>NC_044274.1:4165217-4465217 GCF_003957555.1 Calypte anna
TGGGTTTCTCTTGATGTTATTCATAGTGTTCCTGTGGACAGTGTGAGCTCTAAAAGGGTAGAATTATATTCTACATCCCTTGCCTGACCCAGGCCAATATACTTTATATTGCCTTCCACTTGCACCTGTGAAATACCAGCTGCATGCTTAACACTTCACAAAAACAAACAAACAAACAAGCCAAAACACAGACAAAACTAAACTAGTCCTACATTCATTTTGCTTTGAACAAGGCATAAATTGTAGGACAAAGCTCTAAAGGAATTTTTAGTGGTTGTAAAAGAACTCTGCAGACGGGTGTGGAAAGAAACCTTTGATGGGGTTGGATGCTTTTGTCTCTGGCTGAGCTCTGGGCAGATCTGCAGCTCCACAAGGAACCTCCTGGGCTACAGAACCCCTTCACTCCATCACCAGGAACAGGTCCACTCAATGTCCAGGGGCTAAGATGGTAGGAGAGAACAGCTCTAGCACTGGGGATCAGAGATAAAAAGCATATTGAAGCCCTGCAAAGCAACTGAGGTGGATGTTCAGTGGTCCATATTCACCAGGGTCATTCCTGTTGATCAACTGACAAGGGCTGGTCAACATGGGCAAAATGAAGCTCTGACTTGACCATTCCTAATGAGCACTTTCCCGTCACCCTGGAGGGGAGCAACTTATAGCGTCCCTGTTTTTTTTGCTGTTACCTCTGTGTTTTAGATCCTGTGGGTGGGCTGGCAGTGTTGAGGAACCACAGATGTGATGCTATCAAAAAGCTGGACTTCTTCATGTAATTTTGGCTTCATTGGTGTTGCCATGAATTATCTTCAGTGAAGACTATTTTCAGATCCTTCTGAAAACCACTTGGTAGGGAAGTTACAGGCTCCCCTAGCCCTTACCTCTGATGGTAATTTAGCTGAGGAATTTTTTTTTTTTTTTTAAATTGTCATGTTTTATTCCTGGAGGTGATATGGAATGTGATCCAAGGTTTGCATCTGCTTGGGCCAGCATTGCATTTCTCCCAAAGCCTCCGTCTCAGTTTTTGGAAGGACTCATGGAAGGAAAAAGTCTGTCAATATTTAGAGCTATCCAAAACCTGTCCTGGGAAAGAGGACATTAAAAAAAAAAAAAAAAAAAAAAAAGTAGGTCTGTCCAGTGCTAGGAATGACATCCTGAATAAGTAGCACTCTGTCATGGCACGAGGTGTGCTTGCCGTTCTCTCACCACGGCTCTCGGTGTGTGTGTATTTCAGGAGCAGCACTGCCTTTGAGAGGAGCAAGACAGATGTGTTCCGAGTGAAAACCAACAACGTTGGACAAATAAGGAAAATAAGGTACCCACAGAATGTTGCCATCATGGTACCTGCTCAGCGAGCTGATAATCGGATGGGCTGCAGAGGCTTTGGCGTTGCTGTGTTTTATTCATTATTCGCTAACATGCTTTCATCAAGGTGAAGTTAAGGGGTGGTAAAAGCTTGTTTACTGCCTAAGATTTTAACTGAAGCATGAAATCACCTACTGTGTTACTTACAACTATCTGTGCTCCCCACCAAGAATTATATTTCTATCAAATACAATCACAGAGAAGAGCATTTAGGACTGTTGTTTTGTTGGGTTTTTTTGTCCCAGTGGAGGTAGAAGTGTTTCTTGATCCTCTTTTGCTAAATTAGTGTCATGTAAATGATCATAACTATGTGTAACCACAATCTGACTGACATAAATAAAATGTAAAATTAGTTAAGTAGTACAAAGAGAGCTGGGAAAGAGGGAAGGGGCGGATAAAACACAGTAAAGAGGAGGAAAGAACAGAATGGATACAGGGCTGGAAGAGAGTCACTCACATTTTACATATGCAGTGTAAGGTGAATGAATGCACATGCTGAAGGGATGTCCAGGGGTGTGTGTGTTGGTGTGCATCCCCTTGCAGAGAGTAGCTCCATATCACCTGTGATAGCACCTGAATACACACACACCTATACATATACATATATATATATATATGAGCGTTGTTATTTACAAAATACCCTGTAAAACCCCATAAATCCTATCAAACACTTCGTCTAGCCAGGCATAAGAAGTTATTTTGTGTATAGTTTCTATAGCCTTGCCTAATGTAAAATATTCCTGAAACAAAAAATTTGTTCCAGTACTTAAAGTGGGGTTCCAAAGACCATGGAGACTCCCTGTTTACAAGGAGTCCCATGGACAAGACAAGGGGCAATGGGCACAAGTTACTCCTGGGGAGATTCCAATTGAACACAAGAGGAAAACTTTTCACTCTGAGGACAGTCAGACACTGGGATGGTCTCCCAGGGGAAGGGATGGATTCCCCCACCTTGGAAAGTTTGAAGTCTCAGCTCAATGGGGTGCCGAGACATCTCAGATAAGTGATAATATTAGAAGGGTTGGCTCCTTGAAGTCCCTTCCAACCTCACTATGACTCCATGATTCTATGGTTCCACAAAATTAGAGTGCTAGTGGGCAGTCTGATCCCAAATATGAAACCCAGGGTTGTTCTTCCTGTAGGATAGAGCACGATAACACAGGGCTGAACGCGGGCTGGTTCCTTGACCGTGTGATTGTCACCGACATGAATAGACCTCACCTCCGGTTTTACTTCCCCTGCAACAACTGGCTCAGCAAGGAGGATGGGGATGGACTCTACGTCAGAGACCTCGTTGGCAGCCTGGATCCCATGGATGTGCCCAAAAGTAAGGGTTTTTCCAAAAAGTAAGGGTTTTTCTTTCTGGTGCCTTGAAAGCTCTGCGCGACTTTTGGAATTTTTTCAGCCCTATAAAAAGAAATCATGCAGCCCATGCTAATTTGTTTTCTTTTTAGTCAGTGGAGAGGGAAATAGGAAGATGCACAGTGCCTCGAGGAGGAAATTCCTTCCTCCAGTGTTTGAACTGACATCCTAGAGTGGGATAAATGGCTATTTGGAGAAGCTCAGTTTGTTGGTGAAGGATTCGGTGATTTTAAAATGGATTGGGTGACTACATGCAGCTATGACATGTAGCCAGTATCATTATGTATTACCAGAAGAAGTAGTGTGGCTGCAGGCCTGTGTATAAAATTAAGTGTTTCCAGTCTCTGGTGATGACCTGCAGGACCTTTCCATAAGCAAGCCAACCTTCTTGCTGTAATTCTGTGCCCGTTGACTGTGTGTGTATGATATCCATATTGAAAGGGTTCCTATTTTTCAGGGTGGTTTTAAGCTAATGATGTTACAAGGAAGCCAGGACAGCTTGCACACCAGACATGTGCTCCCAAATTGGCATCAGTGTGTAGGCCATGTATGGTGCATGCAATGTGAGTGGGAAGATGATTGAGACTTGGAAGTAGAGCCAGCAACCCAGCCTCAGGTGGTATATGTCAGCATTTTATCTGCAAGTCCCAGTGAGGAAACCGAGTTGTGTTTTCCTGATGACCTCACCAATTCACAGCTTCTTTCTGGTAGTTTAATTTGGGCATGGAAAGTGATGTACAGCCACTGGCACAGGCCTGAGGAAAAGGAGAGGTATTGGTTGGTGCAAAAGAGAACAAACTTGTGTTTTTTTGCTAGTATCACATCTTTTGAGGATAAGAACGAGATTTTTTGCAGTAGTGTTATTGATAGGAGTGGGGTTTTGGTAAAAATAGTTTACTGCCAGGTTTAATTCAGTGTTTTTAGCATTGGTGTCTGCTCTGAAAGAAAAAAGTATTGTTATTTTTATTGACACCTTGTTTCCCACTACTAGTAAACACAACACCATGACATTATTCATTCCTGAATTTTCAAATACACACACTTTCCTGATTAAGATACAGCCTCCTAAAACAGTTTCATTATGTTGAAGATATAGGTGTGAAAAGATACTGTGTGTGAGTTGGTGTGTACAAATAATATCTCTGTGTCTAAATAAATGCAGACTGCTCCAGGGTGGGTGCCACAGAGGAATGAGATAACATCTGGAGATGCTCTGCCAACCCCCCACCCAGTTACTGCTGAGGCTGTGAGTGCTAAAATCCTTTGCTGCTCTTTTACCTCTTCAGTTTGTGAAATGGAAAAGTTAAGGACACCCAAGGGGCCAGAGGGGTCTGAGGAAGGCATAGGAAGAGTCAAAGCAATGCACAGCTAATGAGAGGTTCCCTCCAGGAGGAAGCCAGCCATTCAATCTTAACTCATCTTTAAATGACACAACAGTTTTCTCTGAGTTTGTTATTGCTCTTGACTGGGAGAGCTGATTCAAAGGAATGCATGTGATTTCCTCCATCCTGTTCAACACCTGTCTCTCAGCAGGGAACAATTTGTGGCCTAAATTCTCAGCTGGCAGAAATCAGTGCAAGTCCCAGTGAAAGTGCTGGAGCAACTTTGCATTTCATCATCCAAAATGCTAGTCCCAAGGACTCAGTCTTCTGGGGAAGTGGTTTTGGACTGGAGATCGACTGCTCACTGTGTGCTTGGTCCAGGAAAAATGAAAGTAACACTGTCTCCTGTCTCAGGAGTATGAAAGAAGAGATTTAACTGGGCATTTGCTAGAAATGTATCTGTTCTCATCAGCTTTATCAGAGAGAAGAGCCCACTTTTGAGGGGCACAGGCTGGATGCTCTGTGGCTGTGTGTATGAATGCAGGGATCTGGGCTAGGGCCAGGAGCACGGGTGAAGGGTTGGATGCCTTCCAGGTGGCAGGTCTGAATCTGTAAGAGGAGAGGGTTAGCTCAGCTGTCTCAGGTTACAGATCCCCTTAAACCATAATTAATGAAAGGTAAACATTCCCAGGCTGCTGAGGTGAACTGTCAACTGCAAATGTAAATTTGCCTGAATTCGTTTGTCTCCCTTTGAATCTAAAAAGGTCTGAAATTATAATGTGATGTAATCTTCCTTGCACATACAAGTAGTTTGCCCTGAACTTGATTGGTTTGGTGTTTTGTTTTTGGTTTTGTTTTATTGTTTCTTTAAAATGGATTAAACTGTGGTGTTTACTCTTTGACTATTAATATTTTCGAAGCTACTAAACAAATGAGTAACTATGTGATCTGGTGACTTTATATACCTGTAAAGGGAGACTAGTCACTCCTTATTATGTCCATGTTCCCATTAGCAGTATTTAGTGTCATACTTCTTTTTTTTTGGCCATATTCTTCAATCACTGTTCCCCTTTTTTCATCAGTTCTTTGTAAATCACCCAGGCACTGCTGCTGCAGACCTTAGTCTCATGCTTTGCTTTCATGCTCTATTTGCTGTCACAGAGTGATATGTTTTTGAAGATAACCAAACAAGTTTCCTCCATGTTCCATCTTCTAGCCCATCTTCAGCTTTTGATCATCTCCTGGAGAGCTTTCTCATCTTTCTCTTGAGGATGTACCTTCCTCTCTTGAACTGGAGGTCACTGCTGGGACGTGTGCCTTCTCTGTCACATGCATACGATGTGGACTGGAGAATAATGAAAATTTTTTTTACATATCTTGACTTTGTTGAAGCTCTGTATGGACATTTGAAACATATTTGAAGGGGGCTGATGGTATTTGTACCAAAAGCTACCAAGCCATGCGGAGATTCAGCTGCTTTCTTGGTGAGGAGCTCAGGCCAGCTGGAGAATCCCTGCAGGGCTGTGAGCTTTGAAGAGGTTAATTTAAAGGGGAAAAAATAGAGAAATTAAATATCATAAAATCACAGAATTACAGAATGGTCTGGGTTGTGAACAGACCTTAAGCCACCCAGTTCAAACCCTCCTGTATGGGCAGGTATGCCTCCCACTAGATGAAGTTTCTCCAAGCCTCAACCTATCTGGCATTCAACACTTGAAAAATTGCAGAAAAGTGTATGTTCAGAAAAATAGTGAACATATAGTAAGAAAACTGGATGCACACACAAAATGTGGAATTCTTTTCGTGGTCCAACTAGAGCTACTGAGGACTGCAGGAATACTTAGTGACTGCAGATGCCTGAGTGGTGGAATTTACTTATCTGAATTAAAGGTCTCCTTTCAGGTTCTCTGCTGGATGCCACACATTTCTCATGGAGAATAGGTTACATTTTAACTGTTCTTGCTTGAATGATCCTCTGTTCCCTGTATTCACATCCATGGCATTGTATGCCTAGAGTCATTTGACAGAGGCAGAGCCACAGATTCTTATTTACCCAGCAGCTGCTATTGGCAGCCCGGATTAATTTACATGACAGGTATTAATTACAAGCAAGAGCTACTGTTAGGCCTAATGCTGCTTCACTTGAATTTATGAAGCCTTAGGATTGCATGACAGTGTCTGAGCCTCTGTGCAAGGGACCAGATCAAAACTGAAGTCAGGTGCTGGTTTTCCTTTGAGTGCTGGAGGTTTCAGATCTCTCTGAGGGTGTCTGATGTCCTACCAAAGTGGAGGGGGAGGAGAGCATTTGTACTGGCTTGTAGCTGCACTAGGAAGAACTACTGACCCAATGGAGAAGCAAAAGCAAATTTAGTTTGGGATCCAGCTCTCAGGCTGCAGACAGGTCACGAATCACTTGTGCCACTCTGTGGACAGGCACTTATGTCTCCCACCCATGGGGGGTGTCATTTGGTTGTCCTTCACTTTCCCTGATGTTCTGCAGCCCTGGTGCTGCTCAGCACCCTCTGCATGAGGGACACTGGGGCCCTGTCTTTCTCCATCCCTCTGTGTGATGGGTACAGCTTTCATTGACCAGCTGCAAGACAGGGAGTAGGAAGATTTGGTGGGCTGAAGATGGAATGTTCTTGCAAGGCTACATTTTGTCACAGTTCATAAAAGGAGCTGAGATTTCGTCATGTTAATTGTCCATGGGCCATCTCTATGGACCAACAAAAGGCTGTTGTCATCTTTATTGACGATTTAGATGAGGGGGTTGAGTCCATCATCAGCAAATTTGCAGATGACAGAAAGTTGCAGGGGGGGAGTGTGGATCTTCTGGAAGGCAGGAGGGCTCTGCAGAGGGACCTGGACAGACTGGAGAGTTGGGCTGATTCCAACGGGATGAGGTTCAACAAGGCCAAGTGCCGGGTCCTGCACTTTGGCCACAACAACCCCATGGGGAGCTCCAGGCTGGGCACAGAGTGGCAGAAAGGGACTTGGGAGTCTGGATTGACAGGAAGCTGAAGAGGAGGCAGCAGTGTACCCAGGTGGCCAAGAAGGGCAATGGCATCCTGGCCTGGATCAGGAACAGTGTGGCCAGCAGGTCCAAGGAAGGGATTCTGCCCCTGTGCTCAGCCCTGGGGAGGCCACAGCTTGAGTTCTGTGTCCAGTTCTGGGCCCCTCAGCCCCTCAGGAAGGATATTGAGGTGCTGGAGGAGGTCCAAAGGAGGCAACTGGGCTGGTGAAGGGACTCGAGCACAGATCCTATGAGGAGAGGCTGAGGGAGCTGGGGGTGTTGAGGCTGGAGAAGAGGAGGCTCAGGGGAGACCTCATCACTCTCTGCAACTCCCTGAAAGGAGGTTGGAGCCAGGGGGGGGTTGGGTTCTTTTCCCAGGCAACTCTCAGCAAGACAAGAGGGCACAAAGGGTCTCAAGTTGTGCCAGGGGAGGTTTAGGTTGGAGCTGAGAAAGAATTTCTTTCTGGAGAGGGTGATCAGCCCTTGGAATGGGCTGCCCAGGGAAGTAGTGGATTCTCCGTGTCTGGAGATCTTTCAAAAGAGCCTGGATGTGGCACTGAGTGCCATGGGCTGGGAACCACGGGGGGAGTGGATCAAGGGTTGGACTTGATGATCTCTGAGGTCCCTTCCAACCCAGTCGATTCTGTGATTCTATGATCACTATTTAACTGGCTGAGGCTACATCAGGCTCTCTTCAGTGTGACCTCCAGTTTTTCTCAGAAAGAGGGGGAAAATTTTGCTAAGGTACCACCAACATTCATTGGCTGTTCATGACTGCCCTTGAAACTTCTCCCTAAGCAAACAGTTTTCTTTGTACTTGCTCTTTTATGGAGACAAAGCAAGAATACCCACTTGTAAAGCCTTTCTCCACTTGTTCCTTAAAACCACGTTCAAGAGCACAGATACCTGAAAATTAATTCAATTTTCTATGTAATTGCAATTTTTGTTACCTTGTCAAAATTTGGTTAAGTCTTGCCAACTTGCTTGTGGCAAATGAGGTTCAGGGCCAAGGACTGGTTTTCAGCTGTCTCTCTGACCATAAGCACCCCAGAACTGCTGAAGATCAGATGTGACGAGCTATAAATTTGCACTGGGACAGCAGCTCATGTCAAACTGTTTCAAGGATGTATATTCATGGCAGGACAGAACCATGTGTGCAACCTCAGGCTGTAAAACTCCTCGATTTATTTTCCCTGGGTAAAATTTAGTCTTTTTTTCATCTATTAAAAATTAATGTGTTTACAAAGGGTGAGTTACACAGCACAGTAGTGAGGAGTAGAGCAGTCACAATGTGCAGCACACCCAGACCTTGAGGATGAGAGCATCCAACAGTTTCATTTTTATACTTAAAATTCCCTTTTTTTATTGTTTTTTCTTTGTTACTTTATTTTTATTCAAAAATTAATCACAAGGCCAGATGAGGGGTAGCTGTGCTGCATCTTGGGCTAAGCCTACAAGGCCTTTTGTAGGCAGGCATGAGTTTTTTGCCTTGCTGAGACAAGGACCATCTATGAACTGGAAGGTCAGTGGCTGAGTCAGTTCTGGCCTGATTTAGGGCTGATCTATGGCACATCTGAGAGTGTGCATGGGTATGCCCTGAGGGGTGATGTCTGTAAGGTCACACTGAGCACCCAGGAGCTGGATTCCTGTAAAGGTAGGGAGATGAGTGGCACAAATGTGCCTGCACTCTTGTGCATACAGAGGGTGGCTTTGTCTTTAGGAAAAGGGAACAATATCTATTGTAATCACAGATGAGGAAAGTTCAGCTGATTTGCAGGGCACCCCCAATCCATTTGTCTTTCATATGAACCATTGGTCTGTCCTTGTCTGGGGCAAAGTTATTGGGGTCACTAGAGAAGACTTGGACAGTTTGAGCTCATAGTGGGTGAAAGGAGAAGTTCAGGGAGAGACACAGAGCCATTTCCCTCAGAGGGACGAGAGGTAATCCTAGGAGATGTTGTGAAGGCAGTCTGTGCACATGAAGAAGAAGCCTGGGATGGACTTCCCTGCCTGGAAGCATCCCTGCATCCCTGGAAGCACAGTTACCATGCCCTAGATACTCTCTGAGGTTTTTAGATCCACTGGGACCTAAAACTTCATATATTTTAGCTGGGAATGTGAGCTGTGTTATTTCTTTCCCCTGCCAAGGAGGGTTGTATGTACAGTTCACTGTATGGAGTTGTAATGTTGGCTGACTTAAGACTTATAAGCCACAACCTGGCTGTGACTTGAGGAAACAGTTGAGGCAGCAGATGCTGATGCACATGAATAAAATTGAGTCAGTAGATAAATCCTTTCCAGTGGGGTACCCATGTCCCTCAGGGGTGCTCTGGATATGAACCAAATCTCTGGCCAATACTTCTCAGTAATGTGCTTGCACTGGAAGCTCTGGTAAGGAGCCACATTTTGGATGGGATGCACTGGTTGATGGTGCCCTGTGGGCTTTGCAGCTCTTTTTTACAAAGCACCAGGCCTGGAGAGTGGGTTTGGTCACTCTCCTGTCTCCCCTGGGTCATGATTCAAAATGAGGAAATTTCCATGATCACAAAAAATAAAAAGATTATTGCTGAGGATGTAGGAGAGGGGAGGAATGGAATATTAATATGTGTTACCTGCTCATCAAAACTCATCTTGATTTACACTGGAAACTGGAAGTGTATAATCAGCACAGGAAAACACAGCTAAATGTATTTATGAAATAAATATCAGGTGTTTGCTTTTCAATAATGGTGAATACCTTCTTTATTAAGGATGGGACCCTGCTACATCCTGAGATATTCAATAGATGAGATTTGTTGAGGGAGTAATATCTTTTACTACTCAGCTGATAACACTGAAACAAAATTTTCATGCTCTCTGGCACACTGAGTAAGAAAAAATTTCATGTTTTATTTTTTAAAACATGTTTCACTCCCCTTGCAAACTTTGCCCATCTTGTTTTACCATGTGTAACCACAGCAGCTATGAACATCTTACTTGTAATGGGATTTTTTGGCTCTTGTTTTGTCTCTAAAGATGAGTAAGGACCACGAGAAATTGAAATGTAGAAATAAAAAAGAAACACTGGTGACTGGTAAGCTGAAGGAAGACAATGCACAGAGCTCAGACATTGAATGGAAATGGAGATCTGTAATTCATATAAAGGGCCTCATGCTTCAAGGGAAACATATGGAGATGCATGAGATATCTCTATGTGTTCCTGGTACATAGATGCATATGTATCCCATGAAAAACGGTGCAGAATGTTTGTGAACATAAGGGACAATTTTGACCAATTATTTATAGGTGTTGTAATTATTTCATACCAGTTTTGAAACAATGTAACTTTATTTGAATATATTATTTATTCAAAGAAAGACTGAAGCATAGTGATAATAGTGTGATTTTTAATACTACTGTAAGATTAGTTTGCTCTTCATCCTGAGCAGAAAAGTTTTACTCAAGAGTTAATTTTCAGTTGTTTCCGCTGTTTTCATAATAGCACACCTGGAGGAAGTAGGAAGCAGGTATTAAGCAGGTATTTCTTTAGTGAACTGTCTGCCTTTTCTTTTTTTTTTTTTTTTTCTTTAATGGGCTCCCACTCGGGGGCTGAGCTAATGAAAAATAATGAGAAATCTTGGAGAATTAGGTTAACAAGGATTTCCTCATTGCTGTCACAAGTTGTGTTGCCCCATCCTAAGCTCCATGTCTCTGCGACTGCGCCTCCACTGTCTCTTGAGCAAGGTCACTCAAAGCTCACTTCAAAATGTCATCATCACTTTGAAGTCACAGTAGGAACATCAGTTTAGCATATCCTACAAGCAAAGACTTCTGCATGTGGTAGATTGCCTCTCACAGGCTTTGCAGGGGGGTGATCCAGGATGAATCCTAATACATTTTAACTGTTTTGATGCATACTTTGTTTTCACAACAAATGAGGCTGACTCTTGGGGTCTCGGAGCAGGACGGGGAGACCATGTAGATGAGTTCATATGAGGAGGAGCACCAGGCAGTGGCTGAGGACAAAGTGATATTTAGCAGAGCAAACATAAAGGTTTCCTTTTCCCACGCCTTATGCCTCTGTAGGTGGCAGCAATAATATCTGTTTCCTAAGAACACACTTTCAGAGAGCTCTTCTGAGCTAAGTGGTCACACCAGCCTCGCGTTCCCTGAGGTGCCGCCGACAAGGTGCACCTCAAAACCACACAAATGCTCCTCAGCCTTTCTCCCCTGCTAACTCTGGTCTGCCAGAGGTCCTCAGGGCCAAGAGCAACATGAAGTTCTCTCTTCATAGGGATGCCCTGCCCTCCAGGTGTGCTCATAATCTGCATTTCCCTTTTGAACCCTTGCTTGGAGGAGCTTTTCACCACCTCTGAAAGCACAGCTCATTAAGAAAGATAGTTGTCAATTATCCTTGACAGAAAGCAATTATTTTTAAGCTCTAAAGCAACCCTTTGAATTCAACCCTTTCCTGGGTGGAAAAAAATTTTTCTTCCTTAACTGTGTGCAGTTGCTTTCTGCAAGGATGGGCCATGCTTTTGAGACAGAGATGGGTCCTGCTGAGCTTAGCCTGGTTCCTCTGCTGGTTCTGATTCTGTGTTGCTCTCTGTATCTGTCTCCTGGTAATGCAGGAGACAGAGTAGTAATGGTTAGTTCTGGGCAAATTTTCTTCTCTGTAGTGTTTGCAGAGATGGTTCTCTGTTGTACAAAGAGGCAGTAAGGCATCTTCACGAGAAAATCAGGAGAATCTCATCTAGGAAGTAGTACTGTTAGCCTGGTTTGGTAGGGCTGTCTCCCAGAACAAAGAACTAAATTCAAATGCCTGCCCTGAACCAAATATACTGGGAGACCACATCCCATCTTTCAGCCCTAAACATGGGCTGCCTGACTTCTGAAGGCTGCTTTGGACAAGAAATCTGTCTGTCCCTGAGGAGCACGCTGTCAGGAGTGGTATAAAGGAGCTTCCATTTTGACAAGACAGTACTTTCCATCAAGAAGAGGTTTTGTCAGACAGCTTCTGGTGGGCTGGGATGACTGACTGGTTCTGACAGTGAGGAACTGAGACATATGGACATTAAACCACCTTCTCCAGTGTGTGCACAGGGGCTGTGGCAGGCTCAGATTGTAGCTGTGCTTTGCCTGCAGTTCCAGCCCCCTGCCTCCCCCTCTAGCAACAATCCTTTTTTGCTTTTCATACTAAACCACAAATGTACTTCTTTGTCAGCAGCACTTCAGAGACAGTAGCAGTGCCTCTCTCCTTCCCATTCCCTCCCTCCTTTCGCTTCTGAAATCTGCCTGCTCAGTGCTGAGCAGTACAGGATGGATCTGAAGCATTGCCACCCTTGGGAGCACTGTGGAAACAGAAGGATAATTGCTAAAAGTTGCCTTGCCAGAAGAATCCGTCGCTGCCTACGACTCAGCTCTCTGCTTCTAACCCAGCGTGTTCTGCTCCTGAAGGCTGTGACATTTCTGAGCTGCTGGATGCTGTGCTAGGGGCTGGCTCCATGGCAGGTCATGCACCCAGCAGGGATGTCTGGCAGGGATTTCACTGTGCCCTGCAGGAGGTGATGATTCTAGGTAATGAGGCACTGTCACCTTTGGTTCCCTGGCTAAGTCTCCTGCTTCTGGTGCTACAAACTCAGCAGCTTGTGCATAAACACCCTATCTAATGGCCTAGGTAATATTAGATACAAGACTTCCTTAGGCAATCCCATCCTATTGCATTTCGTATGACCAGGATAACAAAATTGCTATGTAAATGGCATTAACAGATGAATGCCATATGGCTGGACAGAGAGCTGCAGCTTGCAGGTGGAAGGGCTTAGCTGGGATGTGTCTTTGCATTTTTCCATGGTCAGAGTCAGCAGAGTGGTTTCATGAGAGGACCCACGTGTGTCCCAGGTCCTGGGAAAGGTGTTTGGTTAGTGTTGCATCTGTGGCTGCTCAGGATGTAGATGGCAGTGGAACCAGAATGGAAAGAATACAGGGGGTCAAGGAGGACTGCAGCAACATGCCTATCATCCCCTGGGAGCAGGGCTGGAGTGCCTGTATCATCACAGCCCTTCACCCTTAATTCTCCACAAAAAAATAAACTGCTCAGCTCCCAGTGGAAGGAACCTGACTCCAGCCCACAGTGCACAATTAATCTTCCTTCTGAGCTGCTGAAAGCTGTGGCTGAGTTGATTAGTAACAGACAAGCTGCCTGACTGTCACACCTCTGCTGAATTAATACGATGGGGTCATATCAGTTAGCACCACTTGGCCATGTCCCTAAGATGCCACCCGGCAGTGCCTGCAAGTGCCTCCCTGGAACAGCTTTGTGTGTTAGTGTGTTGGATGAGAGGTGTCAGGGAAAGATGGGTTGTCTCTAGCAGAGCAGATGCCCAGCTGTAAAGAAAGGAAGGTGCTGCAACCATACATGACATCCCTGCTCGCATGTTGCAACAGGAAGAGGACAGAAAGCAGAAAATAGTTACTGCTCTTGCTGCTGAATTTTTTGTTGGCTCCTCTGTCCCTTGGCATCTTGCAGTCTGTGACTTGAAGGCTCCTAATTTTGCTTCTAGGAAAGCTCCTCTCTGTGCCTGTGCTGCTGTGTGCCTGCACTGCTAGATGCAGTCACAGCGCTCACTTCCCGTACATCAGCACTTTGCATGTTCCCAGTGCTAGGAGAAGCATTCAGGAAAAAAAAAAAATCCAGGCAATATTTTGGTCTCTTTTTTGCAGACAAATGCAGGGCCATTTGTTGAGATTTTAATAAAACTAACAGGATTTTTCAAAGAGGTGAAGGCTGCTGTTTTAAATAATGCCTGTTTAAGGGCTCACAGAAGAGGGAAAAACATCCACTCATGCTTAAATAAAGAGTGCTTGACTTCAACCAGATCCCTGCCTGGCTGCAGTGAGAGCTTTTTTGTGCATGCTCCTAGCAGATGCATCCTCACAGTATTTTTGAGATGTAGCAACCCTTTCTATTTAAATTTGCACATCCACCATGTAATTCTGTAAGATGTGCTGATGGATGAAGCACAGAAGGACGCCTGAGCAGAATGAGGAGCTGCTTGCTCTGCTGCAGCTGAGTGTTGGATTGCTCAGAGAGGGAGAGAGAGAGCACTGGGAAAAATTCAGCGTGGCTCAGGATTGATCCACATTGCTTCCTGAAGATGGAGAAGCTGAGGTTGTCCTGCATGCAGAGCTGAGAAGGGCAGGTATAGGGACTGGCACATGGTTTCAGAGCTGGGAACACATGAAAAAAAAAAAATCAAGGAAAATAAAATCTGGTGAGTGCACATTAGGCATGATCCTGTGGTTTGTGGAGCAGAGATGTACTATGACATAAGCCTAGGGCCACTAGTGCTCTTGGAGTAGCTTTGCCTGTGAAAATACATCATCAAGGAGCATGGCAAAGAGGCATGAAAGCACATACTGTGCACCACAGCCTTGCTCATATTTTAGAGGACAGCATAAAACCCTTGCAGCACAGTGCCCTGTGATTGCCTCCAGCCCAAGGGGATAACTCAGATCATTGCCTGACTCTGTGGGCTCCAGAATCAGCTCCATTAATGGGATCTCCATGCTGACACTCTGACAGCAGCATCGTGTGTGTAGAGAGCCCTTTGGGAGGACTTGGTGTTCTGAGCAGGTTGTCAGATGATGTCACCATATACTTTACATTTGAAATAGAGTGATGTTGAAAAAAACCCTTTCAAAGCATTGAGTCTGGCAAATCATTTCATCAGGAATTTCCTTGCTGGCCAGGCATATTTCTACTGAAGTTACACAAGGTGCCATTCCTGCCCTGGTTCTGGTCACTGCTGCTGACTGCTCTTCATTCACTTGTTCTTTCTGTGTCCTCTTTGGTGCTCTACATGTGTTCAGGAATCCTTCTGGACTATACTTCAGAGGTATAAAGATTGATCCTACAAGGGCAATCTAACCTTACTCACTGCTGCTTGTCCTTTTGCAGATCCTTTTCTACCGCTGGGTGCCTCTAGCCCCTGAAAACTGGAGTGGAAAATTAAACAGTGGCACCAGAATAAATAGTCTAGAGTAGCTGCAAGGAGCAAAGGCATCTCTAGAAATCTAGTCTGTGATTAAAGATCCCAATATACAGCAGGTCACTTGTAGTTAGAGCAGCTTAGTGGCCAAGGGGGAGCTGTAAATTGCACCAGCTCCCTCCTTGACTAATGAGAATGAAATCCTTTGGTCTTGGTGTTCCACTGCCAGATTGTAAGAACATTATGAGCCAAAGCAAAAGAGTTAAAGAGGAACATGAAGGCACTGCCTTAAATGATCCTGGCTCTGCCCTCCTCTTTCTTGTTACTTACTATACATTGCATTTTTATCATTGTGTTATTTGTAATGGCATGTTTTGTGATGGGGCACCAAGAATGTCAGCTTGATTTTTAGCCTTTTCAGAGCATATTCATCACACTGTGACAGGTGATTCTCCCTTCTGTTTGGGCTCTGCCCTTGTACTCCTCACTGCAGGAGCTCAGAGCATCTTTTTAATTGAGGGGATGGTCCAACAGTTGCTTCTCATATGCTTGCTCTCACATCCTCTGCCTCAGGGGAAGCTTGTACACCAAAGTGTCTGCTGCCTTTTTGAATAATTTTTAATATGCACTAATTATGGTGGAGGAGGCAGGTGACCTGCTCTGGGAGTTGTAGTCCAGGGTTTGTCATAATTCTTGCTGCCTGAGGGAATGAATTTCTGGTGTTGATGGGGAAGCCCAGGCAAGCTTCTCCCCCGACTTTTCACCTGCCAAAGGGGAAATCTCGCTCACTTTGGGTCATGGTGCAAAAAGTTTAATTTTTGCAAGAGAGATACGTGTGATGTGGCCTGTGCATTTGTTTCTTTTGCAGAAGCAGCATGCCCAGGACTCAGAAATGAAGAGGTGACATAGCACAGGATTTGCAGTACCAGTGAATAAGGGTTCAGTAGTACAGGGTAGTACATATACTTTGTTGAGGGCATAAATTGCATCATATACTCTTTGGTAGTAGATTTTGCATTAATCTTTATCAGTGTTGTTTTATGCTTTCTGCCTCTCCCCAGTGCTGGATCTCCATGGTAGATGTGGCACAAGCCATCTGTCATACTTGGGTTTGCTTGGAGGAACAAGGTAGACAGCTAGACTTTGGCAGCAGGCTTTGAGAGCTGCTCATGTTTGCCCCAAGTAGAGTTACTGTGGAGGCCATGGGAGTTTTTTTCACTGGTTTCAGAAAAAGATGAGCTCATCATCGCTACCCTTGGGAATGAAGCTAGACCTATCCTGAACCCTCTGAAGAACTTGCTTCTCAAATTCACTGACAACTTATGTGTGAACTGCTCATGGTTTGGCTCACCCGTGTGTTTTTTGCTTTACTTGATGATGATGTAGATTCATAGTGTCAACAGCTCCCGGGCTTTACTCCCGTTTCTCCATTAAATAGAAAATATTGTGTTATTATTATTTTTTTTTTAAACTGGGCAGAGTAGCAGGGTGGCCACCTTCAAATTTTTCATTTTTTTGCTCGTGCAGTGTGCACAAACCTTTCCTCAAAGCACTTCTTGTCACCAGCCAGGCTTAATATAAGATAAGCTGCAGAATTTGCTCTGGGATAGCATTCAGACCAGAGGGGTCAGGTCAGAGCTCAGGCAGATGTCTGCCTCTGGAACTCATTGATACTTTGAGAAAACAAGGCTGGTGCATAGGTCTGAGTTCATTTAATGGCCATGTATCACCATCAAAATTTGAACCTCCCTCTCATCTATTTCAGCTTTCAGTGTCAAGGCCAGGAACTTTTCCCCTTGCATTGGGCAGTGAGTACACAAAGTGTCAGAGCTCTGCCTATGGATCTTATTTCTTTTGCAGAGGTCACTGTACAGGATCTGGGAGCCATCGTTCAGAGATGGCTTCAAAATAGCATCAGCACAGCCTGATTTGGTTTGTACTATCATGTTTTGTATCAAGCCATTGAGTTATTAATGAACTGGGATTTCTGCCTCTCTCTCCTTGCAGTCAACAAATACGTGGTCCGAGTTTTCACTGGCGAAGTTAGTGGCAGTGGAACAGATGCAGATGTCTTCATTAATATCTTCGGTGAGAAAGGCGACACAGGTATTCAAATGCAAATCATATCCCAAAATATTCTTTTCCTGCTCTGCAGGCCTGTGATCGGAACAACACAGCAGCAGCAGCAATCTGGCAAAATGCAGAATAATTTAGCTTGAGAGAAAGTGGTGTTGTTAGCCCTGGGGTTTCTCACATCCGCAGTTTCTGGGAGCTGCGTCTGCGGAACAGGAGTCGTAGCTGCGATGTGAGCATGGCTGTAGATACCTACCACTCAAAAACCCAAACCCTGGGAAAATGCAGCACAAACCACCAGGGAAAACCAGTAAGTGCCAGTCTGCTGGGGGATCCAACACCAATGTGCATTTATATGCAGTGAGGGCTGCATGCCCCATCTTTCTGTGGCCCTGGATGGATAATGCTGACCTTTCAGGTTGTGGCTGAACATGCCTGGCCATTCAGAAAGATATTTTAACCCAGGTTTGTATCAGCTTTAAACTAATAGTGGTAGTTTGGCTGGTGGGTTGTTTTTTTTTGTTTTGTTTGTTTTTTTTTGTGGTTTCTTTTCTTTTTTTTTAAATGTAGATTAGTTTTGAAAAATATTTTTAACTGACTAATACTAAAAGATCCTCACAGACCAAACTCTCTGGTTCATGTCATGGAGAAGCGTGGGTGGAAATTCCTGGAGAGCCAGCTAATAAATATCCTCTCTCTTCTATACCTATCCTCTCAAATTCAAGAAAAAATGACATGATGTCTCTTTAAGTGTCCTTGAAAAGATTATGAAATCTAGTGGATACGTCTCATCCTTGATTAATTCTCCAGACTTCTACGAAGAGATTCATCTTATCTCACTGGAGACATCTGAAAGTGGGAGCTGAAGTCTAAGCTGGTTGTCCAGGAACTCTGTCATATCTACACAGAAGAATAACACCCCAAGAAAATGTTTTATCCCCTTCTAAGGAAAGTGGGATGAATTTCTTTCCCCTGCATTGGTACCACTCACAGCAGTGCTCTCACAGGGACAGCTTTGGTTGAAGCTGGGGACAGCACTTTAATACTTTTCATAAGGGCAAGCTCCTGCCAGATCAAGAAAAGGCAAAACCCCTGCTAGGGTCCTAATTTTAAAATAAATCCTCCTTGTGTGGTGCAGTGAAGAATCCTGTGTCTTGAAATGTCCAAATCAAATCTGCAGCTTGTGACCAAAGCATTTTTATAAACACTTCAGAGGTTTTAAAAGACATTAAAAATAAAAGGGAAATGTGGTGGTATGAAAAAAAAGATGCAAGAACCATCTGGATATATATTTCTGAAAACTCTGAGAGCTATAACTAACTGTTACATTAGAGTGAAAATCCTGGTATTTTGTGTGCTCAGGGAAAGGTACATTTTTTATTAGAATGTAAAGTCCTCTGCCTTTACCTTGAATCTGGGTTGTAGAGAACTGGTAGCTGGAGAATATTTGATTCAGAAAGTGGTGTCATTCCTAAATATTCCTTCATCTACAAACATGTGTGTGCCAGTAACCCTTTCCTCTTTGTTTTTTCTGTATTTTTCTCAGGTGTGAGGAGACTGGACAATGACAAAGACAACTTTGAAAAAGGAGCAGAGGACAAGTTCACACTTGATGCCCCAAATCTGGGAAGGTTAAGGAAAATTAATATTGGTCATAATAACAAGGGTGGCTCTGCTGGCTGGTTCCTCTCAAAGGTTAGTTGCTCCTGGGATGTTTAACATAAGCAGATTGTGGGACTGAAATGTCTCACTTTTTACCCTCTTAGTGGTCTGATGCCAAGAAATACAAGGATTTTTGCCAGTGATGCAGGTTCCTGGTTACTGAGAAAGGCAAATCCAATTTTCACCTTTCCAGAAGAATCCTCTTCATCATTTGTTCTTTCTGCAAGGCAAAGATGGTTTGCTGATGATTTGCTGGCAGCAGCTTGGTGCATGCCATTCTGGTGCATCTAAATTGCCAAATCACAAATTCGAATTGGGTGATTAGAAAATCAAGGATAGTCTTGGTTTAGGTAAATTGCTGATCATCTCAGAAAATGTTGTGGTAGTGAGAAAATCCAGTTGTTAAACTTGAATTTACCTCCTCTAGTAGTATTTCTTTTGTCTCAGTCACTACAGTTTCCTTGAGAGGAGGTAGGGAGTTCTCCAAACCAGATCCTCCAAGCCCCCCTCACTCTGTTGGCTTAATTCATTATCAAGGTGGTAAAGAGTCCAGAGTCTAAGAAATATCTGCTGAATCTGTTCACACTGGAAACATGCAAAGATTTATACCTTGGACAAATTTAAGTGTTTTATCAATGGTACAGGGGAAAAAAAAAAAAAAAAAAGGAAAAAAAAAAGACAAACCTGCCACTAAGGTCCTTTTCTTCCACTTTGCTCCCTGTTTTAATACCCTGCTCTAAGGCATGAAGGAATTTCAGCTTTTAGTGAAATGGCTGAAGGAATATTTTAAAAGGAGACATCCAGGACTCTCCTCATCTCATTTTCTTGCCTCTGCTGATGTAGTTTAACACAGCTGGCTTTAATCCACTGAAGATCTGACCTTGAATTTGTAAATCCTAGGTAGCAGGGTGGTTTGATGTATATTACAAATACAAATATTAGCATATGCTTTTCCACCATCACCATATGCTGTACCAAAAGCTATTGTGATCCATGAGAAATGCAAAAAATGAAAAACAGACCTTCTGTGCTCCATGTAGTGAATAGAGGAGGGGGGACCCACATTGCAGGATAAGTCTTCATGGTATGATATGGTTTTTCTGGTTAGGTTGCTGAAGCAGTTGCAGGCAGCCCATTAATCTGATTTTCCATCTCAGGAACCATCAAGATGTTTGTGATTAATAGGAAGGTAACTCGTGCCTTACAAGTTCAGCTGAAAGCTTGGAGGAATGAGCTAAACCATGGCCCACTTATCTTCTACTGTTTGTGGATCTGTTTATCTAATTGGCTTCAAAAATTAGGGGCTTCAGCTTTGTCACTCCTGGATGAACCTGCTCCCTGTCATTAGACGTTCTCATATCTCCTGGGCTTTCAGTGTGGCTTATTCTCAGTTATTTTCTGCCTCTAAATATATAAAGATGCCAAAAACAACTCCAAGAGGACCAGTGGGTAGAGGGGATTCTATGTGTTGATATTTCTCCTGAACATCATGTATTTTAGTCTCTGACACTCCAGCACAGCACTTCTGTCCCATGCTGACAAACCCAGCCCTGGCAAACACTGCTGTCCATGTCTGTGGAGGCACAACGTGAATTAGTGATGCTACAGGGAACAGAACAGTGTGGAATCAGTGACAGGAGGGAAAGCTCTGGTTCCCAAAGAACAATTTCACAAGTCTATTGGAAAGGACACATTCCAGATTCTTCCTCTTTGCTGTGAAAGCAGAGAAAATTGTAAACAGCTTTCTAGCATCCCCAATAGATGCTAGGGGTATCTCTCATTCTTTGAGATACATATCCATGCAGGAGAATAAAGATTGTGATTTACCTGCTTCTGGATTACAGAATCACAGAATCATTTGGGTTGGAAGGGACCTCCGACATCACCAAATCCAACCCTTGATCCACTCCCCCCGTGGTTCCCAGCCCATGGCACTGAGTGCCACATCCAGTCTTTTCTTAAAAACCTCCAGAGATGGAGAATCCAGCCCCTCCCTGGGCAGCCCATCCCAATGACTGATCACCCTCTCTGGAAAGAATTTTTTCTTAATATCCAACCTAAACCTCCCCTGGCAGAGCTTAAGCCCATGGCCTCTTGTCTGACTGATGGAGAAGATCCCAACCCCCCCCTGGCTCCAACCTCCTTTCAGGGAGTTGTAGAGAGCGATGAGGTCTCCCTTGAGCCTCCTCTTCTCCAGCCTCAACACCCCCAGCTCCCTCAGCCCTTCCTTCCTCACAGGAATTCTGCTGGATCCCTTCCCAGTCTCCTTGCTCTTCTCTGGACCTGCTTCAGCACCTCAAGCTCCTTCCTGAGGGACTTGCTGAGGGGCCCAGAACTGGACACAGGACTCAAGCTGTGGCCTCCCCAGGGCTGAGCACAGGGGCAGAATCCCTTCCCTGGACCTGCTGGCCACGCTGTTCCTGTTACAGACCAGCATGCCATTGGCCTTCTTGGCTACCTGGGCACACTGCTGGCTCATGTTCAGCTTCCTGGCAATCCAGACTCCCAGGTCCCTTTCTGCCTGGCTGCTCTCAGCCCCTCTGTGCCCAGCCTGGAGCTCCCCATGGGGTTGTTGTGGCCAAAGTGCACTTGGCAGGTGGATCTGGCCCTTGGCCGTGTTAAACCTCATCCCATTGGAGTCAGCCCAACTCTCCAGTCTATCCAGGGTCCCTCTGCAGTGCCCTCCTGCCTTCCAGATGATTCACTCTCCCCCCCAACTTTGTGTCATCTGCAAATTTGCTAATTGTGGATTCAGTCTCCTCATCTAAATCATCAGTGAAGACATTAAACAGAACTGGGCCTAACACTGATCCCCATTGGACACCACAGCCACCAATTGCATGCAGCACCATTCACCACCACTCTCTGGTGGCCTCCATCAGTTCCTAACCAAGTACAGAGTGCAACTCTCTGAGCCATGGGCTGACAGCTTTTTCAGGAGAATGCTTAGGGATATGGTGTCAAAGGCTTTGCTGAAGTCCATCTAGACTTGATCCACAGCCTTCCCCTCATCTACCAGGCGGGCCCCCTGATCATAAAAGGAGAGCAGGTTGGTCAGACAGGACCTGCCCTTCCTAAACCCGTGCTGACTGGGTCTGATCCCCTGTGCATCCTGCAGGTGCTGTGTGATCGCCCCCAGGATGATCTGCTCCACAACCTTGCCAGGCACTGAGGTCAGGCTGACGGGCCTGGAGTTTCCTGGGACCTCCTTTTGTCCCTTTTTGTGGATTGGTGTGACATTCACCAACTTCCAACCATCTGGGACCTCCCCAGTGAGCTAGGACTGTTGGTAAATGATGGAGAGTGGCTTGGTGAGCTCTTCCCCAGCTCCCTCACAACACTGGGGTGGATCCTGTTTGGTCCCATAGACTTGTGAGGATCCAAGTGGCTCAGCAGGTCACAAATTGTTCCCTCCAGGATTACAGGGGAGCTGCTCAGCTTCCTATTTCTCTCTACAAGCCACAGAAGCAGCTGTCCTCAGGACAACCTGTCTTACTCTAGAAAACTGAGGTAAAGCAGTGTTAAATACCTCAACTTTTTCCTCATCTTTTGTAACTCTATTTTCCCCCATGTCCAACAAAGAATGGAGTTTTCCCTGCCCCTCCTTTTGCAGCTGATGTATCTGTAGGAAGACTTTTTGTTATCCTTAATGGAAGTGGCAAGATTGAGTTCAAATCATGCCTTCGCCTCTCCAATTTTCTTTCTACATGACCTAGCTGTATTCCTAAACTCTTCTTGAGTAGCCAGAACTTTTTTCCATAGACTGTAAGCTCTCTTTTTGACCTGGATTTCCTTCAATAGCTCCCTGTTCTGCCAGACCAGTCCTCTTGCCCTCTGGTTTGCCTCTGGGCACACAGAGACAGCTGCTCCTCTGCATTCAGGACTTGCTCCTTGAAGTACACCCATCCCTCCTCTACCTCTTTGTTTTCAAGGGCTGTTTCCCAGGGTAGACTCTGAATCTGTCTGCTGAAAATGCCAAAATCTGCCCTCTGGAAGTCCATCATAGAGGTTTTATTGTTGACCCTCCTTACATCCAGGCCTCCTTTGCTCCAAGATCAACACCCCCAGCTCCCTCAGCTGCTTCTGGGCAGACTTCTGCTCCAGACCCTTCCCCAGCTCCCTTGCCCTTCTCTGGTCACAGTCCAACCCCTCAATGTCCTTCTTGTCCTGAGGTTCCCAAAAATGTACACAGTTCATTTGCTGGGTCTTGTGTCTAAGTCAGTGCTCTGAATCCCTCCTCACCTGCCAGATGGACATTATTTATTACTCCTCTTGCCTTCTCTTACTTTGACAATCCCATCCCAGAAGAGGAAAGATGTTAAGCAGTGGCAGGGTTTAGTAGCACCCACCTCCCCCCAGGGCCAGGAGGTTTTATGCACAGGCTTTCAAGAGTCACCATGGATGCCCAAGACAACCCAGGGGAGGGTTCATGTTGAGAAGGGCACCACAGAATTTGGGACATCTTCTGGGGACTGAATTTCTGGAAGTGAATCTGCTGGCAGAGGAAAGAAAAGCAATGGACATCTTAAATGTCCATCCAGACAGAACATCCTCTGGTAAGCAGGTCCAGAACTGACCCCAAGATTCCAGGTGCAGCCTCACAGGGGGACAATCCCTGCCCTGCTCCTGCTGCCCACACAGTGCTGGCACAAGCCAGGATGCTGGTGGCCTTCTTGGCCACCTGGGCACACCCTGGCTCATGTTCAGCTGAATCAACCAACACCCCCAGGTCCTTTCCCTCTGGGCACTTTACAGGCCCAAGTTTGGAGCATTGCCTGGGGTTGTTTTGACCCAGCTGCAGGACCCAACACTTGGCCTGGTTGAATCTCATACAATTGTCCTCACCCCAACAATCCAGCCTGTCCAGGTTCTTCTTCAGAGCCTTCTAACCCTCAAGCAGATCAACATTCCTGCTCAACTTAGTATCAACTCAAAGTGACTGAGCTTGTGCTTGATCCACTCCTCTGTATCATTGATGAAGATATTAAAGACAGTTGGCCCAAAACCTGTGCCCTGAGGAGCAGCACTGGTGAACAGCCACCAGAAAGATTTAATTTCGTTCATCACAACTCTTGGGGCCTGACAATTCAGCCTTTTTGGTTTTTTACCCAGTGAAAGAAGAGTGCACCCATCCAAAACATGAGCTGACGGTTTCTCCTGGAGAATCCCGTGGGAAACCATGTCAATGGCTTTACTAAGGACTAGGTAGACAACATCCACAGCCTTGCCCTCATCCAGTAGAAGAGTCACCTTTACATAGAGCGGTATAAGCTTAGTCATGTAGGACCTCTCTTTCATAAGCTGTGCTGGGCAGGACTACCTGGTTGTCCTGCACGTGCTGCTTGTCAGTGCCCAGGATGTTCTGCTCCATAACTTTCCTCTGCACTGAAGTCAGACTAATTCCTTGGTATTATTTTATAATAAGGCTCCAAAACTGAGCAAGTGAGAGAAGACAGCCTGTTCCCAAAACAGAACAAAGAGCTGATGGAGAAGAGTAGCCAGCAAACGGGCTCTGGAGAGAAGGAAGGCAGGCCAGCCAGCTGGTCTTGCTAGCAGAGACATCTGGTCTCACACACTGTGAGAGATACAGATTGAGTACACTGGAATTTAAAAAAAAAAAAAAAAAAAGAAAGAAAAAAGGCTGGTTTTTTACTCACTGATTGTCTGAAATTCTACCTCTACTAATTAGGAGCAGAGAGGGATCTGCTGGAGTACTGAATATATTAAATATCAGGTGCAAGTGTCTAAGCATGAACATTAAGCTTCTGCTCTTTTGTCACTCCTCATGTAATACCTTTGATTTTTATAGCTGCCTTTTGCCCCAGTGCTGTTTCTTTTCTCTCAGGTGATCATTGAGGACATTGGCAATAAGTGTGTGTACCAGTTCCCTGTTGGACGTTGGTTTGCTTTAGATGAAGATGATGGAAAAATCCAGAGGGACATCCTTGTCGGGGGCACTGAAGCCACAGGTAAAGTCATGGGCTGAATCCATGACAAGAAAAGCATAGCTACAAAGGCCTAATTATATAATTATATTAGCCATTTTTTTCTGTAGAAGATTGAGTGCCCTGTGCCCAGGGACACATGCAGTGGGCCATCTGCTGGTGACAGGCTGCTTTGTGTGAGGTTCCCTGAATTACCATCACATTTCCCATCTTCACATCTCACTGGTGAAGCTCTGCAGGACCTACAGGTTGATTTATCACTTGGTGTCCCTAGATAAGGGGCTGGTGGGCAAGGTGACTTTTACTTCAGTGAGTCACACACCAGATTTCAGGAGGTGGATTGCTGTTCCCATCATCCCATACATGCCACGTAGTAGTGCATTTTGTACTTCAGGGTCTTGGCTGGGGAATTAGCAATCCTTTTGAGAACAGGGACAGTGTTGAGCCCTAAAAACATTTTTTTTTATTTTATTATCCAACATGGTTATAGTAGAGACAACCAAAATTTATGTCTCTGTTAAAAGAAACTGGATGTAAGGTCAATAAAAGAAATACTACGAGGCAGAAGATTATTTGTATGGAATTCTGCCTGTGTTCATTCACTAAAGGTAAACACTCTGACTATGCACATAACAGATGTTCTTTACCTCATTGCATCATCTTGAACATCTGTGGTCCTTGTATTCCTCCCACACTCAGTGGTTTGGGTATGGAGTCCTGACTGCAGGATTCATGTTGGGAAAAACTGGGGAAAAAAAACCTGAAAAAAATTCATTTAATTTACAAAAAAAAATTTATTCCTTTACTCCTTCACCACTTGTGACTGTACATTTTTTTTCACCTGCTCTTCCTTGTTGAACATGCACACACAGTAAAGCATGCTTGAACACAATTCTCAATATAAAGAAAGAGAGGTTTTTTTTCAAAAAGAGTTTGTTCTGATGTTTATATTTCATCCAAAGTCCCCATTGAAGTTTCTGTGTGATTTAAATGAAGCAACAACTTATCTGGGAGCTCAACTATTTTCTACATGCATCCCCAAGACCCTATTATAGTTACAGAGGTGTCTGCTTATTGGATGCCACAATGCAGCCCTGAGGTATGCCTGTCAATGAGCTTTCTGAGAAATAAGGCTTGTAGGAAGAAGTGTTACCTTTCTTACACCAGCAGTTAGACCTAGAAAAGAAAAAAGTGTCCTTTAATGCATATATATTTATTTTCAGAGATACTTGACTTTCTTCTGGCTGGGCAAGTACTTCTCCAAGCCATTTTTTCCTGACCTCTTTAGGCTCTCACAGTGACACTGAAGGTCCTACTGCCTTCAGCAGCTTTATAGGCTGCTGACCCCACTTTTCCAGAGTTTTGTTATGGTACAGATCTTGCCAACACTGTTTAAAGCAACAGCTCTCCATCCTCCAAACATCCTCTGACATGTCTGGTGCTTGGTACCCTCTCAAGACCAAGTAACTTACTTACCAATTCAATTTTTTTTTGCTTCTCCTTACCTAATTATCACTACATGGTGATACCCCTCCCAGATTTTTTTCCACTGGGCTGTGTGACAGAAAGTTTGCTACCACAAACATGTATCTCTTGGACAGCCTGAAGGTAGCTGTGCATTTCTCAGAGGTGTGTGTGGAAGGAAGACAAATGAAGCACTGCACTGAGCTTCAGCCAAAAGCTAAAAAGACCAGTGAGACAGCAGTAGAGCCCAATGTAAATCCAGTCAAAATTAGTAGTCTCAGCCTTTTTTCCCTCCTTTCTTTTCTTCCTAACTGAATTCCTGATTTCCTCCAGGTATTGTGTACAATGTTGCTGTAGTGACGGGAGACATCAGAGGAGCTGGCACTAACTCGAAGATCCACGTAATCCTCCACGGCTCCAAAGGCTTAAAGAACAGTGGGACGATTTTCTTGGAAGGAGGTGAATTTGAGCGTGCCAGAACAGATCTCTTTAACATTGAGATAGCTGCTCTTCTCAGCCCTCTCAGCAGAGTCACCATTGGGCATGACAATTGTGGTGTCAGTTCTGGCTGGTTTTGTGAGAAGGTGAGGTGAAGCTCTTTGTAGGCAGCTTTCAGGCTGCTTGCTATTCATAACCTAGCCCCACCAACCAAATACAGTTAAAATAAATAAATAAATAATATAATCTGCTTTTATTTGGGTGATAATACCCCCAGTTTAACAAGTCAATATTATACATAATGCATGGTAGTAGCTGATTGCCTCAAAGGCACGTTAGATGCAGAAGTCAATCATTTGCTAATCGGGTTGATTGCCCCTTTGCAGTCACAAAGATCGAGTTTGTTTGTGCTCAGTGCCAAAAGCACCTTCAGATGTTTACCCAAGGGACCAAATAGAAATGCAGTCTTGGGTAGTGCTGAGCATTTCAAAGTTATCACCTACGCTCAGACATTCCTGAAGTTTTTAGAAGAGGTTTTGGAGCTAAGTGAAAAAAAAATAGAAAAAAAAAAAAAAGAAAAAAAAAAAAAAAAAAGAAAAAAAAAGAAAAAGAGAAAAAAAAGAAAAAAGAAAAAAGAAAAAAAAGAAGAAGAAAAAGAAAGAAAAAAATAAAAAAGAGGTAGTGGAGCAATCGTTGATGTGAGATGGTATACAAGATCAACAGGAGTTAATGGGAGAGAGGAGAGTGAGGCAGCTGCCTACCCTGAAGCTGGGAGGAAGTGTAGTTTTCTTGCAAAACAAAGTCAGTTTAGGATGTGTTTGAAGGGTTTTTGTATCTTGTGTTTCTTGTAAAATCTTTCTGTGCATTGGTGTGGTGCAGGAAGTGTTGCACACCAACAGGACACTGACTTCTACAGCCACACTGCCTGCTCCAGCTCCTTGCCCCAGGTGTTGTTTTGCCTCTTCTTATTGGCCAGTTTGGGTGTACTTCTGCAAAAAGTGGAAATAATTGGTCCTATATATAAATATACTGGGAATTTTGAGACCAGTGCAGTTTGGGTTGGCCCAGAAAAATCTTGATTTTCAAAGCAGGACCAAGATCTCCAGCTCTTTCTTTGCTTCAGTTACTTAAGTTTTTGTTCTTTTGTCTGCCAGTGGCAGACCATTCAAAATCACCTTCTTTTCCTAGGTGGTGGTTTACTGCCCATTCACTGGTATCGAACAAACCTTCCCGTGTGGGAAATGGCTGGATGAAGATGAAGCAGATGGTCTGATAGAGAGGGAACTCTATGAAATGGTATCCCTGCGCAGGAGAAGACTGAAAAGTAGGTACAAGAGCCCCCTATGCTCCCCCCCTAGGTGACAGCACACTGAGTGTCACCCATCCCATATGACATGGGTAGACACAGGGACAGGCAGAGGCTCCAGTGAGCTGGGTCCTGCATTAGTTTCAGCTTGAACATCCTGGCTTTAAAATTAAAATTTTGGAACCGTTTGAGTAATGGCATTCATTTTTTTTTGAGGGAAGAAGCTGCAGCCTTCTGAGGTTCACTGGGCTTCAGGCTGCCTCAGCCACTACTCACTTTTGCAGACCAGGCTTGGTTTCTTTTTGCCACAGGAGCAAAGATTCCCTGTTCCAGGTATAAACAAAATCTAAGCATAGTAAAAAAGGAAATCCTGTGGGAAAACCAGAAGGAAAACCAAACTTTGCTGGGCAGTGTGGCTCTGTGCTCTGCACTGTCCAACCATCCAGCACGAAGCAAAATGAATCATTGCCATCTTGTCTTCTCCAGCATCTATGTGTAAGCAGAATGTTTTAATTAGATTAACAGATGCAGTTTAACCCGGATGCTTTGGGTGGGCTGCTGCTTAAGCAGCAGTTCATTTAAATAAGCTTTATCTAAATGTTAGTCTGCTATTACAACCACACTGCTCCTCTGGCTCGGTCCATTTAACCAAAGCATCTGCAACCTTTAACCCTCTATTATCAGCTCTGATTGTTATTGACAGGCTAATTCCCCTGCTGCCGCAGTGCAGGAGATAGAGGAGAGCCTTGAGAAATCTGTGACCTTTAGCTGCCAGATTACAGAAGCGTGAGGCTTGGAGTTAGAAAAGACCTATTATGTCATCTCGCCTATCTCCCCATGCATGCAGGACTGTCCCTTTCCCTGCAGCTGATCAAGGCTTGGTTCAATCTCACTTTGGGTATCCATGGTGAAACGGGTCCCCGCAGAGCATCTACAAGCTGTTTCTCCAGCAGATTGCAGCTCATCATGTAGCCTGCATTTATTCTCAGCTTTTAAAATTAATTTATTTATTTTTTTATTCTCCAGCCCCCTTCCTTATCTTGAATGTTATCCTTAAAACACTTTAGTGTCAGGTCTTGACCTCCCTGGGGTTTGCACTCTGAGGGACATTCGCTCTGGCTATGAACGTTTCCAAACTTGATTATTGGTTGGACTTAAAAAGATCTTCTCCAGCAAAAACAGATCTACAAGTCCTTGTGAAGGCTTAGAAAACAGAAGCATGTGTCCAGCAAGCCCTGGGAGGATGATGATGGGTATCTGGGGAACTGACTGGTCTCTGACAGCTGCAGACCTAGCTCACCCACACTTCTTCCTGCATGGTTTCTCCCTGACAGCCCTCAATCAGCATTTAATCCTGGTACAAGCTCCCCTTTACCCCTCCCTGTGTGCATCATTCCTCTTCTCTATTCCTTCAGCAAAGGGTCAAGGAGGCCAACCAGACAGATGAGAGAAGTCTCTGGTGTCTGAATTGCCCTTGCTCTTTTCCCCAGGGAGAGCATCCTGCTTTATCATGTGCCACAGGCAATCTTGCCTTAGCTTCATTTCTGCTCAGATAAAACTCTCTGGTGCTGTTCAGGAGGGAGTGGACATCAACATTTTGTATATTATTAAACCAAAGGAAAAACTTTTTTCTGAAACAGAATTCCCTCTTTTGGTTTCTGAGTAACTGTAGCCTCTCTTCTACAGTCAAATGCTGAGTAGATCAGTAAAAATCTAATTTATATGCATGCCATCATATTTCTATATTCCATTCTGGGCTCTGAAGGTCAAGCTGGCCTCATGTGGGCTCAAGCATGCCAAAAGAGTTATCAATTCTTTCATCAGGATTTGTTAATAATTCAGGTGATGTCTAAGTCAGGAAAGGAACCTGTTCCTTTTCTTGTAGGTGCTGCAAGGCCTGCAGAAACAAAATTCGTTATTGTCAATAATATTATCAATAAAGAATGCAGATGAGGGGCCTTTTAGAGGAAATGAAGTCACCTTTATATTAGCAGCCACGATCTGGTCGGAAAGCCAATGTGAAGTTGCTGCAGGTGGGCTGCTGCAAATGCTGGGTGAAGGCCTAAAAGACAAAAAATTTTTAGCTTTGCCATGAACTTCAGACATATCAGGGTGGCACAGGTGATAACTGAACTTGGGTGAGATTTAGTTGTTTAAGTGATTTTTATATTTTTGAAAAATCCCATTACATTGCTCTGAACATGTTTGTTCCCCATGATGTAGCCTGGCTAGAGATATCTGAGCAGGGTCAAAGGCCAACCTGTCCTGCATGAGGTGTATCTGGGGTAATGGTCCAGTCTCAGGAAGGCTCATTTGCTCAGGATGAAGTGATACAGGGGTGTATCCCTTCTCCTTCTTCTTCTTCCAGACACAAATCATATGGAGAAAAATTTAAGAGCTACCTGGAGGGGCATTGCACAGTACACAAATAACTGGAGAGCCCTTCACGTCCTCCTTGACAAAAAGAAAGCTGAGAGTGCTTCCCTTTAAAATAGTCTTAGATGCTAGACTTGTAAGAGTTAGATAAGTAAATGGAAAATACAGAGGTGGAGCACACGCATGGATTAACCTGTTACTAATGTATGACAGGAGAATGTGGTTCACCTGCAAAGTGGTGATTTAAGTTTTTTCTCATTTTATTTTGAATGAAAACACAGAATACTATTTCCAGTCAGTCTCATTCCTGTATGTCATGTAACAGCTAGTTATGTTAGCACAGAAAAGGACAAAATGTCCTGGTCTTCTTTTGTACGATCCTGCCTTCTCCATCACCCAAGGGAAAGAATGAGCATTATGGTTTTTTAGAAGGATGGCTTTAAATATTACTCTTCAAATAATATGTCTTGAACTTTTATTTATAGAAAACCCCTGGTCTCTGTGGATCTGGACAAGTGACATAAAGAATGCAGGGACAGATGCCACCATCTTCTTCCAGATTTATGGAGACAAGGGGAAGTCAGATGAGATGAAGCTGGACAACAATTCAGACAACTTTGAAACTGGACAGACTGACAAGTTCATGGTATGAATCTTGTGCAATTGGTAAATTTTGCTTGGTATTGTTTTCCAGGGCATTAGCTTCAACTTTGCCCAGAAAATCATTAGCTTGAGACCTTTATGTCTATAGTGAAGTGGAGGTGAAGTCATTCAGTTTGATGGTGAAGCAGATTATTTCCTCATCTATGGGGTGGCTTGTCTTCTCCAAAAAGGGTTTAGGCTGTTCTTCTTGGGTACTCAGGAGGTGATGACTTCAAGTCATGGTGGTACAAAGTGCTATGTTTTCCTTGTGACTTCTGAAGCAGATGGTCACACCACAGGCACAGACACTGTTATAGACTACTACAACAATTTAGACCATGCCTTTCCAATGCTAATGATTTAGCTATCATTCCACCACTGCCTAAGTGGTCAATTTCTATTTAAAGGAGAATTAGCAGTGATGTTTCCTGCCCTCAGAGACCTGGTCTTCAGCCTCCTTGGACATGAGCCCCCATGAATGCATGAGGCTGACCTTAACAGCACATTGAGTTTGGAGACTGGGGAAGGTTTCACTCTGTTTAGGAACAAATATGTTTAAAAGTTAGCTGTGGACTGGTCAGAGAAAAAAATTGAGAAACATAGGATTTTAAGGCATGGCTGTAGCCAAAATATTTTCTCCATTTTCACTAGCAGCCCTAGATGCCTTCTGGAAGAAGTGTGGCTGAACTTCAGCTTCACAAACCCTTTCTGAGAAAGAGCTGAAGCTTGAGAACTGGCCTTAGTCCTTGCTGGGAGGAATAGTTGTATGGAGCTCTTATGATCAAAAGTGTAGGGATTCAACTTGTATGTTCTCTCCTGAAATGACAGACATCAAGGCATCCATGCAGATGTCTTGGGGCTTATAACTTCTAAAGGACAGTTTTTTCACTGTAGTTGTTTATTCCTCTCTGATTTGGCTCTTAGAAGTTGTTCAGAGATGTTCTTAGTGTGCATGCTTTGCTGACTTGCAGAAATAGATAACACTGGGGCTTTTTACCCTCTTTAGATTGAGCTCCCTGACCTGGGCACATTTTATAAGCTTCGGATATGGCATGAGAAAAGAAATCCCTTTGCTGGCTGGCATCTGAATAAGGTGAGGGGATGGCAAACATGGGAGGTAGACCTGAAAAGTCAGGTTGGTCACAGGGGGTGTGCAGTGTAAGTCTGTGGGAAGAGAAGGCTTCATTGTGTGATTTCTGGAGGAAATTTCTTTTCATAGAATCACAGAATAATTTGGGATGGAAGGGACTTTTCAAGACCCTCTATTCCAACCCCCCTGCTATGGACAGGGATATCTGCAACTAGATGAGGCTGCTCAGAGCTCTGTCCAACCTTGCCTGAAATATTTCCAGGGATGGGGCACCTACAGCTTCTGGGCAACCTGTTTCAGTGTTTCATCACTTTCATCATAAAAAAGTTCTTCTCAATATCTAGTCTAAATATCCCCTTCTTCAATTCAAACCCATTACCCTTGTCCTGTCTCTACAAGCCCTGCTAAAAATGTCTGTCCTTATCTTCCTTACAAACTCTCTTTAAGTATGCAAAGGCCATCATAATGTCTCCCTGCAGCCTTCTCTTCTTGAGGCTAAACAACCCCAGATCTCTCAGCATGTATCCAGAGGAGAGCTGCTCCAGCCCTCTCACCAATTTTGTCACCTCCTCTGGACCTGCTCCAACAGGTCCATGTCTTGCCCTTCCCATCCCTCTCAGTTCAGCCCAGTTATGCATGTGAAATGGGTCCAGTGGGAAATGGCAGCTGCAAAAGCATTTCCCCACATTTCCCCATCCTCCAGACTTCTGTAGCTCCCCACTCACTGCTGATGGTTTTTTTTTCCCTTTCTCTTCAGAAAGCTTTCTACTCTTAGACATCATTATGGCACAGAGAGGCAAACCCACTTGTTCTGCAGACTGTTTAGGGCTATGACTGTTTGGTCATAATGAAAAACTGATTACAGAAGAGAACTATTGTACAGTGGAGCATAATCTGCCCTGGAGGGCTGACAGCCCAGTTGCAGGAGTTGGACACAGACTGGAGGAGACTGTGGAGGCTTTACAGGAGAGAGCAGCACTGTGCTGTTTGTGAAGAAAAAAATAAAAAAAGGGGGGGCTGTTCTGCTTGGTCTTCTCCTTCGTTCTACCATCAATGATCACTGTGCTGTCAGCCCTCTCTGCCCTGGCTCTGCAAGGTAGCAAGTTCTTCTCTAAGCTCCACCCATACTCCTGCAGATCTTGTAAGATATTCTCTGCACTTAACAAAACATGAACTTTGCTCTGCAGCCATAGATGACTGTGATGATAAATCACAATTTACCACTTAGAGATCTTTCTCTTATGCCTGTAATGTGCTTTGACATACCCTGTCCTCTTCCAGTGCCAGGGAGATGCAACACACAAATAACCAAACACCTCCCCAGTGGGCATTGCCTTCTGCTGTGTTCAGCATGTGGTAGAGAAGATGCTTGGATATGTTCTTTATCAAAAAGAAAGGGCTGGTCAAACTCAGGGCCACTGCAATTGTCTTTATTAGTTTGTTCATAGATGATGAGGAAGAATGCCTAGACCTTCTGTAGCCATGCACTTCGTAGAATCATAGGATGATTCGGGTTGGATGGGACCTCCAAAGTCACCCAGTCCAACCCTCTGCAGTCATCAGGGGCACCCTCACCTAGATCAGGGTGCTCAGAGCCTCCTCAAACCTCACCTTGAATATCTCCAGGGATGAGGTTGAATATCCCCAGGGATGGGGTTGAACATCCCCAGGGATGGGGTTGAATATCCCCAGGGATGGGGTTGAACATCCCCAGGGATGGGGTTGAACATCCCCAGGGATGAGGTTGAACATCCCCAGGGATGAGGTTGAATATCCCCAGGGATGAGGCCTCAACCTCCTCCCTGGGCAACCTGGGACATTTTTCAGATGCCCTCACGAACTTTTTCCTAACATCCAGCCTAAATCTACTCTTTCCCTGGGGAATCCTCTTTTCCTGCACAGAGGCTGGATTCAGTGAGGACAAGAGGTATCTGACAGCATGTTCAGGGATCTTTTTTGGCCAAACTGTCTAAGCAAACCTGCTGAAGATGCATGAAACCAACCTGCCCATATACAGCTAGTCTGGTGGGTTTTGGGTGCATCAGGCTCACAGCACATGAATTCCATCACTTTAGTAACCCCTTTAGTATCTAGAAACTTAGATGAGGCCTTAATGATGCTTTGTTCCAAGTCCTTACACATTACATCTGAGGTTTTCTTTATGTCAGGGCAGGCTTCCATTTTCTACTACAGGAACATATGAACAGCCATACTGGTCTATAAGCCATAAAAGTCTATCAAGATCAATATCCTCTCTCCTGTGGCTCAGAAGTGCATGATTAGAGACCAGTTAGAAGAGGACAGGAATTTATGACACTTCCCCCTAACATTCTTCCACCTTTCAACTATTGCCAGTTGTTGGGAGACTTACTTCCCAAACACATCTACTAAATATGAAGCCTATAGTAGCTTTTTCTTTTATTTATTTGTTTACAAGTTATAGTTTCCCCTTGAACAATTACCCTTTGAGTGACCACAATAGCACTTGGCAAGGGCTTCACAGGTTGTGTCCTTTTGTTTGCTTCAGACCTCACTCTAAAGGCACCATCTTATGCCCTCTGTTTCTTGCAGAAGAAAAGTGAATAGTTGACACTTTCTGCCTTCTCTCTCTGTGTATATTGTAGACCTCTCTAATACCTCCCCTTCACCCAGTTCTCCAGCCATCTGCAGAGCCCCTCCTTATTTGCTCATTACTCCTTTGGAAGCTACTGCAGATCTTTCACCTTTCTCCTTGCCATTTTCTGTGTGCTTTCAAAACGAGCCACGGCAGTGACTTTGAGCTGTGGGGACCAGCAGTGTAAGTGCCACTCTTGGGCTGCTCTGTGGCTTTACACAATGGCATCTAACAAGCAATTACTGAGAGCCACAGTGTCCATCAAAACTTTTTCCAACACTGTGGAGCAGCTGGAGGGAGGAGGAGTGAAAAGCCATCAGCTGTGACAGACTTTGCTCCTTGCATTGCTGCGGTGTGCAAATCTGAGTGACAGTCCCCTTATTAAAGATGGTTACTTCTTGGCTGCTACCTACTTTTCCTGCTTCTCAGGAAAAAAAAAAAAAAAACAAACCACAAAAACCAAACCAAACAAATAAAAAAACTCCCACAACACCAAAAAATCCCCAACAAAACCACAAGGAAAAAAAAAAAAAAAACCAAACCTGTCAGGAGTTTGTTGTATTTTTGTCTTTAAGGCTCTGAACTCATGCAGTGTTTTTGTTTAATGAAGGTAACCCTGCTGAAAACGCTGACAAAAGAAAAATACTCATTCAACTGTGGCCGCTGGCTAGATATAAATGAAGATGACAATGAGATTGTGAGGGAGCTCCCTGCGGAGGGATCTCTGGTGACTGAAGTCATGCCAGGTGAGAGCCACAGGCTCCGTGCAGGGGCTCTCTCAGGACCTGAATAGAAAGAAACCCTCTTTGTGTTAGGGATGCCCAGCCAGACCCTTGCAGTTCAATTAGATTCTCTTTCTGGCACTTTCCTTCTGGATGTATTTTCTGTGTGCATCATTAGCTGCATGAAGCCTCAGAAATCCCAGGCTCTTATTCTGAGCATATTTCTCAGTGGTGGGAGATAAGAGAGATTTGGATGCAGCACAATTGTTTCCAGAGGTTTGTTTTGTTTTAGTTCGTTTGAGTTTTTTTCCAAATTGTGGGGGTTTTCCCAGTCTTCTTTAATATGTGGAATGCCAGGTTCGAAGGGATAGTTCTAGAAAGCAAGCCTAGCTGAGATGTAACCTAGGATAATTTTAGGGCTTCGAGTTTTATTTTTTATGTGCACATTTATCCAGTTTTATGTATAAATGTAAAGGAAGTTGCATAGAAGAGCTTTGCAAAAGCATAGGTACCTTTAGATATATGTGAGCAATCTGAAATATTTTTGGGATTAACCGTGCTCAAACTGAACAATTAATCATAAGAAGCCTCAGAATTGTATGTTGGCTTCTTAAAGTGGTTGCTGAAGTGTCCTGACCTTGTATTAAAAGAATTAGAATCCTGGTGGGGGGAAAATTTTGGAGAGCAGAAGATCTCAAGGTGGCCATGGTGATTTCTCTTCTTTCCATCAAAGCACCCAGTGAGGCTCCACACTCTGCAGACCACGAGTCCCCTGTTTTCTGAAAGTGCCAATGAACTCAGTGATCTGCATGCAGCTGAGCAGTTCCTTGGAAGATGAAAAGTAATTGTAATTGCAGATGTTATTAAAATGTAAATAAACCTAGTTTTGAAATGTATTTTTAATCAACCATGGAGAGATCTGCTGGAGTCCAAAAGCATTTTCCTGTGAGGAGCAGCTGTGCTGAGCAGAAGCAAGATGCAGCACCCATGTGTTGGGTTTGCAGGAAGGGAGAGTTGGGGCATTGCCTCTTGTCCCTTCCTGATACTGCACCAAAAAAGTCTCTGTCCTTAAGGTGGGCCAGTGGGCTGGTTCTTTCCTGTGAAAGTCCTTCTGGAAGTCTTTTCCCAATGGGATGGGAGAGCAGGGATGAGGGCAGAGTGATGGGAGGAAGGTGGCAGCTCCAATTCCATCCCACTAAATCCTCAAAGGTCCTAAGATCTCAAAAGTTAAAAGGATGAAAGAGACAATCCAGTCTCCTGTCCTGTCAGTATCCCAAGGAGATGGGGCCAGCTAGGCTTGTCCTGCCCTATGAAGCCAACATGAAGTGTCCATTCCTCAGGTCCCTGATTCATCTGCCTTTCTAAACTCTTTTTCTCCCCCTCCTATGCCTTCCTGGATGCTGAAGATTATGTTTTTCCCCAGACACATTTTTACAAGATCCCTCTTGGGGAAGTTGGGAGGTGAGGTAGGAGGGCTGGGGCCCCAAGGAGACCATACACTCCAGTTCAGGAAGTCTTACTGAAGAGGATAGCATTTTTATGTTCTTTTTTGGAGGGATTTTATGTGCTTTCTTAATATTGTAGGCCTTCCAAATTTTTTATTTTTTCCCCCCATTTCCCAGTGATAACCTGGAGGTGCAAAAGTCAATACATCACCAGAAGTACCAACCGGAAGAGCGAAGGCTCAGAATTAATTGCGGGTCGGTGGAGAGGCAGTAAATTTAAATGGTAATTAATTGTGTTGCTGAAAGGGTTTTATTAATTTATGCCTCCACAGTGATAAAATACCGGGTGACAGTTTGCACGGGGACAGTAAGTGGGAGTGGCACAGATGCCAACGTCTTCATCTGCCTCATTGGAGACCAGGGAGACACCGGCGAGCGTGTGCTCTACAACTGCATCAACAGTGTCAATAAATTTGAAAAAGGCAACGTAAGTTCACACAGCAGCTCCTTAAGACTGGTTTGAAGGTGTGTGATGGCCTGTAGATTTTTATTTCTTTTTGAGATGTGCATTTTTAAACCTGGCTGATTCCCTTGCTGGTTTGGTCTAGGCCAGTAGGCAGAAATAAATCATGTCCACCGAGCATCACGGCAGGTTGTAGTTGACAGGAGGCTTAGGTCAGGGAAAGTCTGCCCTTCTCTTGACATTGGTCTGTTTATAAAGAACTTCCTGGTTTGCTCTCCAAGTTGGAGAGCTTCCAGGAAAGCTGCCTGTCTCCTGAGATGAGAGGGAATCTTTCAATCCCCATCTAACACGACAAAAAAATTGGCTCACTGGAGGCAAAGGAATTAAAAACCATTTTATTTATTGTGAAAGTCAGAACTCAAAGCCTAAAATGTTATTTCCTCCAGTCTCCCCTCAAAGGTGTTGCAATCAGGCTTTTGTGTCTTATTTTCAGTCTATTTTTCAACCTGTTTTGTATGCCCCTGTCCTGAACACAGGGTGGTGGAAATGGCCTGAGCTGAAGACTGAGCTTGTTCCATGGAAAGGTGAAGATGTTGGAGAGGTCAAACTGTACTTAAAGCTCTTGCAGAATTAACAAGAAAATAGTTGTTGACCTAGTCTTTGGGGTTGACCTGCTTAATGCATATTCAATTACAAGGCATATCTGGATCTCTAGGGTCCAGCTTAAACTTGTAAAATGTAATCAGTACCTCCTGGGGAATATTCTGAGAATCTTATCACAGAACCTGCAGATTTCCCATTTTATGTGTTAGTGTTTATTATTTGATTGAAGAGCTGGAATAGAAAAAAACAGAGGATAAAAAGAGGTCATGTTTTCAAACCGACCACTGAAATTAGGTGTCTGAAATATGCCTTAAAACTTCAGATTTGCCTTTGAGTGTCCAGAATTCCCAAGTCTTCTGAGGCTTTTTTAGACTTTAAAATAATTTTCATCGGAGTTTTATTGTGCTTGTAAGGTTTTCCATGCTTGTGCATGGAAACACGAGTCATTTACATAAGTAGGAAAGTGATTCTGCTAGAAATTGCAAACTTTATGGTTTTGCCTGTGCTTTTTGCATTGCAGACTTTTATTATTAAGGTGGCCTTGAACTGTGAAGGATATCATTTTGTCATTTGGCAAACTCTTGTTCTGTCAAAATGGTAGCTGAATGAGTCATGATTTGCTGGTGGTTTGGAGACAGTTTAAATGGGGTATCTAAAAAAAGTTGTTTGGTTTACAGAAGACACAAGTACTTTAACCAGAAATGATGACTACATTATCTTTACTCTCAAAAATGAGTTTTAGGATAAGTTGAATGAAGGGAGGGAAAAAATGCAAAAAATAATTTTAGAAATCAATTAACGTGGTTAATAGTACCCAGATGATAGAAACCAAACTTGAATTTGTTAATGAAAAACTGTTCTTCTGGCCACGAGGAATTGAAAGCTGGTGAATGAATTGGAAGATGTTTAAAGATTATTCCTGACAAACTCAGAGTTCATATATTCAAGTGACTGAATGAGCATATCTACACTGATTAACTCAGACACACTCTTAAAAAGAAATGTAGCTAAGTCAGGGCAATCTCTAATCTACAGCAATTTAAACCAATAGTACTTTTATTACCAAGCTTGCTTACAGATGCAAACTAACAGCCTGTGTGGAATGTAAAATTTAAATATGCCTCTAAATTCATTGTTTGTCCTGCTGCAGTTCCCCTTAGCTACTTACTCCTTAATTTATATCAGGTGTTAATAAGGTGTTAATAAGTAAGATAAACAAGCCTAAGGAAACGGACTTCATTGACTCAAACTGACTCAATGAGGCTTTAATCCCCAATTCAGCAGTTTTTGAGCAAGTAAGTAACTCCTGTAAGCCCATCATGAACACTTAACACAGTGACAGTATGTTTAGTTGTTTTTATTTTAAAGGTCAGCTTGGAGCCCTGAATGACAGACAAATTACGATTTTTTTCTTTTTTTAAAAAATAAGGTTAAATATTTAAACAAATACTGCCCTACCACTATGCTTCCTGGGAGCTAGCAGGTTATACACTACCATGGGCTGGTGGGAGATGGTGAAGAACAAAGATGCAATGTTTGGTTTGCTATCTCTTCCCTAATGAGGCACCACAGCAGATATCTTTGTGTGCTGGGCTATATGCTTGTGTGTTTACAAGGGAGGTTTACCATAAGCATGTTTGCATCTGTACAGGTACCTCAGATACTCACCTGGCCTTAATCCCAGGGGAATAACTTGATCTGTTAATACATCCCTTTTCCTTCAGCCATCAGGAATTGCTGCTGGTCACTTCTTGGTCCTGAGGGGCTATCACCTGGGTTGTTCTGTAGGTTGGGGATTTTAAACCATTTCCAGGAAAAAAAAAAAAAAAAAAAGGAAAAAGTGTCAAATTCATGTCCTTTGTGCACTCTTATGAGTACATTGTTGCTGGGTTGGTTTCACACCAACCTCTGAACACAACTCATGGAGCAGCTGGAAATGCCTCACTGCAGACATGCCTGATGCTTGCATGCCAGGAAGTGGCTGGGGCTTAAATTATGCTTATAAATCTGAATTTAATTCATCTGAATTTAATGTGGGGTAATGTTGAAACGCCTCTGTGGATTTAGTCTGGGGTGGCCTGTCCCAGCTGATACCTGGTCAGGGGTTTCAAGCTGGATTTCCTGCCTCTCTGTATGAACAACTTAACAATTTTAATAATTAAATTACTCTTTTTTTTTTTTTTTTTTTACAGTTTTGAAGAGCGTGCAATGATTTGGGAGGTATAAAATGTTGGCAGGTCTTGTATTTGTAAATCTAATGTCATACATCTAGCACAAACATCCCAGATTTTATTCTTTGGTAAATTCGTTCATACTTTCTCCTTCATCTTGTGAAGAATTACCTTGCAGCATGCTGATGATGTTGGTTTGATTGCAATAATAAATTTGTTTGTTTGCAGTTTTTTTAAGGAGAAATATTACTTTACCTTTTTTCTTCTTCTCAAAGGCTGATGAATTCTTCGTCGAAGCAGTAACACTGAAGCAGGTGAGGAGAGTGAGGATAGGGCATGATGGCAAAGGAGGAAGCAGTGGCTGGTACCTTGCCAAAGTGATAGTGAGGGAAGAAGGACAGCCAGAAAGTGAGGCTGTGGAATTCCCCTGCTACAGGTACTAGAAACAACATTTGCAAATATTGTCTCCCTCTATGCATTTGCCAGGCTTTGAAAAGCCTAGCTGTTGTTCCATGAATAGAATTCTCTGAGCCCAGCTTAATCCTTTTTATTTATTCATTTATTTTTGCTAAGCCTGAAAGTAAAGACCATGGACTGGGAGGTTTAAGAGACAGTTAACTCTCCTTATCAAACAAGCAGCATTCTGAGCTGTGAAATTCTCAGCAATAATCTCAGTAATGCAGAGAATTTCCAAAGGGTGCCTTCCAGTACCACATACAGTGTCAGTGCAATGGGATTTTTGTGCTGGGAGAATGGGGGAAAAAGAAAAAGAAAAAAAAAAAAACAAAAGAAAAAAAAAAAAAAAAAAAAAAAAAAAAAAAAAAAAAAAAGTTGTGCTGCCATTTTGAGAGCTCCTTGTATGAAGGGAAATCATGCAGACAGAGACAGTGTTAGTGGAGAGGGCTGTAACTTACCCTTGTGGGTGGGTTAGAAGTGTATTCTTCTCTTTCCCAGAAAATCAAGTGGCCAATAGAAATGTGCTGTTCTGAGGCTACCCATGGGGAAGGAGATGCACCATCTGTCCTGGCACAAATTAGGGACTGCCTCAACACTGCAGCACAAACCATAGAGAGATGGGTGAAAGCATAAGAGACTAACTTCAGTATAGTTCAGTGTCCTGTAAAGTCCCACTTGCCCTCTTAGGAGGTTCACTGTTTAAGACACAAGTCCCCTGAACTCCACTTAACAACACCAAGTACCTGTTCCAAAAATCCTTCTCCTGGGGGGACAAGTGGGATCGTAAAAGGCAGACACAACTATTTTTAAATTACAAAGGTAAAGCCACTAAGCTGGTCAGTTGTCTCTTGTCCCTGTCAATCAGGGAGGACTCCACTATGAGGAGGAGTCTCAGCCCCAACCTCTCTGCACTGCTAAACCCACGATCACATCAGAAAGCAAACTCACTGGAGAGACAGCACGAAGCAGCAGATGCAGTGTCCTCCTGGCTGTGAACAGCAAGCCAGACTCTCCCTTTCCAAAGAAAAAGCCACGATGTTGTCACTGCTGCCTTTTGATGCATGTCTAACAACCTTATGTTTTGCTGAGGGAAGGCAGAAAAGCAAAGCAGGTTTTTACTTGGACATGAAGTGTCCACGTGAAAAGATGTTTTGCTTAGACTCCTCAGGGACATTTCTGTGTCTAACTGCATCATGCAGCTGGTTTGTTTCTAAGATTTCTTTTTGAATCATCTCCTCATTTGACAGTTTAACTGGGTATTGGTTTGGAGTGATGCTCCCCTTAGCTTTACACCTAGCTAAGCTCCCTTTAGCTTTACACCTGTGGGTCTCCAGGGCATTCCTCCTGAGGCCAGGGGCTGAAAAGGGAGGGAGAAAGAAAACCCAAGACCTTTTCCCCAAAATATTCACGGGGCCAATTCAGGCTTCAAGTCACAAGTGATGGAATTCCACTCTTCTTACCTTTCTTAATGTCTCTTTTTCCCAGTGGCATCAGTGTTGTTTGTGCTGTCCTTGTGCCAGCATTATCTCTTCCTCTCAGATTGAGAAGGTAACATGACTGATCACCACCAAACACAGGGACAGCTGCTCCCTCTCACTATCTTTGGTGCCTGTGTCTCCTGAGAGACTGGGGCATCATCGCAGTATACGGGTGTCGTCATGGAGTCTGGAGATATCTGAGAGTGAAGGTGCTCACCCACTGCATCCTCCACCTGAGGGATAAATGTCTCCATGACCTGCAGTGTTTGGATGTTCCCCTCCAGCCCTGTAGGCCAGGGACAACTTATGACTTTGCTCCTCTGGCAGAGAGGTGTTCTTCACCTGCTTCTTCAGAGCCAAGATGTTGAAGAAGACTTGGGCAAGGAAAGCAGAGTTCTCTTAGTGAGCCAGTGGAAGCAAGACTAGCTAGAGAATCCATGAGGACACTAGGGAAGCTTCTGTTTCTCCTTGGCCAGTCTTTGGCCAGCCAGTGGACATGCTGATGTTTTCATTGCCTTTGTCTCCAAGACCTGGTTAACTTCCATTCCTCTACAGAGCACAGTTGTATGGTTTGAGAAGACAGCTTCTGCTGCTCTGTCCATTTTGACTCCATTAAGCCAGGAGGACAAAACTTCCAGCTGAAACACATCTCTCCTGTGCAGAAAACTTCGAAGGCTTCTTACCTCTGTAAAAACTAGGCTGCATCAGAATGTGGAGAGTAGATATTGTATTTTTATACCAAAGAGATGGTTAACCACCTTCCACTATAGTTAACTTCTGTAGGATATCTTTACAGATCTTCATTGCATAAACCTCACTGATGTCTCTGTTCTTGTTATTTACATCTTGGTATAAAAGCCTGTTTTTGTCTTTTCATTTGAAAGCTTTTTTTATGACTCTGTAGGAACATCTCTTACCTAATAGTCACAAGAGCTCTATTAGGGGAGCTGTTTTTGTTTTACAAGAGAGCTAGCAGAGATAAAGAGAAGCTAAGTGGATTAATTTTGAGTTTGTGTCAGATTCAGGAAGAGCACTGAGAAATAATGACTCCCAGGCCTGTGCTTTCCACTCTTAAAACCATTGGCTGTAAAGGGAATGGCTTGCAGCTCTCCTTAGACCCAGTGATTCTAAAAGCTGTCATTTGATCTGTGCTTGCAAAGAAGCAAATGCTAGTAAATTCTCCAAGCATTATTTGAAAAATTACTAGCACATCACTTGGCTGCAGTGTAGTGTTATTCCCATTACTCCTGTACGACCACACGACATGATAATATCCGTGCTTTTAGGGACTGAACACTCAGTCATTCAGAGGCACAAATGAACAATTTATACCTGACAATGCCTGATGTGGTTTAGGTATTGTGGTTATGAATGCCACTGAAAAGTTCAAAATGAAGGAGTTACACCTTTCACCCCAGATCTGGAGCCAAACCTTTTTTGAAGCTCAGGACTGAGTTCTTCAGATTTTATTTTCTCCTCAGGGCTCTGTGGAAGTCCAGGAATGGACTAGCTGACATTCTCTAATATAGCCTATTTTTCATAACATTTATATCCCAGCCAGGAATGAATTTTCAATCAGGCAAAGTCATGAGTTCATGATAGGATAGAGTTTTGTATGCTATAAATCATCACAGTTCTACTGAAACCTTCAGTGATATTTTGCTACATTTTTTCCTAAGCATATGGACTGCACTGTTCTAATTTTCCTGTAGCACAAGCATAAGGGAACATCGTTAATTCTCTGAAGAACAACAGACAGACCATGAATGGGATGATGCACTACATTTAGTGAAAGAACATTTATCCAATCAAATGCCAAAAGTGTTCATTATACAAAGGATCCAGAGAAACCTTCTTTTGTTGCCGAAAAAAACCCCGAAATGCCTAAATATTTAGCGTGCATTTATATATATTTATATATATATGCTATATATATATCTTATATTTAATGACACACACAAGCATCTGAATCTAATGGATGTGCTAATCATTCTAATTGCACACAGGCTATCATCTGCTGGATTTCAAATGCTAAATGTGATGTTACACCATATTATTTCCAGTGCTTCCCTGACCTTCTGATCCTCCAGAAATTCTCTCTGAAGTGGCTTTCATGTCATGTTTGTGTCCACTTTGGGCTGTTAAAGATACAGTATCTCTTAAGAACTAAGTTAGTGGTACAGGACACTTCTAGATCTTTGCATAAACCACAGTGACATGCCAGTGAATTGCATGTACTGAAATTGCATGGAAACTCTGATAAAATAAAGTATTTTTAAAGGTCTTTCATACTAGGAACATGATGGCACTAGGAACATGAAGAAAAAATATTTTCTGCAGTCTGTTGTGTGTATAGTGTGCCAGTGCATTTGTGTTCAGTGTAATACCATAACCCCCTGGTTGCAATGTGCTGGCCAGTGAAATACTACTGGAATTGCATTCAAGCAAAATCAGGCTATTGCAGCACATGTGGTGATGGGAAGGAGCACAATGGCATTGTTTATCCAGATACTTCCTCTGTCACTAGTTAAAGTCGTCTTCTTGAGTAACAGCTTCCTCTTAACAGCCCTGAGGAGAAGGACTTGGGGGTGTTGGGCAATGAGAAGTTCAACATGAGCCATCAAAGTGTGCTGACAGCCCAGAAACCACCCCCGTCCTGGGCTGCATTGCCAGCAGGGTCAGGGAGGGGACTGTCCCCATCTGATCCACTCTGGTGAGACCAGGTGAGACCTGCCTGGAGAACTCTGTCCAGTTCTGGAGCCCACAACTTAAAAAGTACACAGGACTCTAAGAGCAGGACCAGAGGAGGCCATAAAGATGATGAGAGGTCTTATTCGTCTCTGCTATGAAAAGAGGCTGAGGGAGTTGGGGTCATTCAGCCTGGAGAAGAGGAGGCTGCAGGGAGACCTTCCAGCAGCCTTCCAATACCTGAAATGAGCCTACAAGAAAGCTGAGGTGGATTTTTGACAAGATCATGAAGCGACAGAACAAGGGGGGGTGGTTTTAAACTGAAAAAGGGGAGATTTAGGTAAGACATTAGGAAGAAATTCTTCGGTGTGAAGGTGTTGAGCCCCTGTGCCAGGCTTCCCAGAGAAGCTGTGGCTGCCCCATCCCTGGCAGTGTCTCAGGTCAGGTTGGATGGGGCTTGGAGCAACCTGGGCTGGTGGGAGGTGTCCCTGACCATAGCAGAGAGTTGGGACTGGATGATCTTAAGGTGTTTTCCAACCCAACCCAATCTGGGACTCTATGATTCTATGAAATAATACTTCTGCCACATCTGGCTATTCCCTTGTCTGAAACAAAGTCAGGAGCCTTAAGCCACTTCTTCTCATAAACCTCCCTCTTCCTCCTTCTGTCCAAGACATTTTCCTCTTGCCATCAGCAGCTAAAAACATTGGCAGAGGGAGTTGATTTAGAGATATGTGCCCCTTTTTGATTAATTTTTCTCATCTGTCCTTACTGCCAATGCAGTTGGCATTTACCTTGCTGCACACAGAGATCTGTTTCTTGTGGGATGTATTTTCATCCTGCCACTTTGGTGCAGAAGCTATTCGCTCACCCAGATGCATTCCACCTTTCCCTAAAACACCAGGGAAAAAATATTGGTGACAGAAAACAACAGCATGTACGCCGGCAGCAGAAACAGCAGTTTGCAGGACACACAAAACAGCAGCAGGAGGGCAGAAGTATGTCTACTTTGTCAGCTTCTGCCTTCCAGAAAGCCATGCTGAAATCAGTGGTCCTGAGGTGATGGAATTCAGGCTTGAATTTTGTAGATGGTCCCAGTTAACATTCATGTATGCAGAAGCATCTTTACATTTGGAATGATGTGATCCCCCCTAGCCATTGGATCCCTGTCCAAGGATGTGAATCCTGAGCCAGCATCAAGAACTACATGATACAAAGGTATTAAGGACCAGTTCCAACAGGTAAAAAAATCCCCTGACCTCAAAAAAACAACAAAGGCTTCCTTTCTTAAGACAACGTGGTGCCCTAGCATGCTCCTCATCTTCCCTCCTTGCACTGTGTCCTTGCTCAGTTCTGATACAATTTTCATGGTCTTCCCCACAGATTTTTCTGCTCCTCTATCCCCACTACACCCCTCAGCCTCCACTGAGGCACAACAATGCACCTGATGTTCTCACATGGTGTTTGTGTCACCACCACACGTTCAGGTGTTCACCACTTTCATGCTGACCCCCTTAGCTTTTAGCTCTTTTCAAGCCACCTTCACATGGGCCACCTGCTTCACCGAGTGAAAGGGAAGAATATGGGGTCCCTGCACCCCCAACAACCTGCCAAAGCCTAGAGGGAAGCTGGGAGTGGAGATGTGTGTTTGTTTGGTGGGGCTGTATGCACCTCTTTTTAATGAGGACTTTGCTGCTACTGATGTTGGGACTGGCTGGCTCTAGTGTATGCTTGGATTCGTTTCCTGGTGATATTTTTTTCTTTCTTTCTTTTGCATGATTTCTTTGTCCTGATTGTTTTCTCCTGAGTGGGAAGGGAGAGTAGAACACTCAAAAGACAGTGTTCAAATGGATAAAAAAGGAGACGTATTATCATCCTTGGCCTTTCAAAATGTCTGGTTATTTGTTGGTCACCATGGCAAGCCTACCTGTTAATGGCTGTAATCTGTGCTGGTTTATTAACAGTGAGATACCATAGCTCTGATCCATCTCCCAGCAGAGATTTTTTTCATGTACCCAAGACCCCCTGATATGAGTGTGGTTTGGTGGTTTCCACGTGTGCTGGCTCATCAGCAAAGCCAGAAGTGGAAACTGCAATGGGAAGTGATCTTTCCCCTCGCTTAGTCAGCCAAGGAGAAGATGCATGGTACAGTGATGTTTCAGCACATCTGCTCTGCATGTGTTCAGTGCAGGAGCAGGTTCTTCTGTGGTCTGGTGTCATCCACAGAGCAGTGTGGCTGCCTTTAAAAAGCAACAGTTTCTGGGGATTTGTTTTTCTCTTCTGGGAACTATTATAGCAATTTTAATACCCTGCGTGAACCTGCCAGAGCCCGCTCGCTTGTCCCGCATTCACCCCCGCTGGTTTTAAGCATCATTTCTTAATTGCAAAAGATGCTGCTGCAAATAGCTGTGTACCTGGGAATAACAGAGATTCTGGGAACATTACCTGCTCTCAGGAGGTGATGTTCTGGGAACTGATAGAGCCCCAGCACACTGTTGTGGGAAACTTGACCCTAAGCAGATGCATACAGGAATATCCCAAGTGCTGCAGCAGCCTGGGTTTGAAGTGGAAACTGAGAACAACAACACTGTTGTTGTTCAGCTGTTCCTCTATGGTTTATGATGGGGTTGGGACTAAGGTTCCTGCATCCTTGAGCCTGAAGAAGGCCCCGTGAAGGTTACCAGATTGAAAATGTGTTCCCCTCCACTTTCCTCTCATTTTGTATTTCCTTGAGATCATGATACCTATTGCTTTGTGCCTGTCTCTTCTTAATTAGTCTAGCTGGGTAAGTAGATAAATGCCAAGAAACAGTGGAAATCCTTTTGCTGGTGCCAGCTGCCTCCATGTACCCATCCCTAGAAATGTGGACAGCATAATTCATCCCCTTCCTGGTGGAGAAAAAAGGATTATAAACTTATCTGTAAGGAAGGGAAAAGTGATGATGAACTAGAGTAAGCAAACACTAAAACGAAAAAGAAAGAAGGTTCAGTCACTTAGATGCTGTAAAGGCTATAATCAAGGTGGCTAGCAATAAAGGCTGTAGGTATTTCTGGTAAATGGAGGCCAATGCTTTCAAGAGGCTGAGACTGCCCATTTGCAGAAATAACTTGTGCCAATGGAGTTTGTGCTTCCCATACAGATGGACACCACACCAGCTGCTTATCTACTGCTAGCAGGGCTCTGATGATTTCTCTTCTTGGAAAACTGGTTTACAATGTGTCTGCAATAGGGTCTGGTCAAGCTCCTGCAAACAACAGAGACAGTCCTGCAAAAATATCCTTTTAGCTATGGTGTGGATTTTTGTTATGTGTGGTGCCAGCCTAGACTTTGGAAGGTCTGATAGGTCCTAATTGTTCACATATAACTTACTTCTGTTTGCAAACCAGATGGCTTGACAAAAATGAGGATGATGGTCAGATTGTCCGAGAATTAGTGCCTGCTGGGGAATCACCAATGCTAAAAAGTGAGTTTAGCTTGGGAAAAAAAAAAAAAAAAAAAAAAAAAAGGTCTGGGTTCCTGCATTTAAGCTGTGTATACACGTATTTATTTGCTTAATTCTACTAAATGACTCACCTCTGTTCACAGTAAAGCTACTGGGGTTTTTTTTGTCATTCTTATGCAAGAAGATGCAGTAGGTCACTTGCAGGGGTTAATGCCTCTGACCTTTAAATCCTAGTTTATGAATGGGATTAATTTGCATAAAAGAGAATAAATGGAACATTTCATACACAGAAAGAAACTTTGATTTTTAATGTTGTGTTTCGTTTAAGAATTGCTTTCTTGTTTACCTTTCTCTGAGGCACCTTGAATTGCGCTGCTTTAGTAGAGTAAATTCCATCAAATAATATTGTGTTCCCAGAAGAAAATTACAAAAAAAGATTACACTGACATTTTCCTGGAAAACCAGGGCTCCAATACTACAATTTTCTTTAGAAAACAGTGCTTACAGAGCTCAAGTTGAGAAGATATTTCTTTTAGAAAAAAAGTCAAAGCTAGTGAATTAAATTGTAAGCATAAAAAAGTGCTATCACCTAACTTGCCCAAGCTCATTTTTATGGCTCTGGCAACAAGCAGGAGGAGTACAGAATATTTATTTCTTATTAGTGTAGCTATTAATCTTGTTTGTTTTGGTGAATAACTCTGAAGTGTGACAGTTTATTCAGTACGGCCCTATGATTCTGGATGGATGGAATGGATGAACGAACTCTTTTCTGTGTCTGTAGCAGGACTCCCTCCTCTCCTATATCTGTTTTAAGCCCATGGCCTGGCTGAGCACTGGAAATGCCATTGATGTGTCTGTTTTTTGTACATTAATCTCACTTCAGATGTCAGTTACCATGTCAGTGTGAAGACAGGAGATGTCCCTGGTGCCAGCTCAGACTCCAAAGTTTTCATCAAACTTTATGGTGAAAAAGCAGACTCCAGCAAAGAGCCTCTTTTAGTTTCTGATAATGATCTAGGAAATTATTTTGAACGTGGTCGAGTGGATGAGTTTACTCTTGATATGATGGACATTGGGAAGGTAAGAATTAATTGCAGGTGGCTCTCTACTTCATGCCAGTCTGACTTCAGAATCGATATAACGCTCAAGATGGAATGTAAGGATGTCTGATCTTTACACCACCTATAAAAAAATACATTTCATATAACATATAGCATCTATGCTGGCATGAGAAGAGTGCTTTAATTTTACAGTTAAATACATATATAAATTATTTACATGAATATTGTAGAAGAACAGGGTGCTAGGGGAAGGACATTTTTACATATTAACCGAATTCTGTTGTGATGTTTTGTTTGGTTTGGTGTTTCGGTTTTTTCTTTGTTTTGTTTTGGGGGTTTTGTTTTGTTTTGTTTTGGTTTGTTGTTTTGTTTTTTTTTTTTCTTCCCTCTTGTTTTATGTTTGCTTTTTTTCCAAGATCAACCGCATACTGATTGGACATGACAACGTGGGTCTCCGGTCCGGTTGGTTCCTGGCCAGTGTCCAGATCACTGTTCCAGTCCAGGGAAGGCAGTACATGTTCCCCTGCAACCGATGGCTCGACAAGGATGAGGCTGATGGAAGGGTAGAGGTGGAGGTCTACCCAAGTGAGATTCTGCCTATTGAGAAATGTAAGAAAAAAACACACTGAGAAAAAAATGTGTGCTTTTAAAAAACTATTCATTTATTTATTTTCATAACAGCTAGGACTAAATTTGTATGACTAGCATTCTTAAGGACCAAGTTAGATATCAAAACCAAGATGTCCTTGTGCTATATTGTGTTATTGTGTCCTTGTGTTATATTCATAAGGAAAATTTTTCATTAGGAAAAATTATCCTGCTCTTGTTCTGTTTTCTAAAACATTCAGAAAAGCATTGCAGAGTTTTCTATCTGTTTCCTGAGATGATACAAAAAATTTAAATCCTGGGCAGTGCTCAGAAGGCTCTGTGCTGCTTCACTGCAATATCAGTGGGTTCTGCTTTTTCCACATTTACCTGTCCGGCTACACCAGTCCCCCACAAGCACATGTCCTGTCCTGTCTGTATTCCCCCATTGTCTGGAAGAAAGAAGCATTTTGATAAATAAGGACCAAATCCCTGCTGTCTGTTTCAAATTTATCATTAGATTCCTTTATTTTAAGACTATGGTTAGAATTTGCCTTGGTAACCTGAGAAAGGATGTTGTGTCTTTGCTGTGTGTAACCATCTCCGTTGTTTTAAGGACACCATTTAAGCACCCTATAGTTAATAATGAAATTAAATTCCCTTTTAAGGCTCTATTTTGCACATCTCTGACCCTGGATTAATACTTTTAAAAGGAAAACTATTAGGTTAGTCTTCAGTGAAGGGTTCTGTTATCTCACATTTGGCTTGGGTAACAGCAAGTGGTCGGCTACAGGGTCATTTGTTAAGACAAGGTAATTTAATTTTGAACCTGAGCCCTCAGGAATGCTGCTATCTGAGCTTCTCTGCTGATTTAATTGCTTTATTTTTGGACTAGTGATAAACTACGAGGTATCTGTAGTTACTGGAGACATGCGGGCCGCAGGCACCAACGCCAAAGTCTTTATGCAGATTTATGGGGAGACGGGAAAAACCGAGCTGATGATCTTAGAAAACAGATCCAACAACTTTGAACGGGGAGCCACAGACATCTTCAAGGTATGATGCATCAAGGCAGCCATTGATGACTTTTGTGAGCAAAGAAATGAACAGGCAAATCTGAGACAACAATGGAATAATTGGCCCAACCACCCGAAATATCATTGCCCCAACTGTTGGTATCCGCTAACCATGTTTCTGGGAGGTCTGGTATTTCTTTAGGGAAGTTTTGTGTTTCATGGAGTGACTTTCACCTTCTGAGGGACTGGTAGGAAAAGTGTGCTAGAATATAGAAGATTATGGTCCAATAGCAACTTCTGTTTACCTTTAACTGCATGGATTCATAGAATCATTCTGCTCAGAAAAGACCTTGAAGATCATCCAGTCCAACCCTTAACCCAGCATTGCCAAGGCCACCACTGCCCCATGGCCCTCAGCACTACATCTAAACAGCTTTTAAAGACCTCCAGGGATGGAGACAACAGCCCTGCCCTGGGCAGCATGGGCCAGGCCCTGACAACCCTTTCCAGGGAGAAATTTTTCCTTATATCTAATCTGCTTCTCCCCTGGCACAACTTGGGGACATTTCCTCTTATCCTACCACCTCTTACTTGGGAGAAGAGATCAAACCCCAGTGCTTCCAACCTCCTTTCAGGGAGCTGAAAAGAAATACTCATGTTAGACTTCAAATGTCCTTAAACTTGTATTTTGGGTCTGACCACATGTTATTGTCCTTTTCTCTGTTTGGTGAAAAAGAAAACCCATAACAACATAAGGAACCCCTGTTGTGCCTTTTGCCACTGACAAATGTTGCCAGCCTCACCTTGCAGAGGTTTATGCTGTAGTTTCTGTGCATATTTGAGACACCCATGGATCTTACTGCCCTTAGCACCATCCTAACATGTACTGCTCAGGCATGGTGCTGGAGGTGCACAGCACACCCCTCCAGCCATGGGCCTGCCTGGCATTTAGGTTGATACTGCAGAGTCCACTTCTCTTTCTTTGCACAGGCAAAAAACCTTAGGCTTAACTGAGGTGTGTGACCCATGGCCTGCCTAATTCACCAAGAGGTCCTGGGCTGATGACACTGGAGCAAGAGATGGGCACTGACTGCAGTGTGGTTGGGCATCCTCTACTGAGTGAGACTTGGCTACCTTGGTCTACCATCCTCTTCTGGCTTGCTTGCTTGCTTGGGTTTCCTGTCCAGAGGAACCAAGGATCTGGGGGAAAGTAAAAAATTAGTAACCTTAGTACAATTAGTAACCTTAGGAGAGGAAAACACAGGGTCCAGATGGAAGCAGGGTTTGAGGCATATCTGTTGGAAGTGCTCACAGCACAAGGCTCAACATACATGGTGGTGCCCAGGTCTCTTTGTGAATGTTCCCCACATAGGTGAGATCTATCTCATCACAGGTAGGCACCTACTTAGAGCTAGTCATAGAAGCTCCCCTAAATCATCAAGACTGGGGTATCCTTTCCTATTGTTGCTGGCTAAATGAAAGTGCCTTTACCCACAGTTTTACCATTTTTCTAATGTGCATTTTTGAGATTGGGTCATCTCCTCCTGCCTCAGTTTCTTGCTCTATAGAATGGAGCTGGCTTATCCATTTTTAATGAGTTCTTTGGGATTTAGGATGACTAGCACTTTATAATGCTTGCTTTTTAAGACTCTCGACAATATTAAGATTAGGTTTCTTTGATGTTAAAGAAAAAGGGCTTTCCAAAATTTATGAGTAAAGGCTATTAGCCAATATTAGGTTTATAATAAAGCCATATGTACAGTGTTCCATTTACATACCCATGTTTTCATCCTCTCTCAGATATTTATTGCCAGACTTTAAAGTTCTGGCTATTTTCTGGGATTTTTTCATCAGCACACAAGGCATAATCTCTGAAGCATTAACAGACAGATCCTATATCTCTTTCATGTTATGAATATTTACAGAAAGATATGGGCAAGAATAAGATTTTGTGAGCTACATGCTAATAGGAAATTCCATCAGTTATAGACAGGGCATGCAGGATGATTATAGCAAATCTAAGGGTAAAGCAGTGTAAGGAAAGACACATTCTTTATCCCAGGACAGCTGGATCAATTTTAGTTTTCTGATAGGCATCTTGTGTGAAATTGATTTTGGTTTAATCTACCACAGGAAAAAAATGCTTCTAGACAGAATCCAAGATGCCAGACTTCAGCCTGAAGTGTGTGTTTACAAGTTTTGTAACATAAACACTGCCTAACATCATAAGCAATCATTAGCAACAAGTCATTCGCTGTTGAAGGATTGCAGGGAGTAATCCAGACAAATAATCTGAACCAGCAAGGTTTTGTACCAGCTTTATTGACTAGAGATATGGAAATCTTACTGATACGCCCTTATGCTACTGATGCAAAGTAATCACTAATGGTTGTATCCTTCCTGCACACCAACCAAGTGAGAAAATACTTCTCTAATTTTCCAGAGGAGAGAGAAGGTTGAGGGCAATTCAAGCCCACAGCCCAGGTCAGAATTTGGGTTATGTGATTTCAAGATGACTTTCCTCTCTACCATTATTACTTCTTGATTAGTTTATGTCTCATGCTAAGTGTTACATATCTCTCATTCATTTAAAGAACATTTCAGGCACTGAGAATCTAAAAAAAAAATAGTGTCACATTTTGGCATTTTCATGCTTAATGCTGAAAATAAATAGAGAATAATAGAGACCATACTGGTGAGGTGAGGAGAGAAATGTCAAAGTAGGAAGCTCAGTAAATATGGATTCAACTCTTATCCTCACCACAGGTGCTCTGAATGTCTTCAGCTCAGAGAGAGATTTGGTAGTGTATGAAAGAATAAAATAAGAAGGAAAAAGTAAAGGTAAACTTGCTTAAAAACTGATCTTGCTTTGACATTTTGGGTGATAGAGGTGATGCTCCTCCTTTTTAAGAATGCATTTTGTGAACTTGTCTTATATCCTCCTGGGTGCTGACTTTCTCTTGGTGGCAGAAAGAGGCTGCAGATGTTGGCAAGATTTATAAGATTCGGATAGGCCACGACGGGACAGGAATTGGGGATGGCTGGTTCCTGGAAAGTGTCACACTGAAGAGGCTTTCCCTGAAGACAAAGGGGTCAGACAAAAAGAAGAAGAAAAAAAAGAAGTCTGATGAGGAGGAAGAAGAGGAGAACAAGGTGGAAGAAGGAATGGATGTCTACACCTTTGTGGCACACCGCTGGTTGGCTAGGGATGAAGGAGATAAGGAGCTGGTGGTGGAGCTGGTGCCTGATGGAGAATCTGATCTGGAGGGTGAGTGTCAGAGGGAATACATGTGTGTCTGGATACCAGCAGCTGAAAGAAGGATGGTGACCAATTTGTGGTGTTTTGCAGGACCAGTTATGGACACCCCAGCCACCCCACTGCCCCAGGCCTGCAGTGTAGATAACATTGCTAATAGTTACATTCCTTTTTTTTAATCATAGCTATATAATTACATAATTTTGTCAATCTAGGGAGGATGAGGACGGTGATTCAACTAAGGCAGAGGAGGGAGGAGAAATGGGAGTGTCCTAAAAGACTTCTATGAGATTCTCAAAGGCTTAATGGGGCACTTGGGTTGTGAGTTCCACGCTACCACTGTGGGTGGGAGTTTAGCAGTCAATAACTATTTATATGGTTAATGACTAAGGCTGGGGAAAGATGGAGCTGCTCATGTTTTAAGATCAATGCAAACAAAACTCCAGAGAGCATCTTTCTTCAAGCTGACTGTGCTGGGATTTCTGGGCTACGTGCTTTCATGGTGAGCCATGGATCTGATGAAATGTGTCTTTTTCTGAGCTCTTCCTGATCTGCCTTCACTATTTTACATGCAGAGAATACTTATGAAGTCCGTGTTCTCACCGGGACTGTGTCTGGGGCTGGGACAGATGCTAATGTCTTCTTGAGCATCTATGGCACAGAAAGAGGAGACACGGGTGAGCGCCAGCTGAAAAGGTCGAACAACCTCAACAAGTTTGAAAAGGGACAGGTAATGCATGAACTCAGCTCACTCAAGCGAGGAGGAGTCTGGCAGAGCTTTTTCACTTATCAGCCCGGCCATTCATTACAGTCTCTTCTTTTCTGCAAGGCTTGGCTTCTTCTTTCAGCTTAAAGTTCAGATGTGTTTATTTCTTGAATATATTATTTAAAGCGAAACGCCTCGAAATATTTTCCAGGGGAAATTTGTTTGAATAATGAGCTGAACTCCAACCCTCCATCAGAGCCACCTTTTGCATCTGCTTCCTGTAAGCATTGTGGTAATAATATTTCCTGCCAGGAATACTTGAAAACAACACATTTTTAAACTAATATTGGGGAGTATTTGTGAGGCAGCCCAAGTATGTCAGTATTTAGATTGTAAATATGGTTCTAAATGGTTCAACCAGTCAGGTAATAAAAGCTGTATCACATAGTGTCCTCTAATTACATGATAATCCAAACCAAATAAACAGCGTATCTTGTAGATTGAGTATTTGCCATAAAAATGTTTATGAACAATTAAGGATCTACTGCTATAGCCAGGAACTGTTGAAGGAATAATTTTGAATAATAAAAATTACGGGCACAATAAGCAGCTGTGGGAAACTTGCAATCACAAGAAAGAGCCTAACGTTGTTAAGTAGGCTGTTAGCTGTGATTTATGAGCTTGGCACTGGTGATACTGCAACCTGCACATGGTTCTTCACTCAGTGGGAAAAGCCTCAAGCTGCAAATATAACACCCTCTGCTCTTGGAAGTAGAAACCTAAAGTCTACCGAGAAGTTAATCACATTAAAATGTTTAAAGTATTGTGATAGCAAGGAGCAGCCTGTCACATTAATACAGTTAAGAAATGAACCTCTTGGTTGTAGCTAATGACAAAAGGAAGAAATTCTGTGGTTTGAAATAAAGCACATGGGGGCATACAGGAGAGTTTCCACTGAGTCAATAGGGTTGTGACCAGTTCCACATTCAATATCTGGGGGAAAACACTAAATCTGAAAGGAATGAGATTTGGGAGAGGGGAGAAAAACCTAGTGGAAGCTGAAATTGGGAGGAAGTAAAGAAAGAAATGAAGGGTTGTGCAGCTTAATGGCTGCTACTGCCTTGTAGAAACCAAGCATGAGTGTCCACATGAGAGCTCAGAGCTCTGTAGGTATTTCACTACATCCACCCAAAGAGTAACAGGGGGACTTAAAAACACCTTTTGTCTTAATGGGAAAAAAGATTACTCTTGGCCATTTACTGCCTTTCTTTTGGCTTTTTTTTTCTTTTGTGCAGGTGGATGTGTTCACCATCAAAGCCATTGACCTGGGGGAGCTGAAGAAGCTGCGTATCCGCCACGATAACAGTGGCACTAGGCCAAGCTGGTTCCTGGAGAGGGTAGAGATTGTTGACCTCAAGGAGAGCACCACGTGAGCAGCCTGTCACACCCTTTTCATACTGTCAGAAAAGGGTACATGATTTCAGGAGCCCCCCAGATCCACAGGAAGGCAGAAGAGATAAAGAAGGGCATCATCACGGCTCCTCACCAGCTCACTGGGAGCAGACATCCCTTGGGATCCTTCCAATGATTGTGCTGTTATGCTGAGCATGGGGCTGTTCTGGGGTATCTCTGGGTGGGGTTTTGATGTCCCAGCATCTCTGTGGTTGGGAAACCCAGCAGTGTTTGGAAGGAAACCTCAGCTTCTCTCTGTTTCTCCTGGGAGGGACTCTCCCTTCTGATGAGGTCCCTTTGCAGAGCCTGCATTCATTTGTTTCCTTTAAAAGCTTCACTCTGGAAAACATTTTGTTTGTCTTTCGCACCGAATGCAAAGATCTGAGACAAAAGCAAGTCCCAATACAAGCAAACTCCCATGATTTTCTCAAACAGCTGGGTTAGCAAAACCTAGGCTGTTGGAAACCTGAAGCACTGGCTTGCCTTTGAAGTCATACGCTTAAAAGCTGCACCGTGCTTTGGTGGGTGGGACTGCTCCTAAGGACCACAGGGTGGGTCTGCTTTTTGTAAAGGTAAAATGCCTGGGATACCAGAGGTTTCCTTGAGTTATTTAACTTCTGGGAGTTAAAAACTAGAAGCAAACAATCATATGGGCCTGACAGCTCAGAAACAGCCCTGTTCAGTAAGTGCTCACTAACCTATTTATAGATTAACTCCCTCAACAATACCAGTGCTCGAAGATGAAAACAGATGTACTGTTCAGCTTTGGGTAATCTTGTTTTCTTTAAGTAGCTTCTGATCTGTGCTTATTTATGTTCTTAAAGCCTGTGAAGTCCTGTGTAAGTGCTGGGTGCTGCTGTCATTCTTGTAGGTATTATTTTCCATGCCAGCGGTGGCTAGCTGTTGAGGAAGATGACGGTCAGATTGTCAGGGAGCTGGTCCCAGTGGATGAAGCATTTGTAAAGAAAGATACAGAAAATGATGGCCAGTCTCTTGCAACGCTGGGCCTGGAACAGAAAGGTTTATGTTAGCCTTGTATTTCTTCCAGTATGGGGTTGCAAAGGAACCAAGTTATTTAGGAGTGCTATGGGCATTAGCAGTTTGTGTTCACTGTCTGTGAGGGAGGCCTTCAGGTGTGAATGGAGTGTGGGGTGCATGTCAGCCAGTGGGTGGACACTAGTCATTTTTAGGGGATTTAATCATTTTGCAAGATTGGACTCAAAGAGGGAAAGCTGGGAAGGTGGATAACACGTTCAGTCATCATCTCTCAACTGAAATGTGCATTAGTTGCTAACATCAAATATAAAAAGGCCAGGTATTTCACACCATGGACTGGTTAAAAGTTTCAATGTGAAACTAAGAACAAACATGACCAGAGGAAGGCAGAGGACCTATATTTGACTCACTTTCCATCTTTCTTCTTGTGTCTGTTGTCCTCTGAAATAGCCTCTTGTGCATCATTTTGCACAGTAACCACTGAATAATGACACACTCCATGGTCTGATGCTGAAAGGTGCTGAGTGCCAAGCATTCCTCTGGCTTCACTGCCAGTGAAAGCTTTTCAGTGCTCCCCTAGCTTCCCTCTCAATATGTTCTTGAATACCTTAATAATTTCCACAAATCGTACAGCTAATGATTTCCCAGAAATTGTTTAGACCTTTGGTTTAGGAGGACCTGCTGGCCTTTGAAATATCTTGGAAATATGTGCCTAAATATGGAAAAAATTCAGAAATGTTGAGTACCTTTTTGCAGCACAGTGAAGAGTACATTAGCTCTTTCCACATTTTTTATGAGGTTACTGCACTCCTTAGATGAGGGTGCAATAGAAACCTCCCTAAGGATGCTGCTGTCAAGGGTGTTTGTGAGTAGGAACTGTAAATGTCAAAGTGCACTTAGCTGCTGGTATGTGTTGGATGCACGTATATTGTTTGCTGCTAATAGAATGGGGGGGGGGCACGGTTTTTTAAATGAAATAATATACACAGAGATGGCTTTGGGGAGTATTAGAGATAGAATCATAAAACTGTCAGGGTTGGAAGGGATTTTAAAGATCATCTACTTTCAACACCCCTCCCATAGACAGGGGCACCTCCCACTAGACTAGGTTGCTAATTAATTGGATTAATAGGAAGCAAAAGGGAAAGCCTGGGCATATTTTTATTTGTAGATATGCAGATGATGTACTGAACGACTGGAGAAATAGAAGAGCCTGCAACCAGACAGCCCAGCTCACTGCAGGAGCTACCACAGCATGTGACAGGAACTAGAGATTAAAATGTGGCTGTGATCAGTCAAAATAAAAAAAAAAACAAACACCAAACACACATATGCAGCAAAAATTAGAGTTAATTCCTGCTCAGACTTCATGTTCTTAAATTAAGATATTTTATTTGGCAGCTAAATCAACAACATACACTGTGAAAGTGAAAACGGGGGACAAGAAAAATGCTGGGACAGATGCCAACGTCTTCATCACTCTCTATGGAAGTAAGGATGATACAGGTATGGCTTCATGTGATGGAAAAGGATAGCACCTCACTGATAGATACCAGAAAAGACAGGTCACAATTTCCTTTCTTTTTTTTTCCCTCAACACCCATTCCTCACTCCTGCTAGCACCTCTCCCTGTCTCCCACACACACCATACTGGCTGGCAGCACACTACCAGCTGCTGTAAATCACTGTCGAAGTTTATGAGGCTGATTTGCACCAGCTGCTGATCCAAAGGCTTTAATTTCAATTACAGAAACAGCTCAGTTGACTGGGACTGCATTACTGAGCAGTAAATGTAGTGAATTATTTGCTTTCCTCAGCAGTGAATCAGCAGGCTCCTGAAACCAGGCTCTCCTCTGCCTCTTTGAGTGGTCCAGAAGTATTTAATCAGCTGATGAGCAAATCCTCTTGGAAGGAGCTGAGCTGTGTGTGCAGTGACTTGGGTACCTGTGAGAGTGACAGGGCACTGATGGGTAGAACCTATTTCCTCAGCTGTGAACACAGCACAACAGCGTTGTCCCTGTCAGACTGCCAGACAATCCCTCAAGAAAGGAATTATGTATATTTTGGGTGTTGATATAGATTTGGGCTCCGAGAGAGAGAGACAAAGCTCAGGTTTTGAGATGAAAAGCCATTTTTTGCGTTTGATCCACTTCCCCTGTTCCAGTGTTGACATTCCCAGCAGTTCTGTTCCACATGCTGAACAGTGTCCTTTTGCATCACCACGACAGGAACAGTCAGCCTAAAGGCTTCAAAGTTTAACAAGAACAAATTTGAGCGTGGGAAGGTGGATGAGTTCACAGTGGAGTCTGTGGACATAGGAGACCTGAAAAAAATCAAGATAGGCCATGACAATAAAGGTAAGATAATCTGCTTTGTAATGTAGTATTTCTAGTGCATTAGGCACATTGATGTATAAAATAACCTGCCTTCAAGACCCCAAATGTAATTTACCTTTTAATGACAGATCCTTGCTGTCACTCTGGCTTTTGCTGCTACTATCTTAGCTGCTAGTACCATTCCCACAGCTCTGGCAATAAGAGCACAGTGGTGACAACTTACAAGTACCTTTGCAACCTCTTCAGTTTTTCTTTTTTTTTTTTTTTTCTCCCCTTTCTTTTATATAGGTTTATTTAATCATCAAGTCCTAGCTACTTCTTAGATATGGATTTGTCTCTTCTTAAAATCAGGGGAGCATTGGGAAGTCATATGGTTTTCCTCCCTGTGGGGCACCAACAGACATATTTGTTGATAACTCCTTTGTCTTATTACAAAGGCAAATTAATACAAGCCATGGGGTAATTAGTACTTCCAGATGAACACTGTCAGCCTGTCGTTATAGAAATGCAAGGCCATGACAAACACTTAGTCTTCATGACATATATTCTCTTTTTCCATTGGCAAAAGAGAGGAGTATTTCTTTCTCAGAGGCCTGGAATGCAATAACTCACCTGTTGTTGTTTGTAAAGGCTTTGTGGGTTATTCACTGTTATCTCTCCAACCACAGGTAATTCAACAGGCTGGTTTCTAGAATGGGTGGAGATTGATGCCCCATCCCTGGGACAGTGCCTCAAGTTCCCTTGTGGCCGCTGGCTGGATAAATCAGAGGATGATGGAGCCATTGAGAGAATTATCTTCCCTGCAGAACTGCAGACAACAGAATATATCCCATGTGAGCAGAATGCCTTCTCCCTTCTTCTTCTCATTACAGAAGATAAAATCTCACCAGCTCATGCAATATTATAGGCTTGGCCTCTGCCTTCAAGTGGCTTTGAAAAATTTATAAATACATCACATACCAACAATTGCAGCTACTAAAAGAAGGTTTCTCTGGGTGCTCTAGTATATCCCAAATCAGAGAGTCATTAGAAGCTGTGTAGCTGTGTATGATTGTCTTTTTGCTCCCTCTTGCTACTTCATTTCCAACTCATCAGCCCATTCCAAGCAGTCTTCCTTGTACCCAGTTTTCCTTTGGTCTGGTTTCATGCTAATATTGCTGTTTCTATTGTCAAAGCAGGCACTTTGGTCTTGCTTCTGTCCCTTGGTTCCCTCCGGTGCTTTTGGTACTGCACACCTTTCTCTTGCTGAATGATCCTGTTCCAAAGCTGCTTCGGTGTGATGCTTTTCTGACAGTGTTGCAGAATTCTGCCTCTTTTTGTGTTCTCCAGTTACTCCTCATTTGTCACTTCTTTCCCCCCTGAATTTTTGTTTGGGGTAAATCCAGTATCTTTTGTGAAGCTTCTTTTGAGCACTAAGCATACATTTTTCAAGGTAGCTATTGCACTTCAAAATCTTCTATTCAGAAAACTTCCTTTCCTGTGGCCAGAAGACTAAGAATCAGATAACATGGTTTTCTTGAAATAAATGAGAGTATCATCTAGCAGGAACTAGGTGATCTTTAAGGTCCCTTGCAACCAATGCCATTCTATGAAACATCATTTTGCTTACTCTATGGCCCTCTAATCCTCTCCTGACCTTCCCAAGTACACAGGGAACTCATGGCCCTGGGAATATATTTCACTTCTCCCTCCCTGATCCGCCCCATGTCAAGCTGTCAACAAATACTTCCTGGGCCAGCTTTAGAGGACTATCAAAATTGCCATTTCCCTTCATTGGTCTGGATGCCACAATGATGGGGGACAAGGTCTGGAACCTGAGAGTTGGTTTCCACCCCATGCCCTGCAAGGTGTTTCCTAGGTCACTCTGGATAAGTTGTTCACACCAAAGATTTCTCCTATTTCAGGCACTGGACCAGCCTGACCAGGGCAGTGGTGTGGTCACCATCCCTAGAGTTATTTAAGTGTTGTATAGACATAGACCTTGGGGGTATGGTTTAGTTAAGGACTTCTCAGTGTTAGGTTAATGGTTGAAGGCTTGGTTTTGAAGGTCTTTCCCAGCCAAGGTAATTCTGTGATTCTATCTGACTGCAACCCTTGGTGTATACATTGATGGTATCAAAAGCTTGCCTCCTGCAAGTCCTTATCTAAATGCCAAAAGCTAGTGCTGCCTAATCTCTCCTTTTCTGCCTCAGTATCCTTCTTGATAAGTAGTTGTCAAAATAACCACACAGAAGTCTATCAACTGCTCCTTCTTTTCTACTGTCAACATTGTGGTTCATGTTAAAAGTCTCTCTCACACTGTTTGACCTACCCTCTAATGTTCAGATCCTTATATCCTGCAGCCCATAAACTAAAATAACTTTCTCTTATGAGGATCTGCAAGCATCATCTGTTTGTGCCTCCTCCATGCTTTTTCAAAGATATGTTTTATTTCCCGTATCTTCCTTGTTTTACTTGAACTGTCGGGGGAAGAGGAATGGGTACCATTTGCTCCCTTGCTCACTTTTGTTAGTCACCTTGAAGCCATAACATTCCTTATGTTTGAAAAAATAAGTTTATAGATAGATAACAATGAATACCTTCATAACAGTGACTATAACACAGAGACCTTGAAAGTGCTTCTCATTGGGTTTTTCCACTTTATCCCCATCAATACACATTTTGGTACAGGTGTTTGCTATATAATTTATAAATGTCCCAGTCTGTTACAATGAGCTTCTGGCTTATCAAGCCTTTAGAGTGCACAGGCTGTAGAAACCTGATTTTTGTCACCTATCCATGTTCAGCCTTTGAAAACAGTCAGACCTCTCTGGCAAAAAGGTTGCACCAGACTTAGTGTCAGCTTAGGTGGCTTCACCCTTCAGACCATTCCCACACTGCTGTTTACTGCATCTTGGTTTCCTGGCTTTTAACCCTGGGGAGTGTTGGGTTTTCCAGAGGTAAACAAACAGGTTTGATTTGTTTTATGGTGACTCGTAGACAGAATTGCTTCACGCAGGACAGATGATGAAAACATGTTGTCATCAGTCCAATTAAAATCATGCCTGTGGGGATACAGCTTTAAAAGTGCCATGTAAATGAAATGGGAGCCTGACAGATGAAAGTTGTGCTGCTACTGACCTTGTTACGGTGCTGCTTTGCTGAATCGGTTCTAAGCTGACATTAATATTCCAGCACCACGGACTTCAGCAGAGGAGATAATTTTTAATTCATAATGCATAGCATGTGATTTTTGGTCTCCTGGATTCCCAACATCCTCCTCCCCCTCCCCCCCCCCAGTTACATACTGGAGGAACAATCCCAGTTTACCTGCAGCACAGCTGAGCAGATTTCATTGGGCTGGGCGGAAAGAATATTAAGTACCTCTCTGAAGAAGAAAACTTCTCATCTCTTTTCTCCTGAGATTCATATTTAGAGAGCTTGTTTTTTTCATGAATGATTAACCTCTGATAAGCATAATCAGAGTTACTCCAGCAGTAAGAGACATGGAGCCAGAAACATTCTCCCTACCCTAACAGAGGTGCTTGATCTGGAATACAGCACAAAGCAAAGATAACTGCAGTGCGGGAGGATGCAGATGACAAGCAGATACAGGTTGTAGTGGGGGATGGCAAATGATGGAAGCTGGGCAGGAGGTGGATGGGAGAGGGGTGGCTAGGAGCAGACCCTGAAGGTAGCACTGGGTGTCAACGTCAGTGTTTATGGGAAGAGAGGCTGGCTACATGGGTTGTGTCTGCTCCAAGCAGGGAAAGTCTCTGCAGCTAATTTACATTTTGACTTGATAGGTTTAGACAGGATATTAGGATTGATTTCTTCCTGGAAAGGGTTGTCAGGGCCTGGCCCAGGCTGCCCAGGTGGAGTCCCCATCATTCCTGGAGAGATTTCCAAGCCCTGGAGATGTGGTGCTGAGAGCCATGGGGCAGAGTGGCCTTGGCAGTGCTGGGTTAAGGGTTGGAGCTGATGATCTTCAAAATGTTTTCCAACAAGAAAAATTATATGATTCCAAGCGAATCTGCACTGTTCCCTCCACCAATTGTGCTTTATGGATGATGGACTAGACTGAACAAATGAAGGAAAATCTTATTGTAACTGATACTACTGTAATTGTAAGCACTGGGCCAGGTACTTATTCATTGGCATTTACCAGATCTAGAGTGATAACCCCAGCAATAGTTCAGAGCTGGCTTAGTTATTGAGCAGGGGTTGATGTTACCTCCCCTACCCATAGCTCCCTTTCTCACAGCATCCCAGGGATGTCCCTGCTGAAGGGGGAACATCAAACACACCTGGTGGGGAAAGTGTCAGGATCCCACCCCATGGACAGTGGGAGTGGGATGTTGTGGAGTGAAGTGATGACTGCCCCTCATCCATTGCTAAGCCAAACCTCATCTCCTGTCTCAGGGATCCTTCTGGCTTCGTGTTTTTATGAGATAAGAACATTTTGCTGTCTCTTTCTTTATCAGGTTTCTATTTTTCCCCTTGCCTGGTCCAGCTGCTCCACACTGTTTTCCAGCAGCAAGGCACAACGTGACCTTCTGGCTTATCTGGGAGTTGTTTTTCACCAGAGAGCAGAGTGAATTTTGATTCTCTTTTCCCACACTGAGGTAGGGCATCCTGCTGCAGTGCCCAAGACTTACCTGGCATTTTCCATCCCTGGACTTCAGAAAGGATTTAAAAGAGATAAGGAGGGGGATTCAGTTTGCTAGATGACACCTCAGAATTTACACATCCTCGTGACAGGGGAGTCATGGTTTCCCACTGTCTTCAGCAGGTGTTTGGTCATTAAGAGATAGGGTATTTGGGAAATGTTCAACTCACCTCAAGGGAAAAGCCTTCTTTTTCTTGTGTGAATCTTCCTTCAGGCTCAGACACTGACTTCAGTGTTTGCATCTGGAGAGGTACACACCTCTTTGACATGGAACACAGGTCTCTTTGTGAGATAACCATCTCAGCTTGGAAACATCCATGGGAAGTGATCTGGCTGAGGTTATGTAGCAGATCTGTAGCAAATCCAGGAGCAGAGGCCCAGACTTATTCCTGGGTCAGTCTTATTCCTGAGCAAGTTGAAGTCATGATCCTTACTATTCTTCTGCATTTACCATTGATCTGGCAGTAATTTACCCTGTCTACTTTGGTGCTAAGGAGAAGGCACTACAAAGAAAAAAACATGATAGCTGCGGAGAGCACAGGGTTTTATTTCTTTTTGTCACTTGTGATTGATTTTTGTCACTTGTTAAGTAATGGGAGCAATAGGAGATTTTTTTAATCAATAAGGCTATTTTGAATATTTATATACTGCCTCCAGCTGGCTCAGCATCATCCACCTGCATAGTGGCTCAGAAACCTGTGAATTTGTGCTTTCCTTTAAGACCTGAGCTGTAAATCTTGTTTCAATAACTTCAGATGGCAGAGATAAATATACTCAGTGCTTTCTGATGAGATGACTAACTCCAGAATCTTAGTAAATTAATGTGTTTCAAGGTCAATTGGTCTTACAGGGTTAAAGGGAATTCCTCTATGTTCTCATAATACTGACCAACCTCATAACTCAATGACCACTAGTATGTGATTCCTCCCTTCTCCTCCTTAACTACTGAGCTTTCTAATCCAGATTTTACTTCATTAAATTCTTCTTAGGAGTATCAGTGTACTGCTTACTAATTTTTTTTGTTGTTTTTTGTTTTTTTTTAATTTTCTTCTGCTTCCTAAATCAGTTGTTCCTTACGAGATCACAGTCTACACCAGTGACATCTTTGGAGCTGGCACAGATGCAGATGTCTTCATTGTTCTCTATGGAAGTGATGGGATCTGCACTCAGCAGAAGTCCCTGTGCCTCAACAAGAGAGAGCAAAGGATGTATTTTGAAAGAAACTCAGTGAATCAGTTCATTGTGGAGGTAAGATCAGAGGTGCTCATTCTCATCTTGGGCTGCCCTGAGGGGGTTAAGAAGAGAAAATGGAATGAAGTGGCAACTTTTCCTCTTTTAGGGAAAGCTATTCAGCTCTTTTATTTGAATAATGAGGATTCAAAACTCTGTTCTACAGCAGATTTGTTGTATACAGGGTCAAATCCTTTCTCACCGACCTTCAGTTAGTCACAGCACAAAAGCATCAGCATGAAGTGTCCCTGTGGCCTAAAGCCATATTAAGCCTGGTAAAGGCTGGTGCAGCTTTATCATAAAGGTGAGTTGTACCAATCTCTGGTTACAAGGGCACGTCCTTCCAGCTAAAGTTGAAAGCCACTCTAGAAGGTCTTTACATCTTCATTTACCATGCTTGGTAAGGAGTTCCCATGCTTGCTGGACCTAATATGTGCACATCTCCTCATCACTTTTATTTCCTTGCATATTTGCATTCTTGTGTGGCTTGCAATACTTTGAATGGGAACTGGAAATAAATTTTTGCAGCATTTCTGGAACTAACTGCCTTGTGTTTAAGGTCCCTATTCATCCTTCCACATTCCTTTTTCAGCACATTATGATGTAGGGTCCGTGGTGCTCCTTATTTATGTAGCACTCCAATTAGGAGTGCTCTTTTTTTTTTTTTTTTTTTTTCTCTAACTCTATGGTAACTTGAGCATCATGGTCTGTTTCTCTGTGTCCTCAGACGGGGAGATTGTTAATTTGCTGCAGATACCTTGATTTATTTATTTTTTTTTTTTTTTAAATACCCAAAGCTAACTTTTTGAGAGATCTCACCAAATGTTTCCTGAAGTGTGTGCACAGCTGTATGCAGATACTACATCAGTGCATGCAAATGAGTGAGCTTGTTCACAACTGCAGTATTCAGCAGTTCCTATTTATAAAATATTGTTCTTGCTGAGAATTTGTGAGAGGCAAAAATATAGGCAGACCTATCCTTTTGGCACTGCTTCATGTCCTTACCTTCCCCCCCTAGATGCAACTTTGTAAAGGGTTGTACAACCTCTCTGTGTTTTGAGTTTCATTTGTTTTTCTGAAATAATTGAAGGCAAATCTTAGAATAACCTCTTTAGCAAGTTTAAATGCTCCCAGCCCACACTGTTGTTACTATGGCATGAAGAATAAAAGAAATCCCCAGTGAGATTCCTTAAAAACAAAGAATAAGACTTATTTCAGTGGAGTTTCCACAAAACTTTTCACAATAGAGGTTGCATTAATCCATAGGTGTAAATCTTCAGATGAATGTAATTTCTTTATTCCACAGATTTACTTTAGGTTTGGTGAATCTGAAACATCTGTACTTTCCATAGATGAAACTAGTGGAAACACAGTTTTTTCTCTCTTGTCATGATTTATAATATCATTAGCCTGTCCCCAAACTTCATTCACTCTTCACCAGCTCCACTTGCTGCAGGAGATAGGGATGAAGCAAAATAAATTTTTCTTTTGTAGCACCATAATTTGAAGTTCAACAGACCTTAAAAATAATTTTATGAACCTAGGAAAATCAAACTGAGGACTTCCCCTTTGTCTCAGTGTTTTTAATTTTCCCTATGCTTTTGTATTTTGCTAAAGAGACAAAAAAGATTGGAAATTGTTCTTGGCTCTGCTCCCAAGTGATGAGTTGTTGGAGATGCATGCTGCAGAGTAAAGACCATGTCCATAACATGAATCTTTACTGATCAAGCATAACCTTATTGCTTTGCATTGATTAAAAGCCTCAGTGAAAGCTGAGTATTTGGACAGGACAAAGGAGAAAATTAATTTCCCCTGGTGTATAGTTGTGTGCATGCAAGGCTTTTAGAAACTGTTTGGGATGATTTAATTATTTTGCAGTTGATGCTCATGCTGTCTGAAGTCAGGGCAGGGCTGATGAAGTCAAATCCAGTTTGTTCAGAGTGTGAACTCATGGTGTAGTACACTCAGTCTTATTAATGAGAGGAGTCTCCTAAAATTTCTGATGGGTTTTCTTCAGTATGGGGCAATTCTGCTCTCTGGGAAGAGAAGAAGGGAGTAACCTCCAGTGATGCAAACTGAGATGTTCAGTTTTCTTAAGTTTCCTAGAAAAAAAAAATCTACAGGACTCTGTGGATGGAACAAATGCTCAGTGTGCTTCTCATTTGTTCAAAGGAAGGTTTGCAGCCAGCTCCATTTTTTTAAAGGTCTACTATACAAAACCTTGTGCTGAAATAATAGAAAGCTATTAAGTAGGAGCAAATATAATATTCCTTGTTCATGCCTTTGAACGAAAGGTGACTTAAAATTAATGAACTAGTAACAAATTACTCCAGTAATACAGTGAGGCATAAAAACCCAGTAACTACTTCATAAGACAGTGATCCTGTTGACTTTCTCAGAATGGCACTGGGATTCTGTGTTGGAACAGAAGAGAGGTAATACAAAATGTCAGGCTGTTAATATTGTATTTTGACCTTAAAACCATTTTTCCAGTGTTGTAAGAGTGCACACAAATGTTAAAAAAGAAAAGGGATATAAAAAGAACAATTTAAGAAGCAGCCTGAGATGTGGGATTGCTGCTGTGCAACCAAACCTATCTCATACAGGGGGTAACTTGTATAGAGCAAGATTATCTCTCCTTCTTTGTATTTTTGGTGTTGTTTTTTTTTTAAGAGAAGTTCAGGGAAACCCTTTAGCAAAAATGCAAGTTAGGGCACAATTGTCATCAACGCCAACTCCCCTTCATACTGAGGGAAAATGAGAAATAAGCTGAAGAAGCAGTGTCCCAAAAGTCGACTGTTGTCCATGCCTTAATCTTGATTTTGTTTCTGTAGCTGGAGGATGTTGGTGACATTATTGAAAAGATTCGCATAGGACACACGGGTGGAGGGGTGAACTCTGGATGGCATTTGGACCGCGTGGCGATTCGGAGGCTGCTGCCAAATGGGAAGGTAGGCTGTGAATCCCAGCATTCTGCAGTCTGTTTCCATTAGCAGCCTCTTCCGTTCCCCAAAGAGCATCTTCTGTGCACAAAACGTGATTAACAGTGAAAAATCATTCCCTGAAGAACAATGAGCAATAACAAACATTCTGGAGCTTGGGGATCCGGGGACTGCAAGCATGTTTTATTCTTCAAATGTTGATTATAAGACTCTGCCATCATTGCTTTTTAAAAAATTCTGCTCTGCTCCTACCTTTTGACTGGAATAGTGAGTTACCTCTGTCATGGGATGGGAGCAAAGCAGTGGTGTTTCTCCTCAATGTTTTGGAGGCCTTTGCTGCACTTTTGCGAAGGAACAATCTGCCTGATGTGTTTGGAGGCAACATTAATATGAGCTGCTTACTGAACTGAGAGGAAAGTTTCCTGGGTTTGCACCCATTGCCCTGCCAATACACCCAAAGAATTACAGGGCTGAGCAGATGTCCTTTTGCTGCTCTGCACCACTGTCTCTCAGCTACCCAGGGTGCCCAAGGCTAGGTTAGATAATGGTGGGTTTGGGTGGCATCAGAGGCAGAAGCTTCGTATTTTGAACACTCACAGGGAAAGGAGTGGGAAGTGGGTGTACCATTTTAAAATAAAAAGCATTGTTACTAAACACATAAAAGAAACAGTTTCAGTGCCTTCATTCTGGAAGAATAAGTGCAGGGAGCCAGTAAAATTAAGACAAGCAAAATGCCTGTCAGTGTAAGGCCCTGAATCACATATACAAAAAGCATCAAGTTAAGTCCTAGGACTTTTGGTTGCCCATGTCAACAGAATTCAGGCAGTGCAAGCAGATTGGTCATCTTGATCTTGTCCACATAAGAAGCTGTTCCTCAGCCCTGTGTTCAGATGCTGGCTGTAGGAACAGGAATCAGTCTGGATGCAGGGAAGTTCAGAAGAAAATCACCTCTTCTAGATCACTTCGACACTGGAGTTGTGGCTGGGTTTGGGAACACCTGTGCTCTCCACTTTTTCTTGTGCTTTCCACCCTTATTCTGCAGGGATGCCAGCTTCCCTTTCAGTCCCCAGGCCTGACTTCTAGTACCAAGAGTTGGTGTAAGCACAGCTTGCTTAGTCATGGTGAATCCACATCTCCTCCTGCTTTCCTCCTTCAAAATTTCCACCATGTATTTTACTCCCTTTGCCTCACAATCAGCTCAAAGGCCTGCCTTGAACTTTCCTCATCATGCTCAAGCCTTTATCCTGCTGTACAAGCTTCTTCATAAAGCTTCACATTGCTTCTCATTACCACCTTTTGGCTCACCTCTTATTATCAGACTCCCCATCTCTGTCTTGACTAAACCTTGCCTTGCACACCTTTATTAGGCTAATGAGGAAGATGACATTTGGGGATGCTCTTGGTTATAGGCTAGGCAAGATGAAGGGTAGGGTGCTCAAAGGTATGAAAACCATAGGAAAAAAATATTCCTGGTCTGCCTCTTTCCACATCTCGAGACCTCTGGGAATCTCCCAAGGGCTTCATGTTGGGTGCTTCTCCATTAGCCCAGAAAAGTGCTTCAGGGCTGGGAGGCTCTGTGGTCATTACAGTGGCTCTGAAGGACAGATGGGTGTGTAGCCCTGTGAAGGTGGAGGAAGGGAGGAAAACTGTGAACAATGTAAAAATGGGGAGACTTAGAATTCTGCTGATCTTTTGATTATGGCATGGGAAAAAGGAATAAAGCAGAGCACGGCATGATGCCGCTGATCAGCTGCAGGTTATTATGACCTGCCACAGGATAGCAACGTGCTGCCAGTGCTTCTAAAAGCTCTGCTACCTGATTAGACTGCTAAGATGTGTCCTGATGTATCTGTAATGCTGCAAATGAAAAATGAGGTCAGTAACTTTTCAGATTAAATTGAAAGCACTGGGGTAGGAAACTAGGATTGTTGCATGCCAATAAAGCTCTGTCTTGTCATGCCAACTATATCTGATAATTATATTTCATTTGTTGCAACTTGGAGAAGGGCAAAGCACGGACTTGTAGCACACTATCTTACCTTTTTCTTCAAGCTTAGGGCCAGGCTCAGACACTAATGAAACAAGCTCTGTTTGGAGCTGCAAGATGATTTTTCCTTGGGTAACATAAACCAGCATGCTTTACATCTCTGAAATATTAATGCAATCTCTAACAAGAAAACTCCAGTAAAAACTGTGGCAGTAACATGGTGATTAACAATGGTGATACAATTAACTCTTGCAGTAACTGCATGCTATGCTCCACTGCGCATGCACTCGGGTCCCTCAGTGTGCTATTACCAAATAAACAATATTTATGTCAGTGGCACATACAGACAACATTATCAGCATTTGGGAGCAGCTAAAAGCTTCAGTGAGAGATGTGACTGAAGTGGGAGCTCTACCTAGAGGAGAGAGTTTCAGCACTTGAAGCATCATTAGAAATACTCTCTCTTCCCCAGCTATAGATGGGGAGATAAACACTGCTGATCATCTCAGCACACACTGGGGTAACACAGGTTATGTGGTCAAACAGACACGTCAAAAATGGGGAGGCAGAAGGAGTGCTGTGGCCAGACATTAGGTGCTGTATTTCACCTGTGCAGCACAAATAGCCCTGGGAAGTAAAAAATCTGAAGTCACCTAAGTGCTGCCAGGTTTGTTTAGCACTGTTTTGTGCATGTCATGCTCCAAGCTGCCTCGCAGAATTAGATAGAGAAGCAATACAGGGAGCAGCAGAGAGGAGAAGAAAAGATGTTTTATTGACAGCAGAAGGTTGGGGCTGTGTGGGTCCAAAGGATGGTTCTGCTGCAGACTCAAGGCACAGGACCTCGCAATGCCCTTGGAGGATTTAAGCTCCAAATCCTCTCATCTGGGACCTGTGCACAGGGTCACTGTGACTTCTTGATGACAGGTTAGCAGTGACTGGAGAGCACTTCTGATCTTAGGTGAACATCATATTCATCCCCTGTGACAGTGTCAGGGAGGTCAGGACCCAGCAGTACCTGGTAATAAATATTCAGTACTGCTGCAGTGACAGATATTCCATTCTATTTGCAATGCATTAATGTTTTAGGATTTCAGTAGTAAAAATTGTGAAGAAATAAGTCTGTATTGGTTTGATAAACAATTACATGAGAGTAATTAAGATGTACAATATTCCTATGTATGCTATACATGACAGAGTTGACACACAGAGCACTGGAAATAACAGAAACCCCCTGTGCTCCTGAGGAGAGAGATGCTGACATTGTCATTAAGGACAGGGCCATTTTCTTTTCCTTCATTTATTTAGTGAGATTAAATCTAATTTTTTTTTCTATTCAGATTTGTGTGCTCTGCAAGCTGCATGATGGCTCATGCCCCTTTCTTGGGTGCCCAGCATACAGAAAGCTGACTGCCTCCTAACCCTCTTGGAGGCCTTACAGGAGTCTGTTCTTAATGGGATAGTCTGGGACTGATCTTGTTTACCAAGTAAAACACACAAGTGTTATTGTTTTTGTTTAGCTTAGGATAGAAATTATATTTGTTTCCACGAAAACCGAGGCCAAGCCAAAACATTAAAAATTAAATCACAGTTTTTCTCCTCTTAATGCACGTATGGGAATTGCCTGGAAACCAGCTTGAGTCACAGAATTAAAGGGCAAAATCTTGAAGTATTGACTCAGAAAAAAAGCCCTACTGACTTCAAAGATAATGCTGCCTGAATAAGGATTGAAGAGGGATTTCAGACTCTCAGTGAAACACGGATTCAGCAGGAACAGTGCAGTCCTGATTAGGAATTTGCAATATCAAAAACTGTGACAGGCAGAGATACAGTGCATCACACAGCCTCTCTCATGTAGCCATCAGGAATGCTGTTCTCTTCTGCATGTTCAGTCCTTCTGAAAGTCCTCAGATGTCCTATTTTTGGTGAACATATATTTCTATACTCAGTGTCAGGTCTGCATCTGCATGCACATACATACATACATACGTGGGCTGAAAACACTTGCCTGCATGTCAGAGCATTTCAAAGGGGAAATGCTTACTGTGTTCCCCTTGTTTTGAAGAGATTATCTCTGCTGTGTTTGCTGCAGGGCTCAGAAACTGTCACATTTCCCTGTGACAGATGGCTTGCAAAGTCCGAAGATGACGGCGAGATTATCAGAGAACTGGTACCCTCTGATATTTTCACTGAAAAACTCATGAAGGATGGGACACTCAAGCAGATAGAGGAAGACGTTGAAGACCCATTAGAAGGTAATGTTAACCCTATGAGTAGGCAGGAACCTGTTTATCTGTTTTTTGGTTTGTTTTTTTTCAGAAAGCACCCGGATGTGTGGTTCAGGAAAATGCAACACGTTTCTTTCCCTTCCTGTTCTCTGACCTCTCTTTTACCCAAAGCACTTCTGTGCAATAATACCACTGTTTTCCTGTAGGGCATTTATGAACCTGTCACAGACACTCCTTCTCAAAGGCATAGTTTGAATGTTTCCCCTGATGCCTAAGAAATTGCTTACATCTTGTCCTTGTCTTCCAGATTCTGTAAAAATCTCTACTCATTGCCCATATGTCCTCTACACTCTGCCCCTTCCTTTCCTACCCTACCAGTCTGATTTATGCTCCCCTTTCCTACCAGGCTTGTATTTCTTGTTGTTTTTCAGGTAAATATGGATATCCTGTAAAAATCTGTCTCTAAGCATCCACTGTCATCTCATTAAAATACCCTGGGGGAAGAGAATAAAGTCTTACGTAGATCTGAACCCATCTTATAAAGTGTTCACCTTGAGTATTTGATCCTCCTGGTAGCTGAAGCAACTGAATAAGAACTGAATTTTCATACCAAATTCTGTTTGGTTTTTTATTTTTTTTTTGGTATGCCCAGCTGTTGCCAGCTCTTTTTCTTCTAGGATCTCCTTTTTCCCACACCGAGCTCCTTCTGCCCATGAGCCTTCCTTCAGCCTGAACAAATCGAATTCTGCTTCCATTCTCATTCTTGGTTCTTGCATCTGGCATCGAGATGATTCATCAGAGAAAATCATTCCTCTCCCTGTTTTGTTTCTCTCAGTGTCTGATTTACATTTACACCCCACCACTGTCAGGATGGAATTTGTATGGATTATGGGTTACAAGAGAAGAGTTGTCATGATGTAAGCAAGGCCTTCACACTGTGCCCTTAGAAGAGACAGGAGGGCTCCTTCCTCCTGTTAGGAGCGATGTGGTAGCTCATGGGAGACTTTTTCACCCCATGGAGACAAAGGCAGTCTTGGTATCAATTAGTAACAGGCAAAATTTGTAGGTACCTGCATGGCATTTTCATTAACTTACCAACTTTTGCCTTGTGTTAGTTACCTCGTGTTAACTAACCTTGGTGACTCATTTTTCCCTTCTAAAGGCAAGTCCTTGAAACAGCTTTTACAGTCTACGGAACAGGATTTTTTAATAACCGAAGGCTTCTTTTGGCTGCAAAGTCGGGCTCAGTTTTGGAACTTGTGATTTGTACATATAAAATATCTGGGACCAAAATTATATCTTTTGCATCTCTATGAGTCCTCACACATCTCAGGCAGCAGCAGCAGTGTAAATGACAGCAATGGCAAATCAGCTTGTGGTATTCTGAGGACAATCTCTTATGTAGTAGACTGAATTTCTGTCCCGAAGATCTCTAGAACTGGCAAGGGAAAACCAAAGAGGAGTGCATTGATTAATTAGACTATATTTATTTTTTCCTTGAAAATACTGTGGTAGTTGTCTCTCAAGTAGGAAGCTGCAACTCTCTAGGACATAATGTGTGGCAAACCAGAAAACTTGGCACTGAACCTGGATGGGTTAAGGGTCACAATCCATTTCTTAGAGAAATTGGTGGATATTTTTAATGGACTGTGAAGAAGAATAAGCCTTGTTCTCCTAGGAAAGATAGGTGCAGAAGAACAAAACAATATAGATATTTTCTTTTATGCTAATAATGGACAAAGAAGAATCCTCATGAAGACTTCGTGCCTTTTCCTCAGTTGTATTGCCCCAGAATTTGCCAGGAAGCATTCTCTGGGTAATCAGGTTAATCAGAGACCTCTACAATTCCTAATTGTTTTTGTGGAGAGGATGCTTCCTGTCACTGTTTGTTTTCCCTGTGTAGTTGGGAAAAGAGTAGCAGACCAAAAATAGTATTTAACAGGTTTACTAAAGCACATTACTAAAGATTTGATGAGTTTTTATTGGATCATCATTGAGAAAGCTAAACAGAAAGCAATAGTTCTCCAACACTTTCTTAATTAAATATTGTCTCAGCCAAAGGACCCAGAAACCTGTTCTCTTTATGTTTGGGGGATTTATAGAGTGCCATTAACTCTGGTGATAATTGCACATCTGAATCTCTGGAGTTTGTTTATGGAAGGTGGAGCATTAAGAATTCACAACACTGCATCTCTTGTTTTCAGATGTCTGTCCCTTGGGCCTCAGTGTGCAAAAGTGAGGAGTTCCCTCACCACTATTGACATCACATCCAGTAATAACCATAATGATTCTTTGCCTTTTTAGCTGCATGCTGTGTGATCAAGGTGTTAAAGAGGCACTGATTAGATTGGGGGGGGGGGGGGGGGGGGGGAAAGAAAAAAAAAAAAAAGGGAAGTCAGCAAATTTCAGTCAAGTGGTTCCCCAATCTTTGGATCATTATCAGAAACCTGGAAGCATAGACCACATGGGATCTTAAACCTCCAAGAAGTGGGTGATGAGCAGGAACTTTGGGGATGGTTTTCTTACGTATATATGCAGTATCTAAGATAGATCTTGCTTAGTCACTTGGCCAGAAATCGTATCTTGTTTCTTTCCGCAGTTCACACATACAAGATAAGTGTGTTCACTGGAGATATCTATGGTGCTGGGACAGATGCTAATGTTTTCCTAAATATCTACGGAGATCTGGGAGATACAGGAGAGAGAAAACTCAGCAAATCTGAGACAAACTTCAACAAGTTTGAACGAGGACAGGTACAAGTGCGATGGTTAATAACATTTTCCATTTTGCAGTCTTTAGCCTAACAAATCCATGATTGCCTTTGTAGGCTGAGTTTTCCTGTGAGGGATGGATTGATTGATTCTTTTTACCACATTCACTACCTCTTAAAACGCTTGGTATGTCTTGTCAGGTGGGTATTACAACTGACAGGCACTGCAGCAAATGGGTCAATGTTTCTTTGTAGTAACAGGCAAAATTTTTAGGTACTCACAGACGAATTATGAGCTCGGTCCACAGAACCTGTCTTGAAATGTGACCTGCAGATCTGAGAAGACACAAAACCCAAGCTGTCTCTTTCCCATAGCCTCTGTGCAACTGCTTTGCATATGCACAGTGTATACTGTAATTCACTGCTGAACAAGGTGAAATGAGACCTAAACTGCAGCTGTGTTTGACAAAACGACCCCCAAAGTGGTACCCTGTGGTCAGTGCATGAATCCTATGAAGAGAGGGAACTGGGACTGCTTAGTTTGGAGAAGTACTGGCTGAGGAGAAACCTTATTGCCCTCTACAACTATCTGCAAGGAGTTTGTAGGGAGGTGGATGCTGGCCTCTTCTCTCAAGTAAATAATGATATAACTAGAGGAAATGGCCTCTAGTTGTGCCAAGGGAGTTTTAAACTAGATATTAGGAAGAATTTCTTTACTGAGAGAATATTCAGACACTGGAGCAGGCTTCCCAGGGAGGTGGTGGAGTCACCATCCCTAGAGGTATATAAAACTCATGGGTTTGGGGTTTGGGTTTGTTTGAATTGTTTTGAGCTGATGGTTGGATGTGGTGATCTGAGAGGTCTTGTCCAACTGTGACTTTTCTGTGATTCTGTGAGACTCACAGCCTCATATAGAGATACTTGTATATAATGATGGCAAAGAGTGTTGTATCTCAATTGTCCACAGCGATCTATCTGGATTAGACAGGAAAGTCTTGGATTTAAAAAACAGGATGTAAAATCCCAGATATTCAGTCAGTTTGAAAAACGACATTTTTTTTGCACCTCCCCTCACAGCAGAAGCAGGCTTCAAAACTCTTCCTTGCAGAACAGTTTTAACACACTGAGATGCCTCTATATAGCCTGCTGCAAAGCTGCTCACCAAACACCATCATGTGAGATGGAATTTAAACACATTTGTGTTTGGCAGCCTGCATTTTGCTTTTGTCCAGTAGATGATGTGTGTACAGCTCGTTTACAGAAGCCACCACTATTAAACACTCTGCAGGAGGACACGTTTACCCTGGAGGCTGTGGACCTGGGCATTCTGTACAAGATCAAGATTCGTCATGACAATAGCATGTTCAGTCCTGACTGGTTCCTGGAAAAAGTGGAGATCCTGGATGAAACCACGGAGGAATCATTTGTTTTCCTGTGTGAGCGCTGGCTCTCTAAAAAGAAGGAGGACAAAAAGATAGAGCGTACACTTTATGAACAGGTAGGGCTCAGAGCTGTCATCCCCATCCACTGCCACTGGTAAATATGAAATGACTGACACTACTAATTGAAGCCACAGACAGATCATTAGGGACTTAAGCTTTTTAGCTTGCCCAAAATTAATTTGTGATGTTCAGACAAGAGCTGAAAGTGGGGCCAGCCTCAGCCCTATATTAGTAGCTCCATAACTTACAATTTCAACAAGAAGATCTAGGAGTCTAGCTGAAACTCCTCAGCTGAGCATCAAAGTACCTCGCTGATGCTCAGTGGAGTGTATTTCACTGCTGCTGTGCACAAAAAGTAGGTTAGTTTTTGGTCCCACTATTCAAAGTCCTCAAACCAAAATATGGAGCTCTGTGGCTCTGTCCTCAGCAGACCAGATGAATGCAACTTTTCAGCAAGTTTTTCTACCCATGCCAAACACACAGAAATCTCATTATTTTGCTGCTACTCAAAGCACTAAATGGTTTGTAGTGAAATGACCTTCCTACTTGCACATTCTATTAGCTTATCAGGCTAATATAACTAATTGGAATTCTAGGTACATCCACTCATTAAAATTAGCAAAGAAGATTAATAGATCTCTCTTGCAGTGGTACAGCGATGCAGTATGTAAAGTGGTGCATAACAAAGCACTGACTTAAAACATTGTATGTCAGGAGTCCACTTTGCAAAATACAGTAACATTTCAATTTAAAGTTATCCCTACAATTATCAATGGAATTCAGCCAGACTCTTCCTGCATGCAGCAGAATGGATGTAAGAAGTGTTACACCATGGATGAGTATTGCCTTCTGCTCCCTCATAAAAATTGCAGCAGACAATGCTCTAAATTCTTGTGGTCACACTTACCCTGTTGCTTATATCAACTCATAATGAGAAAAAGCTGGTAATTTTATTTTTATTTCAATTAAGCGATTGTGTGGTAAGAGCCTCACATTTATTAACAACATCACTGAATGTATCTGCACTAGTTCCTCAAATATAAGAGATGCTCTGTACCACTCAGCTCTGCACCAGTCTTCCCCTTACACTCTTTGACCTCCACCAAGTCAGCCTGGCACCAAGCGTATCCCTTGAATATGGCATCTTCCCACCCATCTTAATTCTCTGTGGCTCTTGTTCACACAGGTAGCAGACAGAAGGCACACCATGAGATGCATTATACTTTCTTTTATTATAACAATGTCACAAAAATGGCCTGTCAGGGTTACCAGTGGTGCAAATAAATGACCTGCAGCAAATTACAAGTCATATTTACTTGAGCTACACTGAGCTAAGAGCTGCTGGGGGAACTACAGGGGTTTCTTCTCACGCTGTTCCCAGAGACACAGGGGAACAGCTGAGAACCCTTGGGTGCTCCATCTCCTTCATTATCCTCCTGTACTTGCCTTCCAACTAGAGCTATGATGGGGAGAGAAACAGCCTGGATGATGGATCTCTCAGCATGTCAAGTCAGGATAGCAAAGCAGACCCGAAGGAGAAGAGAAAATCCCGCTTGGTCAAGGCAGCAGAAGAAGGATCATGTGAGTGAGCACTGTGTTGGGTGGCATGCATGCCTGTGTTCTTGGCTTTCAGTTCTCAAGAGGTTGTTTTTATCCCAGTGAAGAGCAAGGAGAGTCAGAACAGCAAACTGCTTCTGTTGTGATGCTTTGCCCATAGCTCTCAACCTCAGACCCAGTGCACTGTCAGCTCACAGCAACATCAGTGTTCCCAGCCCCCTCTTCTTTCTCTCCCGTGGAAATCTGTGACACTGCAGCTTGTCAGAATTGACCTCTGCATTACCAGCAGGTCTCCAAAGAGTGTGGTGCTTTTTAGACAGTGTGGCAATATCATTAGGTAGGTGATTACTTGAGGGGATGCTGCTTTCTGCTGTAGTGAGGCAAAGGCCATAAGGCACCTCCCTGGGCAGAGCTACAGCTGGAAGCCATGTCCCTTAGATGCCTAAATTTAGATCGATGCATCCACACCACTGAGTGTGGGGAAGGAGCTAATCAACAGCATCCCCATGGCCCTGAGACCAGAAGAAACCCACTGACTTGAAGAATCATTCTCCCTCTTCCTCCTCCTCCACCACAAACTTCAATGCAGACAGCACTTCAGAGATGGAGTGACACTACCCTCTGAACAGCAGGGTCTGGTAGAGTTAAGGGAAGAATTTATTCTAGTTTTGTATAATTCTGTATGCAAGTTTTGTATAATTTCATCTGAAGCATCCTTCAAAGGATCCAAAGTTCTTTGCAGTGAGAGAGACCATAATCAGACACACTATCACCAAAAGAGCCTCCCTTGGATTATAAGAGGCTCTTTCCCACATGATTCCTTAAAGAAGCTCTTGTTGCTGATATCAGCTGTTTTTACCTCCCGTATCTCTTTGACTCAAGATGATGTTTCATGCAGTGTAGTCAAGCTGAATTATTAAAGAAGGCTTTGGATTTCCTCAGACCTTATTTGCCATACTTAAGCCATCTCCCCTTTTCAGGATCAGGCTGGTAGTGCCTCCTCACTGAGGATGTTCATTTAATACAAATTTAAATGAGATTTCTTCTAGATCTCTTCAGGTTTATTCCTTACAACATGTAGCTGCATTGCAGCAGCTGTGGGGTTGAGAGGGGAGTTGGATAGAGGGAGCTGAGCAAGAGCACAGTTAAGAGTCTTGGGTTTCAGAAAGCAAGGATCAACAGGGAGTGCTCAGGCAATTTTGTTCTCTTCTAGAATCATTGAATGTTATGGGTTGAAAGGGACCTCTATAGAGATGATCCAGTCCAACCCCCTTGTCACAGCAGGATCCCCCAGGAACAGATCCAGGGGGGTTTGGAAACCTCCAGAGCAGGAGACTCCACAACCTCTCTGGGCAGCCTGGGCCAGGGCTCCCTCACCCTCACAGGAAAGAAGTTTCTCCTCAGGGTGAGGTAGAACTTCCCATGTTCCACCTTCACCCCATTATTCCTTGTCCTGTTCCTGGGCACCACTGAACAGAGATTGGCCTCTTCCTCTTACCCCCCACCCCTCAGATATTGATGGACATTCAGAGATCCTCTCTCAGACTTCTTTTCTCCAGGCTGAACAGCCCCAGGCCTCTCACTCTTTCTTCCCAGCAGAGATGCTTAGGTCCCTTAACTGTCCTTGCAGCTCTCCCTTGGACTCTCTCCAGTATCTCCCCATCTGTCTTGAATGGGACAACCCAAAACCAGATCCAGTATTCCAGGTCTGGTCTCCCCAGGCCAAAGTAGAGGAGGGGGAGAACCTCCTTGGATCTGGTGAACAAGCTTTTTCTGATGCACCCCAGGACACCATTGGCTTCTTGGCCAAAAGGACACATTGCTGACCCATGGAGAATTTAGTGTCCCCTAGGACTCCAAGGTCTTTCTCCACAGAGCTGCTTTCCAGCAGGACATCCCTTAATCTGCACTGGTGATTGGTATGATTCCTACCCAGATGCAGGACTATATGCTTGTCCTTATTGAGTTTCATGAGGTTAGAGGGTGGGTCATCTTGTAACTGGGGTCTGCAAGCATTGTCACTGAAGGACAAGGAAATCTGGACAGCGCTTCCTGCACAAATGCCTGATGATGAGCCAGTTGATGGCTCTAGGACAGAGTTTTATCTTTCAGCTCTGGTTTCTGAGACAAAGCAAAGCTGAATATAAATGAAAAATCTGTTTCAGGATTGCAGTTTCTGGAAAGTGAAAGATACTGGACTGTGTCTGCCAAGGCCAGCTTCCATGCAGGGATGCTTGTCTTACCTCCAATATGAATTGGAATGCTGCCTCCAATATGAAATGGAAAAGAGGAGCACATTCTGTTTCTATCCTGAAGGAAGCTTGGAAGATCAGTGCCCATCAGCTGAAGTTAACCTTTGTGGACAACTTCAACAGTCCATCAATAGTCCCTTATAACTTTATTACTACACAGGCTTTCCACCCTCCTGTTTTATGTAGCTTTTGATTAACCACCTCTCTGAACAAGGACTTACTGTCTAAATTGCACCTACAGTTTCTTGTCATTCTACATGGGTTTTTTTTAGCTTTAAATTAAGATTTTTAGATTTATGGTGAAGATAATGAGTTCTAACAGTAATAATGGGTAATTGGGCAGCAGCTGAGTCACTGTGACTCTCTGCATGGGCTCTTAGACCACAACAAGTACAAAATTATTCAACTTATTTTAAACATCTGTGGTAAACAAAGAGTAAAATGACGTGATTTGGCTTAGTTATTTAAAATAGCTTTCACTGAGACGGTCCAAGGGAACACACATAAGTGGTTACTGCAGCTCAGCTGATGCCCTGTACCTTATTGTGGTGTGGTACCTGGGTGGCACATCCTGAGGCTTGGAGCTGAGAAGCAGACAGAACTCTCCACATTGCTTAACCTGATCTGCCACCCCTGTCTCTTGGGTCAACCCTTCTTTTGTAATCCCATATTGTGCTCAAATGAAAAATAAGTGATTCCCATATTCCTTCTGATATTACTTCTGTGGTGAGACAATGGATAACATCTGCCCATGTTGGCATTTCATGAACTTTCACAAATAATGGCCAAAACATCAGCATCTCCCATGAGAACCCCTCTCCAGCAGAGCTAAGATAATTCCCATCATCTCCATCATGCCAGGGTGGTCTTTCTTCCCTGACTCCTGGAGCTTGTCCTCACCATTATATCTGCTGCAGTGACAGGGACTCAATAAGGAAACTGCATCTTGAAGGAACATCAGATAAGATGAACTGTGTGAGCCAGACAACCACTTCCTGAGCTGGATAAAAATCCAGCTGTTAATGAGCTGATTAGGGGAAGTGGTATTAGGAGGAGCCTGAGAAAGTGGCTGACAATCTGAGCAGTTCTGACTTGTGGTCTACATCTTAAGTGGTCTAGTAAAACCCAAACCCCTATATGAGGGCAACATGTGCCCTCACACAGCCTGAAGTGAGGGAAGGATCTCATCAATGCTTACAAATACTTGAAGGGTGGGTGTCAGGAGAATGAGCCCAGTCTTTTTTCAGTGGTGCCCAGTGACATAAACTCAAACATAAGAAGTTCCATCTGAACATGAAGAGGAACTGTTTTACTTTGAGAGCACCAGCTGCCCACAGAGGTGATGGAGTCTCCATCCCTAAAGACATTCAAAACCTTCCTGGACACCATCCTGTGCATCCTGCTCTGGGTAAACAGGGGGGCTGGGCTAGATGATCTCTAGAGGTTCTTTCCAACATCTGCAATTCTGTGAACCCTGTGAAGCACTCATAGAAGCAGGAGGTAAAGAGAAATGTACTGGAAGACCTGTTGTGTCCTGCTGAGGCTGTATAATCCAGGCTTTGTGTTTTCTCATGTTTGAAGAAGCAGGGAGACAATGGAGAGGGAAGATAAAAAAATCTAAAGGATCACTTCTTTTAGTTTTTAGAGAGAGGAAGAGGGAACAGTATTTAATGCTGCCTGGTAGCAAGCTATGCTACGTCTCTGTGTCAGCTATTGTAACTGGGAAATTATAACAATTTTGTTCATAGTTGTTTCTTAGATAGGCATTTCAAGTACTTTGGCTTGAGGATAGTGCCAGTACAGTTAGTACAGACAGTACCCAAGTACCAGCACAGGACAGAGTCTGAGTTGTTGGAGGGCAGTGAAGGGGAAAGGGACCTGGGAGTGTTAGTGGACGGAAGGATGACCACGAGCCAACCATGTGCCCTTCTGGCCAAGAGTCCAATGGAATCACAGAATCATAGAATGGTTTGGGTTGGAAGGGACCTTAAAGCTCATCCATTCCCAACCCCTTTCCATGGGCAGGGACACCTCCCACCAGCCCAGGTTGCTCCAAGCCCCATCCAACCTGACCTGAGACACTGCCAGGGATGGGGCAGCCACAGCTTCTCTGGGAAACCTGTGCCTGAGTCTCACCACCCTAAAATAAATCCTGGGGTGCATTAGAAGTGGGGTGGCTTCTCCCCCTCTACTCTGCCCTGTTGAGGTCACATCTGGAATATTGTGTTCAGTTTTGGGTCCCTCAGTTCAAGAAGGACAGGGAACTGCTTGAGCAAACCCAGCACAGAGCCACCAACATGATGAAAAGGAGTGGAACATCCTTATGAGGAGAGGCTGAGGGAGCTGCGGCTCTGCAGCTTGGCAAAGAGGAGAAGGAGGGATGACCTCAATGATGTTTAAAAATATGTAAAAGGAGAGAGCCAGAAGGATGGTGCCAGGCTCTTCTCATTTATACCCAATGATAGAACACGAGGCAAGAGATATAAACTTGACCATAAGAGGTTCCATATAAACACCAGGAGGTTTTTTTACTATGAGGGTGACAGAGCCCTGGCCCAGGCTTCATAGGGAGGTTGTGGAGTCTCCTTCCCTGCAGACATTCAAATCCAACCTGGACACATTCCTGTGACTGCTGTGGGTGACCCTGCTCTGGCAGAGGAGTTGGACTGGATGATATTTTGAGGTCCCTTCCAACCCCTCATTTTCTGTGATTCTGTGATACAACATCAGCTGGAAATTTGAAAGTTTAGTCTATCACAGGAGAGCAGGGTAAAAACTGTACAAAAGAAAGTTTTGTTCCTATGCAAAATACAGGTAATTTAAAAGAGGACTATGGAGCTGTTCTAAACCTGACCCTTCAACATGTTCTTGTAAATGTCTTGCCTACAGCTAAACCTATACTCATGCTTGTACCAGAAGCTCTGATGGTTATATTGTGAAGAATACATTGCATATCCCTATGCTGTTCTGCAAATGAGATGTAAATAACAGCATAAGGGGTAGAATAAGTCTTGACTAATCAATAGTTCAGTTTGTGTTAGCATGCAGAATCCTCAGACTGAGGCAGAATTAATCTTTCTGCATTTTGCTTTGTCCAGAAGTAACAATAGATGTGGTCAGCATGAATTCATGCCTGCCCTGATATTATATTGTCTGAGCTTGCTGTGAGGTTCTAGTACAACCCACACCCCAAAAGTATTGTTATTCATCATAGAGCTAAATTAATTTCAATTTCAGATCTGAAAGCCAAATGAGTTTTATATCAGGCTTTTTAAACCTTTCTTGAAAAAGTGGTGATGAAACCAGGCTGAGTTTTGAGCCTGACAAGGCAACTTTCAGAGCTCTGATTCTTGTCAGAATGGCTTGAACAGCCCTGCACAAATGTTCTGAGAAATCAAACAAGTATTCAGTGTCTAATTCTGCACCGCCCGTTTGGCTTACCCAAATGAGCTTTTGGAAAGCACTTGAAAAGCAGTCTGGCACTTCCTCCGTTTTAACAGCTGAACTGAAATCTCTGAAAACCACATTAAAAAAAAAACCTCACTAAGTCCCAAGCCATGCCCTGGGGGTTTTTCTCCTAATCAATATTATTATGCAATATATAAAGTGGTTGTGTGGCCTACCTTCAACACCAGGGTTATTGACAGTTTGCCTGGATGTGCAAAGGGCTGCTGAAGCCCTGATATGTCCCATAGATGACAGCAATCCTTGAATGAACCACAGAGGAGAACATTTGCAGTTGTACTGGCACATTCCTTCAGTGGTAGCTTACTTTGGAGTCAGTACAAATCTGTTTTCCTATATTGAGTGGTGAGTGTAAGATTGATTTTGTCTAATAACCTATTCAAGGTTTTGGCACTCAGTCTCATCTTCAGGAAGGTCTCTTAGTGTAAATAAGGATTCAAGCCCTTTGCTGTGCTGTCATCCATTAGGGCAAAACCCAAATTGTGTTATACCCTTATATCCTCCTTGCAGACAGAAGAGCTGTCAGGGGAAATTAACCTTTGCAGAATTCAATCCCAAGTGTGTGTGGGAATTTAGTCTCCCGTGAACATTTGTAGCCCAGCACTCCATGGGTACCACCACTTCTCCAAGTGAATTCAATGGGATGTGAACCTATCCAGCATGCACCACTGCTCCCCCTGATGGGATGGCTCCCTGGTTTTCTCAAGCCTCGGGTAAATGCCTGTGTATTTTCTGATGGCTTCACTTCTGTTTGTTTCAGTGATCCCATACCACATCACCCTCACGACGGGCACAGAATACGACTCCAGCACCGACAGCCGAGTGTACCTCATCATCATGGGTCCCCAGAAAGTGCAGACAGAGAGGCTGTGGCTGGATCTCCCAGAAGGAAAAGACGAGTTTGCAGATGGCTCCGTAGAGAAATTCTCTGTTTGGGGCCTGGATGTTGGGGAGATCAAAAGAGTGGAGGTACTTTGTGAATGCACTGGAGGCATATGCATTACGTGGTCAAAGAAAGAACATGTTCTTGCTGTTCTCAGCAGTGAAGGAAAGGCACTAGGGTCTAAAGGACTGTAAACACAGGGATGAGCTGCTGAGATTTCACGTGTGTCCAAATCTGAAAATAAGTACACTTTAAGTCTGACAAAACCAAGATCCTTTTGGGGCAGATGATAATCTTAAATTATGAGTAAGTCATAACACTTTTGTCCCAGTTCTGGCGCTGTTTTTTGTTACTCAAGACATGTTGCTGATGGGTACAGTGAAGGTTACCAGGATGCACTCTTCCATCAGTCATTTTTCTATTTGTTTTTTAAAGTACTTCCAGTTGGGTTTCACAAATTGTATCTGCAGTGAGAAATGCATATTGTATAATTTTCTAGCTAAACATGAAAATTGTTTTCACAGCTTGCAGGATTCAGGCTTAGAGAAGAAAATTAATCATCATTCAAAAGTAAAATGCATGGATAGATTTCAGTTCAGGAGTCATTTTTTCTGCTATGGCTCAGGGAGACAGAATTTGCATACATTTTCCATCACTGAGTTTAAACTTCACATGAATCTTCCAGTGTGTTTGTATACATCATTCCTGTTTCCTGTGGCGTTCCCATCTCCTCAAAGACTGCTCCAGGTCTTCGAGTGCTGAAACCCCCAGCATCTTAAGAAACCCATTTAATTCTATTTTTACCCCACACCCTGAGTTGCAGTAAACCTACCTGTTGCTGTTCATGCTTGTGTATTCAGAGGGAATAAGTTAAAAGTAATACAAAGACAGAAATCTTAGCTAATAAAAACTCTTGTCAGTTTTATGTCCTGTTGTAGCAGCTGATAGGCTGAATCACTCCTATATGGTTTTTATGCAAGCGATGGATTCTGCCACCTTGAGAAGTCCCTGTACTAGATTTGAGTTTATTAACAAGCCACTTTCTTAGTGCACTCCAAGTGCCTGGGTATTAAGAGTTTTAGTGGCTCTCTCTTTGTAGCCATCTCCAGATCAAACTTTGAAAGTTAAGCAAGAACATAAATCCAGACTGTGTGCACATGAAAACATCTGGGCTGGGGGAGAGAGGGAAGAAAAAGTCAGTATAAACCCCCAGTGTCAGAGGGACAGAAGAGCCAGTGAGCAGGATGAGGAACAGGCAGACAACAGGAAAAAATAGGATAAAAAACCACTTGGAAGTAGACACAAGCAAGAAAAAGAAGTAATTTGAGAAGGATTGAAAAAGGGGAAAGCAGAAGAAAAGTTGCAAATGAAAGGCAGAGAGTTAGAGAAAGAAATAACACAGAGCTTTCAAGCTGGGTCATGGTTGTTTGCACTCCTTCATCCCTCTCCTCAGTGTTCTCACCAGTTTGCTGCCTCACCTCTTGCTGATTTCTCCCTTTCAGTGGTAACCTTGAGCTTGTGGTAGGAAGAACCACCTGCTCCAGCCTTCCCTCCTTCCTTCATGCTGTGGCCTCTGCTTGGAAGGTCTCTCTTTGTTGATCCACATTCCAGCAGCTACAGAGATGTGCCAGTTTGCCATGGTTGCCATGGAATCAGTCCATATTTTCCTTGCAGTGTACAGGGACACTGAAGAAAATTGCTAGTTATCTGCTTGAGAAAAGTGAGGAACAGTTCATTCTCAGATGTGGCATTTGTCTGCTTCTGGAAGAAGGCAAGAAGTTCTGAATAGGAGTTATGTGAAAGTAGCATAGCATGGTGATTAAGTTTTCAGAAGTCCTTGGTATAAACCATGCAGCAGACTGCAGGATTTAGTAGGATTGTAAGACTTGCATTGTGATGCCACTCTTAGTTTGGTATAATTCTCTTCTGGAAAATTACTATAGTGAAAGCAGAAAGTGAAATATGAAGTAATTTGAGAGGAGCTCATTGATACCTGCCTTGTAAGTTTACAGACAATATATTTACTACCTGTGTACTTTAATAGACCATCTGGCATTAAAATAAATAATACAAGGTACTGAGTAGAGCCACTCCGTGCTGTTTCCCTAAAACCAGTTGTAGTATTTCTCCTTCTAGTAAATGGATGTGTTTCTGTTCCTAGACTGCTGCTGCTGCAGAGAGAGACAGGTATGACCAGAAGAGTCCTGCTCTGGTCTGCATTTCTAAAGCAGTTTGAATTCAGAGCATTTCTCCATCACAAGCACAGGCTAAAGTCAAGGATGTTATTTGGTCTGGAAAAGGAAAAGGCTCTGGGGACACCTTATTGCAACCTTTCTGCACTCAAAAGTGGCCTTTAAGAAAGATGGAGACAGACTTTTCAGCAGCACCTGTAGTGATCAGACAAGGAGTGATGGGTTTAAGTGATTCTGTGATTCTGTGTGATTCTGTGATTCTGTGATTCTGTGTAAGCTAAAAGAGGGAGATTCAGACTAGATAGAAGGAAGAAATGTTCTACACTGAAGATGGTGAGACTGTGGCCCAGGTTGCCAAGGGAGGTGGGAGATGACCCCATCCCTGGAAGCATTCCAGGTCAGGTTGGATGGGGCTCTGAGCAGCCTGATCCAGTTGCAGATGTGCTTTCTCACTGCAGAGGATTGGAGTACGTGGTCTTTAAATGTCCCTTCCCACCCAAACCACTCTATGATTTTACAGTTCTCTGATGATAAGTGTTGCCAGTTTAGTTCCTTCCTGACTGGAGACCTGATCCTCAGGACTTCCATATCTTGCTAGTATTCTTTGTCTCTGTCCATAAAACAAAGGAAATCCACCACCATCCCTTCTTTTTTTTTTTTTTTTTCTTCCCATCTTTTCCTCCTACCTACTGCTCAGTTTCTCTCCCATTGTTCCCCTGATGCTGCATTTGGTTTCAGTGTGAGTGTCAGCTGCTCAGTGCAAACTGTGAATCTATGGTGGGTTGACCCTGGCTGGACATAATAGGCCCACCAAAGTTGCTCTGTCACTCCCCTTCTCAGCTGGACAGGGGAGAGGAAATCTAATGAAAGAGTCATGGGCCAAGATAAGGGCAGGGAGAGAACAATCAGCACTTACACTCATGGGTAAAATAGACTAATTTAAATTAGTTTGATTTATTATCAATTGTATCAGACTATAGTAATAAGAAAATTAAAACCCTAAAAAAAACCTTCCACCCAACCCTAACTTCTTCTTGGGCTCAAACTCCTTCATTTCCAATTTTTCCACCTCCTCCCCTCCAGCAGCACAGGGGGACAGGCAATGGCGTTTGTGGTCAGTTCATCACATGTTGTTTCTTCTGGTTCTTCCTCCTCAGGGGGAAGACTCTTCACACTCTTCCCCTGCTCCAGCATGGGCTCTTCTACTTTCACATGTTGGTCTTTCCCAGGGGCTGCAGTTATTCATGAAGTGCTCCAGTATGGGTCCTTTCAACAGCGTTCAGTCCTTCAGGAGCAATCTGATCCAGCATGGGTCCCCCCTGGGGTCACAAGTCCTGCCAGCAAACCTGCTCCACATTAGGCTCCTCTCTTCACAGGTCATGCCAGGAGCAGGTTCCCCATGGGGCCGCAGTTTCCTTCAGGCATCTGTCTCCTTCAGCAAGGGGTTCTCCAGGGGTTTCAGGTGGGTATCTGCTTCACTGTGAGCCTGCATGGGCTGCAGAGGAATAGCCTGTCTCACCATGGGCTTCAGGGGAATCCCTACTCCAGTGCCTGGACCACCTCCCCCCCTCCTTCTGCACTGGTCTTGATGTCTATAGGGTTGTTTGTCTCTTATATTATCACTACTCTCTCCAGCTGCTGCACAGGTTCTTTTTTTCCTCTTCTTATATTTGTTTTCCCACCATTATTTTTAGGCTCAGCCTTGACTCATGGTGGGTCCATCCTGCAGCCAGCTGGCATTATCCCTGTTGGATATGGAGAAAGCTTCCAGCAGCTTCTTACAGTAGCCACCCTTGTGGACTCCTTGCTAGCAAAAGCTTTCCACACAAACCCAACACAACATCTTAGTCTTGGTGATGTGGAGTACTCAACAGTCCCTCAAGGACAGGGCGGAAGAGTTACAAAGGCTTCCAAAACAGCCCACAGATCTACCTCTTTTTGTGGTTCTGTCACCCAAACTTTGGTCAAATATTAATAGCTGATGTTGGTGTATGTGTCCAGGCTGTGCTGCTGGTGTGGCTATGACTTTGGATCAGTCACTGAGTTGGTGTGATCTGCCTACAGATTTGCTGGAAATGAGAGACAAATCTCAGTGCTTCTGGGATTTAAAATGCCAGCCATAAAGAAGACTCAGCACTGGATGGGTTTGTCCCAGAATTTACAGAATTGTTCTTGGAGACTTTGGAAATCTTCATGTGAGCCCATTTCCCAAGGCTGCTGGGTGTGCAGGATACTTTCTTCTGGCATCTTCTTGATGCCCAAAGGAGCTAAAGGTTGCTGTGAATATCTGGTACCTAGCAATGTCTTGGAATGATGCTCTAGAAGCTGGCTGTAAGGAACCCCAAAAGGCAGCAGAATTTATTGGGCTCATCAGGGTTTTCTCTCCATCACTGCAGATCCATGGCCCTGAACTTTCCACACCACCTCATCTGCACCATCCTGCAATGGGTCTGTAGAGACTGTGTGCAGGCTCTCACAGGGGCTTTGGGCTTGGAGAAGAGCCTCAGGGAGGGAATGGGAAGGCAATTCTTATATTCCCATTCACCTCACACCCCAGGAATCTGAGAATTAATGCATCCATTGTAGACTTGAATTTCCCTCATGGTTAACTCTAATTTTCTGCAGCTGCACAGACATTAGTATAGTAATAATAGTCCTAGAAGCAGTGTTGGCTGAGACGGGGGAAAAAAAAGATCACTTGTTTTTGGGGAAAAAAAGATACCACACACACATCACCCTAGATGAATCTGTTATTAAAAATTATTTCTGAGCAACCTAAATATCCTAATAATTAAAAAAAAAAAAGAAGAAGAAAAAAAAAAAAGAAAAGAAAGAAAAAAAGAGAGAGAGATAAGAACCTCATTGTCCTAGTAATGACACAAACAACACTTGCTGTGACAATAATGAACCGTAGGTGACTCTTTCATTCAGCCTTTTATGTACATAGAGCTCATTGGAATGATTGGCTGACTATGTTTCATACAGCAGCTGGGAGACTTAATTCTGCTTGTAAGTCTACCCCCGGATGAATCGCCCATGTTTCTTCTAAGGGACACATGCAGTGCCTTGAGAAGGTTGCACCATCAGCACCCTTTTTATAGAATCACAGAAAGTGAGGGGATGGATGGGACCTCAAAAGATCATCCAGTTCGACACCCCTGCCAGAGTAGGGTCACCCACAGCAGTCACAGGAATGTGTCCCGGTGGGATTTGAATGTCTCTAGGGAAGGAGACTCCACAACCACCCTGGGCAGCCTGGGCCAGGGCTCTGTCACCTTCACAGTGAAGAAAATTCTTCCTTATATTTATACAGAACCACCTGTGCTCCAGTTTATAACCATTGCCCCATGTCCTATTGTTGGTCACCCCTGGGCAAAGCTTGGCTTCATCCTCCTGGCTCTCTCTCTTTACATATTTTTAAACATCACTGAGCTCACCCTCATTCTCCTCTTCTCCAGAAGCTACAGAGCTCCTCAGCTCTCTCAGCCTTTCCTCACCAGGGAGATGTTCCACTCCCTTTCATCATGTTAGAGGTTCTGTGCTGGGCTCTTTCCTGTTGGATTGCTCTGTGCAGTTCCCTGTCCTTCTTGAACAGGGGGGAACTTTTTTTGCTGATACAACTTGTAGGAACATTGCTTGCTGTTCTTCATGGCCAAACACAGCTCCAGGTGGGCTTTTGCCTTCTTAGCCTCATCCCTGAACACCTGCTCAGTATCTCTTTATTTCTCCAGGTCCATTGTCCCTGCTGCCATATCTGTTATTTTCCCTTTTTCCATTTAAGTTTTGACAGGAGCCCTTTGTTCATCCATTCAGGCTTCCTGAAACTCTTGTGTGACTTCCTGCTCTTCAGAATGCACCTTTCTTGTGTGGAGGGGGTGGTCCTTGAAAACCAACAGATGCCTGCTCCATCTGTTGGCTCTATACAAACATGGACCTTTTGCAGGATGAGGAGATGGGGAGCAGAGAAGCAGTCAGAGACATGTAGTTGACTCAGACGTGGATTTGTGAGGGAAGGAAACTTGAATAATGCACGTGGGTGTTTGCTTAGCTTCAGCCTTCATCTTGTTGTGAAGCTTTGGACAGTCATAGATAGACTCATCGAATATCAAGTGGTTTGGGTGGGAAGGGGCTTTTCAAGGCCATCCAATCCTACCCCCCTGGAGTCAGCAGGGACATCAGAACTGGATCAGGCTGCTTACAGCCCATCATCACCTCTAAGTGTTGCAGCAGCAGTAGAAGGTGTTGGAAGGTTGGAGAAAAGGGGCTGCAGGGATCACCATCTAGTAGGCAGAAGTCAATGGAGCAGAAGAAGAATAGCAGGAGAGTGGACATGATTTCATGTAGGTCAGTGGAGTTCATGTTTCCTTCGCTTACTTTTAGGACTGGCAAATGTCCTGCCTTCCTTCATGCTCAGTAGAAGGTGGCCTAAGTTTCCTTGCCCCCACCAGCTATCATGCACCCTGGTGTCTTGCCTGTTGGGCAGCAATGGCACAAATCACCTCACAGTACACTACTTTCCACTCTGGAAGTGGTTTGTGTGACAGTGTACATAGTCAGCACTCTTAGTCCTTCATCACTGTTTAGAACACCCAGTCTAGAACACCCTCCTCCAAAGAGACACCCCTTAATGAGCTGCTGTTTTCTCACTGACTCTCACAGGTGGGGCATGATGGAGCTACCCCTGAGAGCTGTTGGCTTGTGGAAGAAATCAACATTGTTGTACCCACCAAAGGAGTCATGTATAACTTTGTCTGTAAGTGCTGGCTGGCCAGAGACAAAGGTGATGGACTCACCTCACGAATCCTCAACATCCTGGATGCAGACTGTGTTAATGTTGGCCTCAAGGTAGGCTCCAGGATCATCCTGTATCCTTTAGTTGTTGCACGGACTTACTATGCTAATACAGGTTGTGTGTCAGAAGGGCCACAAAAATTATGTGGGGGCTGAAGCACCTGTTCTGTGAGGAAAGGCTGAGAGAGTTGGGGTTGTTCAGCCTGGAGCAGAGAAAGCTCCAGGCAGATCTTGTTGTGGCCTTTCAGTTCTTCAAGTTGACCCATAAGAAAGATGGGGACAGAAGTTTAGCAGGGCCTGCATCAGTAGGATAAGGGGTCATGGGCTTAAGCTATAAGAGGGAAGATTCAGATTAGATACTATGAAGAATTTTTTTATGCTAAGGGTGGTGAGACCCTGGCCCAGGTTGCTCAGAGAGGTGGGAGATGCCCCATCCCTGGAACCATTCCAGGTCAGGTTGGATGGGGCTCTGAGCAACCTGATCCAGTTGGAGCTATCCCTGGGGTTGGACTGGATGGACTTGAGAGGTCCCCTCCCACCCAAACCATTATGTGATTCCATGACTTCTGCATGTGGTTTGACCTTTTTATTTGTGGGGGATTTCTCTGTCATTTCTTTAGCAAAACCTTTCGGAATAGTTTAGCACTGTTATTACCACCTAGAGCGCTCTCTAATAATGATGTCAAGGTGTAGGCAGGAGGACAGGATAGGGAAAAGCAGGTAGGATGCAGTTCATCAGCATGTCCTCATTTTGTCACTCCACCACCTGGTGCCCACAGAACTGCAAGGTGAACGCCTTGGTGGAGTCTAATGCCAGTGTATTTTGTTTGAGGAGATACTTCCAGCTCACTGAATTGGAGTCGTGGAGGTATTTTAATCTCTGTGTAGTGTGGCTACATATCAGCTTCTCTAATATGGGTTAGGGAAGCTGAATTCAATTAGAAACTAGTAAGAATTGGAAGCTGTTGAAATATGGAGATATTTGTAAGTCTGATCTTCTAAATGAATAACTGATTAAAGATGAATAAGCAATGAAAAAACTGTATAGTCTTTTCATCCATATATATGAAATTTGAAGCAATGTGCCCTATGCCATATTTCAACTGAGTACAAATTGGAAAGATGAGTTTTGCTGATTTTGTATGCAAGATTTAGAACAGAAATAACAGTCTGGATGAATGAGACAATAATGCTCTGTTTAATACCTGTCTGACAATTTAAAATCTCTATAGATGTATTACTATTTACAGTGAGGTTACACTTTCATAGTACATTAATTTTTTTTTTATGCTGCTCTTGATTCTTCTGCTAAGTATATTCTCCTGAAATCTTTCTTGTTCCCCAGACACAGGAAAATGTGATTGCATTTTTAGCATTTGTGAAGGTTTCAACAACTCAACACAGGTTTCAGGGGTAGAATTGACCTAAGAGGGGAAAAAAAATCAGTCTCTCTCAGACTGAATACCAAGGTTAAAATCTTATCTCTTAAAAACTTCCCATCAGTTATTTAACCTCCTGGATGAGGTTTCCAAATTCTTATCAGTGAGTTGATGGCTTGCCCATAAATTGAAGTGGACGTTAATGAAGACTTATGTTCAGTCTTCCTTTAAAAGCCCAATCCTGAATATGTATTTTCATAATCATGCCAGAAATAGACATATTTAAGTGGGTTTTTTTCTGTGAAAAGAAGAAACTTGCTGAAAGGTTTGAAGGCAACCAGGGGAGATGCTGGAGACATGAAATAAGAAATGTACATTTGACTTTCTGAGAAGTCTTCTAGTTGAGTGAGTCTGGGACCATTGCCTCGTAGTAGCTGTAGCTGTAGTGAGAAGCTGATTTTTTTTATTATTATTACTTTTTAAGGTCAAATAAGACTAATATCTTTGACAGCCTTGGGGAAGTTACTGCTCTTTTATTTTGATTTTGCTTGACTCTTGCACAGCCATGTGTAGCCCATTTCAATTTTATTATCTAGTTTTCTTGATATTCTTTCTTTGTATTTTTCCCCTACATAAAGTAACTAAGTAATATCCATCACAGTCATTAAAAGCCTTTAATGCATTTGTAGAAGAGCTTTTAATCTCTCACTTGTAGAAAATGTGGTGATCAGCTATGACGTAAGATGTGGGTAGGTGAATATGCAATGGACAGGTTACTCAGGACTGAAAAAACATGAAAAATAATTTTTTCCATACATTATTCCTTTGCAGTGTTTATTTATGTGGTAATCACAAGATAGGCCAATAAAATGTGCCTAGCAGTACAGTACTTTAAATGTATTTTTTTCCAGGGCTGTTTATTGGTATTCTTCCACTTCTTAAACCCAGACATCTTGTTACCATAGGTACAGTCTTGAAAGCATGTAAGTGGCCTAAAACTCTTAATGCCACTGACAGCCACTGGGATTTGCAGCTTTTGAAATACCTTACACTGAATCTTATTATTCACATGTCAGGAGAAGAGAACAAAGTCAGGCTAATAAGGTGAAAACGTCTCTTCAGAAATTGGCATACCTTTAATGTATGAGATCTGGCAGTGTGCATCTCGTTGGAAACAGCAGACCTGCATTTTTCTGCTGTGGAGACCACTGGGATAAAGACTTCAGAGCTATTAGCAATGTTGGGCTTAAAATTGTCCAGATAGACAGCAAAAACTTTTAGGGAAATATTTTGCAGTCAAAGCAAAGAAACAATTATGTCTTTGGGAAACATTTGGACTTAAAAAACCAAAACAAACAAACAAACAAACAAACAAACAAACAAAAAACCAGCAAAACAACAAACAAACAACAACAACAAACCACTCCAGAAAAAAAAAATCCCACAACAAAACAGCAAAAGTTCACTGCACTGAAGGGGTCTGGAGCACTGGGAGTTTGTTGGGAGGAGATGCCAGAACCAGGAGCTCCCCACACTGATGTGAGGGTTGTGACTCCTGTGAAGAAGCACTTCAGGGCTTTGTCCTTACCCAAGCATATGGTGGTCAAACTGAACGTGTCTCTCTGAGTCTATCTAGATGTAGAAAATCTGCAGAAAAAGTCAGAGGTGAGGCAGTGGGAGGTCCTGTAGTAACTTCCAATCCCTAACGTTGCCTCTTGGGAATGATGGTGTGGGGAGAAATGACAAAGCTGTGTTCTAACAATTTCTGGCTAAGTGGTAGACCTCTTGCAGAGCCTGTCTAGCATTTTGCCCAGGCTTTTGCGTGGGTTAAGAAGAGCTACTCACATGAGACCTTCTGGTTGTTTCACATCCTCACCAGATCCTCTACGAAGTCACAGTTGTGACTGGGGACACCGAAGGTGGTGGTACCGATGCCAGTATTTTCATGACCGTCTTTGGATCCAATGGCACCACTGAGGACATGCAGCTGGAAAAAAATGGAGACAGGTACAGACAGGTTGTTATTTTCATTGGTTAGAAGTGGAGTTGTAACAGATTCTGGTGTCAAGTTGAGAAGCACTTGGGGCTGTGATTCTGCTTCCAGAAACACAGATATAAATTCCCATTGACTTACTAGATTCTGAATCGGGCCCCTTGTAAGTGTTACTGTAGTGCATCTAGCAGAGTGGAGAAAAGGAGAGCACTGTGTAGCAAGGGAAACCATCCCTTGTCATTTGAAGGAGTTTTGCTCAGCCTGTTCCTTCAGTGGCTTTAGGGATAAGCACTGAGACCAAAAAAAACAATGAACTGTGAAGTCTTGCACCAGCTCCAAGAGGAAGCGTGGGTGGACACTGCATGAAAACCACAGGTGAGATTTCTGCAAAATGCATATTTTGTGAAAAAAAAGAATAATACAAATAAACAATTTAAATTAAACATTACTTAATGGGAGTGCATGAGTATCATGAAAGGAAGGCAAACCAATGTCCTCATACATGCCTTGGGATGTGTCTGTGATCCCATCAGTGCCACCTCCCCTCCATTTTTTTTGCTGGCCGTATGTCAGATCTCGTGGTCCAGAAGCTGTGTGAAAGATGCCAGGGTCTGAGTTGGTAAGATGAGGACTCTGATGAGAAGTGAGCTTCTTGGGTTGGGCTCTGTGCCACCTCAATGTAACTGGGTGGTTTTGGAACCCGAGCTGGCAGCTGACACAAAAGGCATGTGTGATTACACCTCTGTGCCCAGATGTGGCCTCATGATGAGGAGAGAGGGAAATGGGCTGTGAGCTGTGTTTAGCTGAAAAGGTGAAATCTTGTGTTTTCTTCAGCAGAGGCAGCTACATTGTAATCCTAATCTGACACCAGCACTTCCCTAAACCAAAAAAAAACCCCACATTCACCTGATCTGTTCCCTCAAGCTTTCCTTTTTCTTTTTAGCATCTTCTGACACTGAAAAGTTCAGCAGAAACAAATATGTCACTAACCGGCTTTCAGAGATAAGCTTCATCAGCCTTAAATTCAATTAACTGGCTACCTCTGATCTTATTCAGCAAAGCATCTGCAGAGCATCTGGAGGGCTGGAGTGCTGGGCCATAGTTTGAACTTGGCTTGATGAGATGATGGACTCTTCCACCAGCCTCCTGGCAATGCAGTTCCTCTGCTGCAGCTTTGAGTGTCAAGTGTGTGCTGGATAAGTGAGGATAAAGCTCCCTGCATAGGGGTGTTTGTTCAGGGGATGCTTTACTTGCAGCTGTCATTAGCAGAGTGGGTGCATCAAAGCTTGAAACTTTCATGTGTTTACTTAGTAACAGGCACAAGCCTTGTTTTCTGTGGGAAAACAAAACAAAATAAAGCAATAAAAAAAAAATTGTAGCAGAGGTGCTGCTGACTAAACTCTCCATGAGAAGAGAGATGTAGGTCTTGGCCTTGCTCCACTTCACAGGGACATCCAACATGTGAGGCAATGGGCTTGGGTTACAGATATGTAATGTCCCCTTCCAAGACACCAGGTAATCCTGAACTGGCCTTTCTCCCACTGTTTTAAGACTGACGTGCACTTCTAGTAGGTGGGAAAGTGCACAGGGACTGTTTGGTTTTCAAAACAAGGCCAGATTCACATCAGGGTACATCAACAAAGAAATATCTAAAAGACAGCCAAGCAGCTCCAGCTCCTCAAGAGAAGGACTGCAATTCTGCTCCAGCTGGCCAGGCAAGTGATATCCCTAAACTCTGAGGCTTATGAAAACCCATTGCATTTTTCTATATGGTAGGATGGATAATCTCTTCCATAAAGATATGAAATTGCAGTAACAGATGGGAGAGGCACACACTTTGTGTATTAGTAGTTGCTTGGGTTGCCTTCTGCCAGTAGAGGGTCTACAAAGTGTGATGAAAACTCATTGGGGCTTTATAAAGAACCAGGACATGTAAAACACAGCTGCTAACATGTTAATTCCCCAAGATACTGTGATGTCCTTTGGGGGTGTGCTGGAACATCTCCTCTCCATGGAGGCTCTCTGTATCACGCCTCCAGCTGGAAAGAGCTCTCATCATCTCATTAACACTCTTTTCAGAGGACATGCATGTCCCAGACACTCCTACTGCCTGTTTTTACTCCACTAGCATGGTTTTTCATCCAGCTGCTAACAAGGCTTCCCTGTCTCTTTTTTTACATGGAAATCTCACCAGCCTGTGCACCAGCAACACAGAGGGATGGGTGAGAGCCACTGCAACCCAGTGGTAGAAGGCACTTCATCTTTATGAGGGACATCCAGTCTCAATTCACCCACAGCATCTTAGTGCATTATGAGGAATTGCCAGTCTAACCTGCTGCAGATTTAAGGCAATTCCAGCTACATTATTGTTATTGCCAAGACCTCTGGGCATTAGAAATATTTATAAGTGCAGGCATGGGCAGGAAAGCTTAGTGAAATCCCTCAGATAAATGCTTCCGTGTCCTGGAAAAGAAATAGAATCAGTCAGCTTGTCTGGGTGCTTCTTTGCTTCTCAATTTTCTTCAGGCTCATGGTCATATAATTTAGGGATTCAAAAGAGCTCTTGGATCCCCCAGTTTACCACTTTAGCAATTGCTTCCCTTCAGTACAATGACTTCTTGGAAGCAGCAGGTGAGTATCAGCCTGCATTTACTGGAGAAAAATAATGGTTTGTTTTGCTGACTGACTGTTCAGCTGAGAGTTGCTCAGCCTGGGAAGGAGCAGAGTGAAAGCTTTTTATGCAGCTTTGTAAGTAATAGTGGTTTATTACTTACTTTGTCAGTAATAGTGGCCATCAGATCATGGGATAATTCAAGCTGGATGGGTCACACCTTCTTCTTAAATAGAAGTGGAAATCAACCCAGCCCAGGCACAAAAGCACATTCTCTTTCTCACACTGAGTCAGTCTGTCTTGGTATCTGGTACCACAGAAAAACAAATAACAAGAGAGGGGAGCTTTTCAAAGAGCAAACATAACCCTCAATAATTAGAAATGGACTGGGACCAAAGCACCCTATGCAAATGCCCCTGGGAGTGCAAGGAAAGCAAAACCTGGATGAAAACTGAGAGGCTTGAGCCAACCCCTATTGCTAATATCTGCAGCTATGCAGACTCAGATAATGGTATGAGGATAATCACAGTCATGCTGTAGGGTGTAATCTGAGCAGAGGTTGGTAAAGAAACGTGGTTTTTCCTCCATATCCTGTCATTGAACAACTGTAGGAGGCTACATCCATTTCCAGGAATGTGAGACTTCTTAATTATGGATTATCTATATTCTGGTATTGCCCACAGTTTGCAGAACTCTCTTTAAGCCTCTCAGCAGGCTGAGGTAACTCACTCACAAGGAGTTGGCATGAGGGAGGATTCTCAGCAGCAGAGAGGTCCTGGTGACACCTGTAGACCATCCCCACCTGAGATAGATCCCCCTGGATTTGGCTGCCCTTCTAGTTAGCAAGGGACAGATTTCCACCTCCCAGCCCATGACAGGTCTTCCAGAATATTTTCTGGAGCAAACCTAGAAGACACACCTACTCTGAACAAATTAACACAGAGCCTGAGGCAGCAATGGCACTGGATCAAGGCTTTCTTCCTAGCACCATTGATGCTAAGAGAGAGGCAAGGTAGCTGTCACCCTAGCCAGTGCTAAATCTTCTTCAAGGAGCATATGCCAGTTTTTCTCCTTTTCCAGCTTTCTGCTGATTTATGTGTATGAGCAGTTTCTACACACCCCTGTGCCTATACAGAGCAGCCAAACGTAGGGTAAGATCTTTCAGGCGATGTTAGAGAAACCAGTGCTGGTTCTTAGAGCTAGTTTGCAAATCCCAAATCCCCAAATTGAGGAGGGGGATGTGGGATGGTTGGCTTTGGCTTATTTCTAACACAATGTCTCTTTTCCTACTTCACTCAGGCACTGGGCTCTGACTTGTGATCTGTCTTCTGTGTTTAGCTGAGCTTCAGAAACTGTTCAGATACTACAGTAAATGTGCTACTTCTTAGCAGAAGGAGATGAAGCAAAAATTGCTTTGCCTTCTAGTGGGCTAAGGGCTAAGGCAGGTGGAAGGTGATGTGCATGAGCCTGGCTGTGGAGTCTCTCTTGTTTCTGGTTTCAAACAGGGTGATGGTGTACGCTGAGGGCTGCCTGGAATGACTCCAGCTGCCCCATATGGGCTGGATTTTCCAGGGGAGGAGGAATCCCTCTCAAATCTGAGCTGAGGTGTTTTGCCAAAAAAAAAAAAAAAACAACACAGCAGCTGGTGGCTGCCAGGCAGAAAAGCTCAAGTGCATTAAAGGGCAACCCATAAACTTTTCATTTAGTTGCAGCCTGGGCAGGGGACCCAGGTGCAACGATGCTACAAAGCAGTGAAGAAACTTCCTTGCTCCTTCAACCCCTGCAGGTTTGAGAGAGGCCAAGAGGACAGTTTTATTATGGAGATTGCTGACATTGCACCCCTCAGGAAGATGAGGATCCGGACAGACGGAAAGGGGACTCGCCCTCACTGGTTCCTGGAAAAGGTAATGCACTCCATACCATGTGGCTCTTTCCAATGTGTTTGTGCCTCAAGCCTTGAGAAAGAGGAGAAAGGCAGCAAGTGGCTCACTTTTATTCATTTCCTACATTTTCACATTTATTTTCTCATTATTTAAACTTTTATTGTTTTTTCACTCTGGGAATGGAGTCAAAAAGAAGTGAAGAAAGGCAAAAGCTGTGTTGCAAACCTTCACAACAGACTCTCCTGTTAGATCTTGTTCTCCCTCCCTGCAAAAGAACCATAGCTTGCCACCAGGGCACTCGCAGTATTTTTTGGTCCCCAGTATGTACCCTCAGCTCCTGGAGAGCTCTGCCCTGCTCTGACCCCATGGGTAAGTCAGTCCCCATCTGCCAGGCAAGGACAGACAGAATTTTCAAATAATCCATCCTTTCAGGAGGGGGTAAGCATCATCAGGTGAAGCATCCCATCTCTCCCCTTCCCTTCTCCCTCTAGTACAGAGGCAGAGTTCTTTCTTTTCTTGTTCATACAAGTTATGGTGTCATCTACTCCTTGCATTTTGACTGGAGTGAAATGGCTCCCACTGCTACTGTTGATTGTGTTTTTCCCTGGTGCCCTGTCTTGTATAAAAGCACAGTGCTTGCTTGCTTTTATGCTTGCTTGCCTTCTCTACCAAACCACCAGATACTTGTAAAGATGACTTATATTTGGCCAGTTATGGCCAGTTATATTTGGCCATACTTTGCTTCTTATGGGTCCCTTACAATCATATTTCTAAGATAAAGATGGGGTGATGTGCTGATTCCACCTCATCAGATGTCATTAAGGGAGGAACACATCTCTGCTGCTTTTATTTAGCATGGGTTTTTTTTCTGGAGTAGATGTCCTCTATTTCTGTATCTTGACTTTTTTATGAGACTAAGCTCAGACCCTATGGTCAGAAAGCATAGTGCATGATTCGGGGTGGGTTTTACCCTTTAATCCTTTTCAATGACTCTGAAGCTCTCCTTCATTTTCTCATCAATAATGAGTTCCTAAGCACTGGCCCTGGGTGGCCACCAGTTTGCAGTCAAGTGATGAACTGTTCTTCAGCTGCCATAGCACCACCTAGAAAGAATTTCAGTAGTGCAATACCTTTTTGCACTTCAGAATTGCCACTTCTAACTCTTTTCTCAGTGACTCTCATGCAGCTTTCCAAAGCATCAGCCCTCCAGCATGTGTCATCAGAATATATGCCACAGACATAATTTTTTTCTCTCTGTGCCCAAAGAATAACTCAATCTGCTCCCTGATTTGATTCAGTCATCTTGGTCAAACTCCCTTTGCCAGTTCCCCAGTGCCTTCCCCTGGGTTCTACAAATCATGTTCATATGAAATAAAGTCAAATAAAATCTGCTCATCCAGAAACATTCCAGATCTTCCAGCCATGAATTAGCAATAGCTCAAAGGCAAGGGACAGTGGCATCTTCAGTGACAGGCATCACCTTCCCACCTTCCTGTTGCCACCTCTGTCCATTTGTCAAGACAGCTGTCCTGTCCCTCTGTCCCACCCAAAGCAAGGTTTTCCTGGAGAGGTGGGCAAAAAGACCTCTCATTTGGACCCAAGAAGGTGGATTTATAACCCTCTCAGACCTCTACAGAAGCAGCAGGCAGACTGTGCACACAATTCTTTGAGACCAGGATTTTAGCAGCTTTTGAAAATTGCACCCAGGGTTTCTATTTTTCTTAGAGAGGATGGGTGGGGGAGGGAGTGTGTGTGTCTTCCAGCTCCAGAGATAGCAGAGAACTTTATTTATTAGTTTTCTTTCCCACCTTCCCTGTAAACATAATGATCGCATTCCTGGGCAGAGAGTGAGTGGTCAGGAAGAGGAGGGAAGGATTTGTGTTCTCTGATTTGTATTCCAGCCCTGGAAACTTATGTAGCCTGGTGTGACATGAAAACTGATCTGAGCCCATTTCCATTTCTGTCAAAAGTGCATATTAAAATGGCATAATGAAATACTTGTGGGGGTAGTGCTAAACTCTCAGACAGATGGTTCACAGTTAGTGCTAACTAGCACACTGAAATGAGAAGCTAGATAAAGCCATCAAGCCCGTAATTAACCATTTGTTGCTCCATTTCTCTGCAGGATATTCTCAGTGTTCTTGCTCTATTGAAATGACAATAAATGATCTTTCTAATTCTCCTTGGTCTTTTTGTAAACTGTTGCTGGTCATAATTTATACTGCTTCTAGTTTGCCAGAAATAGAAGTGTATAAATACCAATTAAAATGCATGAATTATCAATGATGTTGTACACAGGCAAAAGATTCCATTTACTAGCAGGAAGTAGTCTCTCTTTCTCTCTCTTTTTTCTCTTTCTTTCTTTCTTTTTTTTTTTTTTTTTTTGTTTTTTCTCTGTTTCTGTTTAGATAAACTATACTGAAGTTTCATTCAGAATCCAGAATCACAGCAAAGTAATGAATTGAGTGACAAAGACTCAAACTGCACCAAAAGTGGCAAAAAGATTTAAACACCAATACCTCTAGAGGGAAAAAAAATGATAAGTGGTATGTTGGGTCTGAATGAGCATCCCTGATCATTGCTATGCACAGGAAGACACAACAAAAATGTCTCTAAAGCTGAGCAACACTTTCTGATGTCACCATTGCTGGGAGAGACAGAGTTTGGATATTTTCCTCTGACCTCATGACGAACCTCATGTTGTTCCTCATCAAACTACCACGATACTTCTGAAAGATCAGAGAGTAGAATCATAGAATCCATAGAATCCAAACCATGGTTTAGATGGGAAGGGACCTTGCAGGACCATCCAGTCCAACCCCTGCAGTCAGCAGGGACATCAGAACTGCATCAGGTTACTCAGAGTCCCATCCTACCTGACCTGGAATGGTTCCTGGGATGGGGCATCTCCCACCTCTCTGGGCACCCTGGGCCAGGGTCTCACCACCCTCAGCATAAAAAATTTGTCACTTCTAACTAAGAAACTTATCTAAATCAATCCAATGGTCACTTCTAACCAATCCAATTTGTCACTTCTAGCTAAGAAACTTACCTAAACCAAACCATCCTGGGATGGACAGTTCATTAGTCCATATAATGATTTCACGGGCTGCCCAGTGTCTTAGGTATGAAGTTGGAAAACCAGAAATAAAAAGGGATGAGGGCTTTCTGATTGGAATAACAGGAGTTGTAAAACTGCTGGATTCTGCTGAGTGGCTTCCCTCAGAATTTTAATATTACTTTGTGCTGTGAAAGGCAGACAGATAAGAAGCTCTCTTAATGAAGCACTAATTGCATTTCATTCAAACGTCACAAATAATCCTGAATGTGGGACTTATTTTGTATTCAGTTCTTTTTCATCTATATAAAGGATATTTGAAGAGAAAATTTGAAATAATTTGTTACAGATGAAATGTCAGTGGGGTGAGAGCCCCTGCAGAACATGTTTTACACTGCAACCTCAAGGAGGCTGGGATGGGGTAAATAAAATGGTTGGAATGTGCCAAAAACTTTTCTGTTGCAGAACACAGGGAACAATTAATTTCAGGCTGCAGATATAAAGTTCCTGTCAGCTATGAATTTTCAACATTATATTCATATTTACTGTACATGTTTTTCATTTCCATAGGTGTGCTACAGTTCTACAGTTAAAACCTGTGCATGGCTGGTGATAATATCTGAGCTTAAAAGCACACAGGATGCCCACACCAAATCCTAGGTATCCTAAAAGGTAGTGTAGGTGCAATGTAAAGCAGCAGTCTCATTGCCAAGCTGTAGCTAATTTTTCTGAGAGGAAAAAAAATTTTAAAAAAGACAAAAAAAAATTAAAGTGGCCTCAGCTCAGCTCCCTGAGATGACTTTCTTGACCCAGATGACCCAAACCAAAATCTGGCATCATCCTGTGTGTGTGTAACACCCACAAACACCTCCTCGTAGGATTTTGTACTATTTTAGTCATTGAGAAAGCTACAACCAACTTTCAGCTCTTCCACTGAATGATTCAGGCCTCTCAGTAGTCAGCAAAGAGAAAGATCTGAGGGAGGAGGGATTGGCACCTTGAGTGGCTGCCCAGAATTTTGGGGGATTTGCTGCTGCCCTGGTGATCCCCAGCTCCAACCATTGACCACAGGAAGAGCCAACACCATCTGCTTGGGATGGATCCCTGGCATTTAGCTCTTCAAACTAGATAAGGCAAGCAAGGTACCCACTTGGTCACTGATCAGTCAGCCTGCAAGGAGTTTCCTGGTACCACCACATTCTTTGCTGTGCTCTCATCTGAGCCAACGAAGCTTGTAAAATTCTTCCTAGAATGGTTTGGATTGGAAGGTAGGACCTTAAAGGTCATTTAGTTCCAACCCCCCTCTGTCATGGTCAGGGACACCTCCAACTAACCCAGGCTGATCCATCCAACTTGGGCTTGAACACTGCCAGGGATGAGGGCAGCCACAGCTCCTCTGGGAAACTTTTTCCTGGGTTTCACCACCCTCACAACAAAGAATTTCTTCCTAAATACCTAATTTAAACCTTTAGTCCTTCGGTTTGAAACCCTTCCCCCTCCTCCCATCACTCCATGTTCTCATCCCAAGTCCCTCCCCAGCTTTCCTGGAGCCCCTTCAGGCACTGGAAGGTGCTCTAAGGTCTCCCTGCAGCCTTCTCTTCTCCAACCTCAACAACCCCAACTCTCTCAGCCTGGCTCCAGAGCTGCTCCAGCCCTCCCAGCAGCTCCAGGGCCTCCTCTGGACTCACTCCAACAGCTCCATCTCCTTCTGGGCTTGGGGACCCCAGAACTGGACCCAGCACCCCAGGGGGGTCTCCCCAGAGTGGAGCAGAGGGGGACAATCCCCTCCCTGGCCCTGCTGGGGATGCAGCCCAGGACAGGGCTGGTTTCTGGGCTTTCAGGACACCTTGCCAGCTCATGTCTGCTCCTCATCAGTGCCACCCCAGAAGGAGAAATCAGAGGCTGCTTGCTCCCTCTGTGCTGGCTGCTCACACCAGCTGCACACAGATGAAATCAGTCATCCGAGTTGAGAGGCTGGGGATGGAAAGAGAGGGTGTTTGGCTCTGGGGGTCTTGGTAGACAGACAATTTTTTCCTGGATAGTACCTGGAGACCAGGGCATGGTCTGGCTATTTGTGAGAGGTCTGATCTTCTTGTCTGCAAGTGCACTCCAGCTGGCAGCTCTAATCTTCTTCTACCCCCTGTTGCTTTGGTGACATTTCCCTGAAAGCTTTTCTCAGGGCAGTTTGCTACTAACAGTGTCATTGCCATTCCTGAGCAGGGTAGAGTGGGCTGAACCTTTTACAGCAAAGAGTATGAGAAGCAACAAAACAAAAAAACAAAAAATAAAACAAAAAACCAAAACCAAACCAACCAAACAAAGAAACAAACAAACAAAAAAACCAAACCAAAAACCCCATTTTCAGTCAACCTGGGGTTACTCCTGATTCAAATTTGCAAATAATAGCCAAAGAAAAGTTTCTGGAGTGGATTGCTCTAGAATGTAGATGTTGTCATCACTCACACAATCTTTGAGAGAGATTTCCTTGTGGTCTGTGCCCCAGCTGGTGTGGTGGAGACCTGATTTATGCTTGGTTCAAAGCAAAGGTTTGTTTCAACATCTCTTGACTCATAAAGCATATTTTTGGTTTGGTTTCTTCTGGGGTTTGGTTTTGGGTTTTTTTGGGTTGGTTTTTTTGGTGGTTTGGTTTTTTTTTGGTTTTTTTGGGGTTTTTTTGAGAATAAATAACTCTGTGACCAGCTGTGAATAAGCAGCTTTTCAGAAAACTGGGACAGCTTCAGCAGCCCAAAATGTCCTGTACCTCTGGGATGAAGGTGCTGTCACACAGATCCCTGTTTAACATCAGGCAGAGAGAAAAGCCCAGATGAGTGCCCTACACACAGAGCTGTACAATGCACAAATATCACAGCTATTGCTGCAGATTCGTGTAGCTGCTGCTCTCTTTACAGTGGCTTTTTATAACCTAGAGAAATGTTCTTCTTTTGAACTGCTAAAGGCTACAGAAGAGCTTGGTTGGGGTCAGCAAAAGTGCATGGACTGGGATGGAGGCAGTTTGAGGACAGAATTTGAGCACATTTTATCTCAAGTTAAGTTTTTTTATAAGTTTCTTAGAATCACACATGAGAGTGCAGGGGAAAGATCACTAAGATGGTCAAGGGGCTGAAGCATGTCCTGCTAGGAAAGGCTGAGGTAAATAGAGTTTTTAAACCTTGGGAGAGAAAGGCAAAGAGAGAATCCAATTGCAGTCTCCTGCTGCTTGAAGTGAGGTTACAGAGACCATCAATCCAGCCTCTTCTCAGAGGTCAATAGTAAAAGGGCATGAGGCAATGAACACAAACTACAGCAAGGAAAATCCTGGCTGGTTGTAAGAAAAATAGGCTCTGGCACAGGCTGCCCAGAGCAGTGGTGGAATCCCCATCCCTGGAGGGACTTAAAAGCTGAGTAGATTTGATGCTGAGGGTCATGGTTTAGTGGTGGACTTGGAAGTGCTGGGTTAATGGTTTGACTCCTAAACATCTTCTCTAACCAAAATGATTCTATGATTCTGTGAAAAAAAAAGAGTCTTCCCAAGGAGAGGGATGCAGCCCTAGGATGGAAGAGCACACTGCTGAGGGAATCTCCACCCCTGAAGATTTTTCAAAACATCCCTTGGAAATGGCCTTGCAGTTAGCCCTGCTTGGACCAGGTTTCCCTTTTAACTTAACATTTTCCATAACTCCATGATCCTTTTCTTCCTCATATCACATCACATGTCTCTGATGTATCTGGGCTCATGTTTCCATGGGCTTCGCTGCAATGTGCCTTGCAAGATGTTGTTTCAGCATGCACTGCTTCACCCAGGAGTGGTCTCTTCTCCTGTTAGATGGTGGCAGGAATTGTGACCTGCAGCTCTGTCTCCTTTCTTTTTTTCCAACTCCCCCAGTTTAGTGGGAATTCACTGCTATGTTTTTGATGTAGGCAAGTTGTTATGCCTTTCTCCCAGTAAAGTGATGCTCCACTGAGCCCACACTCAGTTTTCATTTGGTGTTTGCTGGAGTAGCTTACTGGGTTGTGTTAGATAGGTTCCTCTTCTGTTCTTATCACCACAGCATCTCAGCTCCTTCTCGTGACACATTAGGCAGTGTGACTAATATCTGTTGCCTACTGTTTGTTCTGTCACCTTTTCCCAGAGGGAGAAGTGTGTGAAGCATCAAGTTGTGCTGGCCTAATTTTATCTTGTGTGTTGCTTTAACTTGTGTGGGGATGGTTTGCATATCTCCACAATGAGTGCTGTGTGTTTGCAGGTGAAAGAAAGATGCTCTGTACTTCAAGGAGGGTTGGTGAGGTTTTCAGTGACTCTCTGTTGCTTCTTTGGAGCTTTGTTGCTTCTTCTTCCATACTGGCTTCCAGGGGAGGTCTGACATTCTTAGGGATAGGCTTTGTTCATGACCTATGTCAGAGGAGCATATTTCTTCCTGTGCTTTACTCCATGTGTGAAAAGGTCAAATATTATGAAGACCATTTTCTAAGGACAAGTCACCACAGCAAACACTGCCCATACCAGAAGAGCACTGTACAGACTCTGAAGCTCAGCCCCATGTTCTACCACACTGTGCACTGCAGGAATTTAATCTTTGCCCTCACTCAAATGGTAGCTGAAGTTAGGCTGAAGTTTTTTCCCTTGTTTTGGCTCTTCACAGATCATTCTGAAGAACCTGACTAATCAAGAAGTGGCCATCTTTACCTATGGTGACTGGCTGTCAAAGGTGAAAAATGACAAAGGCAGTCTTGAGTGTGAGATGCCAGCTGTGATAAATGATGAGCAGATGATGGAGGACACGACATACAGCCTTCAGGTTAAAACCAGTGATGTTGTAGGTATGTCCATGGGGGATATTTTATGATTCTTTCAGTAAGAAGTTTGATCTTTACCAGTGGGAAACGTCTTCTGCTTAATTTGAAATGCTGGTTAAAAATAATTTAGCCTTACTATTGCAGAACACAATAACTCTGCCTGGCTGTTCATCATGATGGTGTTATTCTGTGGGACTCATCCTCATCTAAGCACTGGGCATAAAATAATTAGGCACAGGACTTATATTTCATTGCTTGCTGCTTCCTCCAAAGAAACCCTAACAGAGGTTATTCCCAGACCGTGTTGCAATGGTCAGGAGCCCAGTTTTCATTTTTGGCCAGCTGAAGTCCATATACACAGGGTATAAAAACCAGATTGTGGTCAGAGATGGTGGGCTCCAGGTTCTTGGTCAGCTCTATCTACTTTGCCCAAAGAGAAAAGCAATACTTCATAGAATCACAGAATGTTAGGGTTTGGATGGGACCTCTAGAGATGACCTAGTCCAGTCCCCCTGCCACAGCAGGATCATCTCGAGCAGGACACACAGGAACACATCCAGGCAGGTTTGGAAAGTGTCCAGAAAAGAGACTTTTCACCCATCTTCTCAAGGTGTTTTGAGCCCATTTATCTCCAATGCTTACGGACAGGTGAGCATCCACCCCTAAGTGCACACCAGACAGAAGAGGCTGAAGCATAAGGGAAGCTGCAGAGCTGTGAGAGCAAAGAAATGGGATTTCTCTGTCATTTCCTGGGATCCCTGCCTCTTTTCATGAGAACTTCTATCAGGCTGCTGAACGAAAGCTGCAGCCACGTAAAAGCTGCCTCATGCCAAAATGGGGCAAGCAAGAGATTGTCCTGCAGACACCTTCCTTGGAAGGCTGACCCTCTAAAAGGGAATTCTGCACATAATCACCTCCTAATCTCTATCTGTCTCTTGCTCTCTCTTTCTATATACATATATTTTTTTTTTTCCTTTCTGGAATTGCTGGTGGTAATTTATGCAGCTTGTGAGGTTTGATCTGAGAATATAAAAAGATTCCCCTGGCAGAGTGTCTTCATGCCATCTCACCATTTTTTATCTATCTGCTCTGTCTGCTTCTTGTCTGCAAAAACACATAGAGGAATAATGAAATAAAATAAAACTTTTAAAAACCCCCCCAAAAAAACAACAAAAACAAAACAAAAAAAGCCCCAACAAAGTCAGCAGTAAGGAAGAATTGCTTGTATATCTGGCAATCCATCTGGAACAATGGTAGATCTTTCTGTGACCTTTTTTTCTGTAATGCAGCCCTGGCTCACAAAGGTGATGGAAATAGAAACGAGAGGAGAATAGAAGATGACAGCAACAGCAGACAGATCTTCCCTTTCCTTTTGCATGATGATGAAACATTTTATTTCATTATGAACAGCAACAACCAGCAGGACTGAGCAGATTACAGTGAGGTTTCAGGGTCTGTTTGTGATTAAATCATGCACAGCCATGGCTTAATGCTGAACTTTACCCAGCTCATCCAAAGAGGGTACAATTCATGAACACTCCCCTCTTTGATCATTATGTATTCCATGGTTACTCCTGGTTGGTCCAGTTTAGGAAAAAAGGCATGGTTAGTTTGAACATGTTCCATCATCTCCTGCCACACTGACATTGTCTAGGGACAGCAATACTCCATAGTGAATAGAATCAGATGTATTTATTTCTAGGTACAAAATTTGTCTCTGCAATAGCTTTCAACTTTCCAGGGCTGAGAAATAAAAAAGAAAATTAAAAAAAAATAGAACATTCATCTCACCTATTTGTCACTCAGTAAAAAAGAAAAAGCTGTACTTCTGCTCTTAGATCCTTCTAGTCTAGACTCTCTCTGGTCAATTCATGTGAGAAAGGAGCCTTAATCAGTGGTCTGGACTATCCTTTGGAGAGCCTCTGACAGTCTTTCTTCATCAGATTCAGACAGAGCCAGCACAATTAAGCTCGGCTAGATGGACAAAGTTAGTGAAAATTAATCCCACAGAAAATGTCCTGCAGCAAACTAGAAACCAGTAGTCATTTCCTCCCCAGCATGTACATATTTAACAACTTTTTACTTTTTACTCCCACTTTACTTTTTCCTCAAAGAGGTCTTTGAGTCACAGTTTGGCTTTCCAGAAGTCATCCAACTAGTTCTGATCATGTAACCTGCAGAGGCTGCACCAGGGCAGGATTTCTCTCCTGCAAAGGTCAAATCTTCTCCCTTCCAAAGGTCAAATCCAGGTACCACCAGAAGTGCCCCACATGACAGCTCTCAGGGTACACACAGATGAGTGGGAGAAGTGGTTGTTACAGCAGACACATCACAGGTCAGATCAGCAATCTTTGGTTCAAACCAAGGTCCTCATTTACTCTTGATCTTACAAGAGAAGTAAACCAGGATATTATTTTCTTCAAGCTATGACCCACGGACAGGTCTGTGATGGGACTGGGGCACATGATGGCTCTTTCTGTGGCACAAAAATGTCCTTGCCTGTTAGTTTTGGTCACACAGACTGCCTGTGTTATATATGCAGGCATCACATACATGGTAGTGCAATAAAGATGGAGAAAGAATAAATACTTCTTCCTCATTCTCTCAGCATTAACAAACTAGGGTTTTTTTCCCTCAGCTGCTGTAATACTAATTATTATGTTGTCAGCTCAGCTACAGCCCACAAATGACATAATTTAGGACAGTTGGTGTCAGTTCCTAGTGCCTTGTCCAAGTCTCCAAGTCAAAAGGAGGACATTCTTTGCCCTCAGAAGGTTGTGATTGTTTAAAAAATGATGCAGCTGCTTAACAGGAATGATAAAATCACAGATATTTTTGTTGAATGAGGCCTCTGCTCTAGAGGTTCTTTTATCCATCTTCCTGCTCAAAGAACTATTGCCAGGAATAGGTCAAATCAGCTGAGTCTGCCCAAATGAGCCTAGGAGACCTCCAGGAATGGTGATGCCACCATCTCCCCAGGCACCTGATCCAGACCTGCACCAACTTCCTAAGAATTTTTTTTTTTTTTCCTGATGCCCAACCTGAATCTCCCCAGCAATTTGGCTCACTGTGGCATAGTCTGACATCTCCACACAGCAAATGACCCTCTTGTCATTATCACTCTCCCTCCACACGGTCAAAGGGCCTTTGCTCAAGCCCCCCAGCTCATCTCCTTTGGTGTCTCCTCACAGTTCTTCCCCAGCTCCTGTCCCTCTTAACAACCATCTGCTGAGCCTTCCTCAGTGCCTTGACATGGCACAGGGACACAAACTGGCACCATGGGCTCTTCAGTGTCAAGAAAAGGGGATCAGAGTTTCCCCTATCTGCTGGCCACTCTCCTCCTGAAGTAGCCAAATACTTGGTTTGCATTCAACACTTGAGAATTTGCTGTTGGCTCAGATTAAACCTGGATATGAATGTTTCTGCTGTAACCTCTGGGTCTTCTTCAGCTCCTCAGCATGTGCAAAGCTAGTTTCAACCCCTGATGCAGCACCTGACATTTCTCCTTGGGATTCCATTTTTCACAGAATTTCTGCTTGCCCAGTCCTCAGGTTTCTGAAGGAAACCTTCTGGGCTGGAATTCTGCCATTCAGTCACTCCCCAAAACTTAGTGTTACCCAGAAATCTGGTGAGGAGGGACTCTGCCCCATCAGTGATGAAGTTCAGAGCTGCAGAACCCAGTTCTGCAGAACCCAGTATTGACCCATGAGCTGTTCCACTCATTCCCAGTTAAGTCTTGTGCAACCCCAGTACCTTCACTTCTTCATTTGTCACAGTTCCTAAATGTTCCTGACAGCTTCCTGGAATTAATAACAACAACACACACACACCAAAAAATACCCCAAAGAAGCAAAAAACAACAACAACAAAAAAAAAAAACCAAAAAAGCCCAAAACAAGACTATAACAAGCAAACAAAACAAAAAACAAAAATTAAAACAAAAACAAAGGAAACAAAAAACAAAAAAAAAACAAAAAAACCAAAACCCAAAACCAAGCCAAAACTGGGGGAGACTTAAATAGGTGAAATGCACGTTGATTCAGCAATTTCTGTTCTTTTCTTTCCCATCTCCTGCTAATTGCTTGTGAGGGCAATGTCACGACGCAAGGCATTCATAAGCTTCTTCCTGCAGGGAAAATTTTGCTGAGAAACAGAAAAACCTTGTTTCTGTGCTTTTTGAGACCTACCATTAATTGGGAGTCTACTCCTTGTAAGGAAATGGACTTTCATTTGCTTTGTTCCTCACCTCAGCAAGCTTTAGGGTCATAACAGGTACTGCCAGATGAACTGGCTGAATCCCTGATGCTTTATCTTTCTTCTTAAGTCCTTCACAGGGAACTGCTGAAAATTAGCCCCAATTTAACATAGGCAATTTTTCACGTGGACAGCAAGTGCTACTTTGACTTTTCTCTGTGTGACTCTTTTTATCCTTTTTTTTTTCACTTTTTCCCTTCTTTTAATATTTTTTCCAGTCCCTTTGTAAGAGTTGTGATTTCTTCCTAATTTCTATATTGAAACAATTATCCCAAAGAAGTGGTGGTTTTCTCTAAGTTTTCCATCCCTCCAACTTTGTCTCTGCATTGTGCTGTGAATGGAGCTGTGGGACATGCTGTCCATGGGGCCTGAAAGTGGATTTATTATCCTCCTGTGTAATAAATGGTTTGACGGGTGATTAGAGTTTTCAGAGCTGGGATATCTGACCAAAGGCAGCAGAAACTGAATTTGTAAGACACATCTGTGTTCCGTGATCTAATTTTCATTTTCCAAAATTTAAAGGTTTAGGTTCTAACCCAGCAATGAATTTTTGATCACAGGGAATCAAATTTATTTCTATGGATCTGTTCTCTTACCATCAAAAATAAATTTTAAAAAAAAACAGTTAATTTTGGTCAAATTTTAAATAATACCAGATAAAATTGTGGTAGCCCCTTCATGTTTGTAAGGTCACTGAAGGTGATGGATTGCCCTTGAACTCTCCAGAAGTCTGGAAAACTTCTGCAACAAAATATGAGCAGTCATTGGCATGTGAGTTTCAATGTCAGGTAATAAAGATAATCTTAAAAATTATTCTTTTCCTTAACATGCAAATAAGAAGAGGTGGGAGCTGTTGGGACAAACTGTTGTGTGAGGAACTGTGACTTTTTCCATCAAATGTGGCATGGGTGATATGTTGGGAAACAGGAATACAGAAAGAAGACTTAGAGGAGGGGGAAACAGGTGACAAGATGATGAAGTGGTTTGGTTGATGACCTGCACTTTGCTTCCCAGTCCCTGTGCCACACAACACAGCACGAGACAGACCCCTGTGTGCCACAGGACAGCTTGGAAGAGCTTGTGTGGAGCTGCAGAAGGAAACCAGTGTAGAAAAGGGACTGTGTCCTACTGGAAAGGCCAGGGCAATGGGTACTAACACTGTGTATCTAAGAAAGTTAAAACCTATTCTTTAACACTCTTCCACAGATTGCTGGGTGTTGCTGGGTAAGACGTGTTGCTTCCCAAGAAACCCTGGAAAAATGGGAGTCATGATACTTTTTTTTTCCCCCCCCTATTAATTTCTCTCTTTTCTAGATCTTTAGATTAGGGAAATGTGTCCTATCATGTAGTTTAATCTGCAAGACAAAGCTTTTACAAGGGCATGGCCTGACGGGACAAGGGGAAATGGTTTCAAGGTGAGAGAGGGGAGGTTGAGATGAGATATTAAGAGAAATTCTTTGTTGTGAGGGTGCTGAGCCCCTGTGCCAGGCTTCCCAGAGAAGCTGTGGCTGCCCCATCCCTGGCAGTGTCTCAGACCAGGTTGGATGGGGCTTGGAGCAACCTGGGCTGGTGGGAGGTGTCCCTGTCCATGGAAAGGGGGTTGGGAATGGATGAGCTTTAAGGTTCCTTCCAATCCAAACCATTCTGTGATTCTATGACACTGATGTCCTCTGCAAAGTGATGCAATCCACAGTGCTCCATCAAGAGCTCCTTCTCCTTGGCAGTGCTGGAATCATGGTCACCAGACCTTAAATGGAAGGAGAAAACATTCCAGCTGTATCTGGAGGATAGTCTGGAAGAGCTAGATTGTTAGATACCATGGGATTTCCTCATTGCAGGATCCTGCACACGTTCACCAGAAGTTGTTGTCTGTGCCCAGAGAAACCAGATCATCATTGCAATCTCCTCCAGACTGCCTTTGATGTCTCCATCTCCATGCAGCTGGAGTCTGGGTGCCAGCCCAGCACTGCAGGAAATTTCCTGATGATGTGCCTTGCTCTTTCCTTCCAGGAGCAGGCACTGATGCCAACGTGTCCTTAATCCTCTTTGGGCAGCACGGGGACAGCGGGACCTTGGCTCTGAAGGAGTCCAACAAGTCTAACAAGTTTGAGAGGAACCAGATGGATGAATTCCACTTCTCAGACATGCTGAGCCTGGGAGACCTCTGCAAAGTGCGGATCTGGCACGACAACAAAGGTCAGGGCAGTGGCTTGGTTTGAGGGGGGAGAGGCTGGGAAAGCACTTTTGCTCCAGGAAAGACAACTTCATTCCTATCTGGACTGACATTTCATACAGGAGATCATGGCCCATGCCTGCTGGTGGTCTCTGCTCTGAGGGGTCTCCATCTCCAGTCAGAGCTTGGGGCCACCACTGCAGTGTGGATCATGGCAGGTCCTCCAACCTCCAGGAAAACCATCCAACCAGTTATCCCAACAAACACCCCAGCTTTGGTTATGCAGCACCTTTTCATCAGCCACCATGGCTCTGTCCCAACAATTTCGTGATTACCACCCTGACACCAACACCTGAGATACTGCAGTCTGGCACAACGTCGTGAGTTTTAGAAGACAGAAATGGAGATCTGTGTCTATCTTTGTTAAATCACTGCATCGTGTGGTGAGTGTGCAGTGCCCTGCTGAGAGAGACTCTGACATTTCCCTACTGAGGGACACCCCAGGAAGAGCAGAGCATCACTGACACACTCGTTTGTGTTGTTATTCAGGTACCATGCAGCATCTTGTAACAAATGCATCACTCACACTGCTGTGGTGTCATTTCTTCCTGCCTCATCTTCACCTAAAAGAAATGATCTTGCATTAATGATGGTTTGCATTAATGATAACGGCAGGGCCACCTGTCAGGTGGAGCTTCATGGTCCCCAGAGATCTATGAGGGTCAGTAGTGGTTTGGGCAGTAGTATTAATTTATAGTATTGAATATTATAGTGTTTATATGTTTAAATATATATTTATCTATTAGATATATAAAACATATATGATGTATTTATATATTATATAAATATATATACATGTATATATACACATTTATTTATTAATGCAGTATTTATTATAGTCCTGGGAGGAATGGCAGCAGGACTACTCAGACTTTACCAGGCTGTACTGAGGCAGTGAATCTATGTCTGGGCTGGGGTTTTATCTCAGTGTGGGCTCCTCCTGGCCATCATTTTCTTGACTTCAAGTTTTGGCAGATGAGGAAGGCTGCATCTCATGCCATGTTAACAAAAGACACTGCCTCCTGATGAGAATTTCCCACTGGAAGGTTGCCTCCTTATATTAAACACACACACATATATATATATATATATATGTATATATACTGTGAAATATGGCAAGTACAACCATTCATCTAACAGGATTGCTTATTCCAAGCCACTGCAAGCTTTGGACTCATATTTATCACTCCCACAACACAGGACAATTTGGTTGATTAACCTCTGTAACACCGTGTCATATAGCTGGTGCTGAATGAAATAAGTACGCTGATTTTATCTGATTTTAGCTGCAAAAACACTTGTTACCTGAATCTGCATTTTAGACACAGAAACCAAAATATCCACTGGAGTTTTAGCTATTCAGACAGGCATCTCTGCAGCTGCTGGGGTGGTTTGGATGTCCTGAGATCAACAAGAAATCAACAAAGATTTGGAGATTCATTTTCAGTTCCATATACCAGCTAAAACTGGAGATTCCGTTTTCAGTTCTGTCACCAGCTAAAATGTCTCCACAGAGGCACTGTGGCTCCCTAGCAAGGGGTGATGTTAACAGAACAGAATACACCCACTAGGTCAGAGCTGATCCCTAGGACTGGGATGTAGGAAGATGAGAAATGGATCAGATGGAGGCCTCTCAAGCCCAGCAGTGTTTTCAGCAGGAGCATCACTGGGTGCCCCAGGATGAGGAGGAAATGAGTGACCATGTGTAGTCCTTCCCCAAGCCTCTGCAGCTTTATTACCTGTAGCTCAGGCACCTCCTGAACTGGTATTATTTTTATCTGTTAAGTAACTTTCTATGAAATGTTCTTATTCAAGTGCCTGCCCAGGCACCTCAGGAAGACATTTACCACTCACAGCATCCTGTGGCAATGGGTCCCATGGGTCTGGTCTCTGCCCTGTGGCAAGTGAGTCCTGTTAATCTAAGAGGGTTTGCTGCCTTTTCCCTCTGCCACAAGTGATCACAGTTCACCTCCTCCCTGCCACTGCTGATGCTGCTTATCTGGGGAGTGACCACATTGCAGCTGAGCTATGGTAGCTGCTGCCTGCATCTCCTTGGTTAGTGGCAAAGGGAAGTAAGAGAGCTCAGCCTTAGGCTAAGCAGTAAGTAGGCTCAATTAGTTCCAATTTGCTAAGAGAAAACCACCACAAGTCAGCTAGGATAATAAATCATGCATCCAGAACTAGAAAAAATACCTTGTGCTTATGACATGTAGTGACAGGACGACGAGGAGCAAATTCAAACTGGAAAAGGGTGGATTTAGATTACACATCAGAAAGAAATTGCTTACTGTGAGGGTGCTGAGCCCCTGTGCCAGGCTTCCCAGAGAAGCTGTGGCTGCCCCATCCCTGGCAGTGTCTCAGGTCAGGTTGGATGGGGCTTGGAGCAACCTGGGCTGGTGGGAGGTGTCCCTGACCATGGAAAGGGGTTGGGAATGGATGAGTTTCAAGGTTCCTTCCAACCCAACCCATTCTGGGATTCTGTGGCTAAAAATACACATTGCAACCTCATATTCTCTTTCCTCTTTTCCCTCGTATCACTGGTTTCCATTTATAAGTAACAGAGTTTTTACCAGACCTAGCTGACTGCAGCGTTAAGCCTTGGACAAACAACATGCTCAGGTTTTGTTCAGCAAAAATACAGTTGTTTCTTTTTTTTTCCCTCAGGAAGAAGGGCAACTGTAGTTTAAATCATAACATATGTTGTCTTCCATTGTTCTTGCATTAGTCATGGTGAAAAGCATACCCCATCTAAAACTTCACACAATGCAGCATGTCAGTTTCTTGAGAGGGCTGAGTATTTATTACTGCTGGGATCCCAGGCTATAGCTAACCTTGGTATATATGCCTGCTCCCCCTGTATAATTTAGACAAATTTGCTGTGCCACTTGTTAGAATTCCTGTTTCTATATTTCGGAAGGGAGTAGTGGGGCCAGGGGATGAGGGTCTTATATGTTCTTCATCAGATGCTTTGGGGACTCTGGGTGTTGAAAAAAGATGTGTTTTTATGTACCATTACTTCGAGGCATCAGATGTTGATCATCCTTTCCCTACCTTCTTTTTTCTAAACATTTCTAAACGTTTTCTAAACGTATTCTGGACTTAAATGTTCTCTCTGCCTGTTGAAACTCAGTTTCACACTGGCCTTCCCCATTGCTCCTCACAAGCTGAACACATGAATGGGTGGTGTTCTGGCCCTAATTTTCTTGATAATCAACCTTAATGGCATCACCAGACTCTTTTGATGCACGTTATGTACCTCGAGCATCTACGAGCTAGTTAAGGAAACTACTAGCTATCGTAAAATAGGTACTATCTTCTTTTTCTTTCTAGTCCTTGCAAGAAGTCAACCAATATGCCTCTATTTCAGGCTAAAATACGTTTGCATGGCTTGTACAAGAGACCTACTTTGCCGTCTCAGCATCCCTGACCCTCAGCAAGGCTTCTCCACAGTGGTTTTGCTCCCAGTTGACATCCCACTTGTGTTTATCCTTTCACTGAAATGTGGCTGCAGTGGGGTGTTCAGAGCTGAACAGGCAGTAATTGCAGTGGCAAAGACTGTCAGAAGGTTTTTAAACTGCAGGCACTGTGTTTGCCTCCTCTGGAAAAGCATGTCAGTTTTATGGTCCCAATTTAATGCTCTGAAATGCCATTTTCTCAGAAAAACCTGCTGAGTGGCATCTCTGTATGAGATGTAAAGGAGGAATGAAGCCCCTATCTAATTCCTCTGACTTCGGGAAAATTAATTAGGGAGGAAACCAGTGCTCATTTGAGAACAGGCAGTTTAGACACTTCTCAGCTGTAATTCCAAGGAACTTCTCCCAGATTTTTCAGATGTTTAGAGCTCACCAGTGGGACTCTGGTAACAATGAATTGCTGTGAATGAAATTTAGTTTTCAGCTTTGCTCCATGTCTTTTTATCTTGCCCCTGTTTACTTCAAGATACTGTTCAACCTAATATATTTAGACTCCCTGAGCAAATTTAATCTTTTCCAGACTCCCCATCTCCTGATCTCAGATAGGCACTGTGTATTTTCTCATATCTCAGTTCATTTACTTCTACATTTATGCAAGATCAGTATCTGTAGGTCTGTAGAAATGCTGGCTTTCTAAATATAAGCCTCTGGTTTTTTCTCTTTTTTAAGAACTAAATCACCATTCTGGAAGAATGGTGTAAATTTTTCCAATATCCCAGTACAGGAAATATTTACCTTAAAAAGTAGTTACCTTGACACCCATCCCACCCTCTCAACCCTCTTTTTTTTTTTTTTTTTTTTTTTTTTTTTTGTCTTTTTCATTGCCTTTTTCTCTTTGCAACAAGAAGATACAGGAAATCTGGATTTAGCTCCCTCATCTGCCTGAGTGGATTTGAACCCAGATGATAGGCAGTCTTTTTAAAGTCATTAATTTTGTGTTCTTGATTATCTCAGTTGCCATCAGCCAAGGGGAGCCAGAAAGAGCCTAATTATGGATAAACCAGACTTCTCAGTGTTTTCGTAGGAGCAAGGACGAAAGTAAATAACAAGGTTATTCAACCTAACCTTTCCTTCGCCTTGACAAGGCTTTTCTCTCAATTATTCTGACTGCTGTGACATTCTCTGACTTTTACATGGCCTAAGTGCCCTTGTGATGCATTAAGGGGGCTCTTCCAATGGAGAAAGTATCTTATTCCCCTTTCTTCACCTGGACTCAACTCAAAAAACATTCACACACCTTTGTCTGCCCTTTTCTTTCTCTGAAGGAACTACTTTTTAAGGATCAGTATCTTAGATCAGATATTAAATTGTCCAGACCCTGAAATTTCAGTACACAGCTTTTCCAGAAATATATTTTTGCAATTCACAGACCCGATACCAAAACTCTTTGGCACTTCTCACCCATAATTATGAAAAGAAACCTAAAAATCATGAGGGTTGGAAGGGAGCTTAAAGCTCATCCATTCCCAAGCCTTTTCCATGGGCAAGGACACCTCCCACCAGCCCAGGTTGCTCCAAGCCCCATCCAACCTGACCTGAGACACTGCCAGGGATGGGGCAGCCACAGCTTCTCTGGGAAACCCCTTCTTCCCTTTTAGCTCTTTGTAAGGATTAGCTCAGCAATCAGACTATAAAAGGACTTTTTGAAGCCTTTCTCAGTACTTGACTGGTGTCTTATAACCTCTGGGGCAGATTTGTTACATATTTGTTTCTGCTTTGAACAAAATAAAGAGAGGAAGAGAAAAGCAGGTATAAAACTGACAAAGAAAGGGGGAGCCCACCATCCCCCTGGTTTTGTTGATGGATCTGTACAGAGGAAGACAACACCAATTCTTTCATCTTTCTGCATAGATTGAACTCAACAACTTAGGCATGGCAGAAGTGGGCATGCAAGCTGCATCCCTGTGTAGCATGCCAGCAACCATGTCATGGCTGCTTGACCCTTCAGATTGCCCAAATCTGGGTTTAGTCCCTTGGGAAACCTCAGGTCCCACACACAGAACTCTCCTCAGTGCCATGGACCTTCCTCTCTCTTCAAGGCCAGGTTTCTTTCTCACACTCAACAGTCCTATCAAAAAGATATTGCTAAGGCTGTACAGTGCAAGCAGAAAAGAGAGTAAACATCTTGTAATCTGGAGTTGATATAAAGTAGGAAAAAAAATAAGTAAACAGACAAAACAGCAGACTTGGAGAGAAGGTGAAGACTTCATTGTCGACCTTGAGGAGTCCTTCAGATCTTCCCAATCTCTTGTAACTGCAGAACCCTTCACTAGAGAGAGGAAAGAGCCCAGAGGTCCAGGTGTAGATATAGAATTATCAGTTCTGTAAAAGCTTCTCTTCCTACAAGTCTCTTTTTCTCCACTTAGGGACAAATTATCCTGCACCCTTGTTAAATGCTCTTGCATCAAGTATGTCTCAATGAAACACAAAATATAGTTCAAGTGCAGGAATATCATCTGAGAAACTGTTAAATCTTCTGTTAACTCTGAGCTGTTAAGTGCTTTTGCACAGAAGCACTTTATCTGCAAGATGGGTGATGTGTTTCTGAAAGTAATTTATGGGTGGATTGGATCTCACTCAGATCTTAGACTGAAGAAGACAGCAGGGGAGGGAGGACAGCAGACCAGTTTTCTAGAACTGTCCCAAATGTTAGGCTTTTTCCCTGTCAAAGGTTGTGAGAGGTTTTGCATTGCCTGCCTGCCCTGATGAGAAACGTTGTGGTGTGAGCTGGCATGATCCTAAAGGAGAGACACACAAACAAAATGGATCTATTTTTATTCTGCCACTGTCTTGCTGAATGACCTTGTGTAAATCACGTCCCCGTGCCTCATTTTCAATTATGTAAATTGGAGATAAAAATTATTCACCTTCTTAAAGGGTTTTGAGATGTGCTGGTGCAAAGCTAGATACCATGATTTTAACAGCTCGCAATTAGCTCTCCATTTCTGGAGATCCAGCACTGCTATTGAAATTCCCACCACTTTCTGGATTATGTCTCACGTGGTGAGGTTTAGGGATGGATGGTCACCTAACCAGGCAGGAGGTAAATAATGTCAGGGGATACGAGGCTGATGAATTGTGTTTGCAATGGTTACTACTTTACATATCAGGAAAGGTGAAAATTTAAGAAAAAAATATTATAAAAACATGCAGTTAGGGGGCTAAGCAGCCCTGGTTGATGGTTCTGAAGAAGCGATTCTTCACTGGCCCATGATCAATGTCCCCAGAAGGAGGGGGACATAAATCCCAGCAGGGTTTTTCTTTTAAAAAAGTGATGGCAGCTATTATCCTTGAGCAGACATCAGCTGCTTCCAAAACCAAACTGAAGAAGATCTGCTACAGATGGACAAGGAGCAGAGGGAGAGGTCAGTGAATATGGCTAAAAAAGGTGGACACAACTTCCACTACCCAAGCCTGGATATGGATCTTCCAGCCCAGATCTGATCCCATCATCTCTTGCTTTGCAAGAGACAGAGTCCAGAGGGACCAGCTGGCTGGTGAGTAGTGAATCCAACAGATTCTCTTCCTGCTCAGGTTATTTTCACTTCTGTGTGTGTCAGCATATTTTAGGGGTGAATACAGGTGGTGTAAATGGTGGCTGTTCCCAAGAGAGGCAAAGGAAACTTGTGGTGCTGCTGCAGGGTGGGGCCTCAGTGACATGGAGCAGCAATGCCACTGCCTGTGTTTCATCTCACAGAGTCAGAATCTCACTGCAGAGATGCAGGACAAGGAGCTTGCAATCCAACCTCTCTGTCCAGCATCAGGGAAGAACAAGACTTTTAGCACTGCCTGTGAAAAAATCCTTGCAGATGTACACAGCATCACCTGTTTGCCAGCCTGAGGGAGGAGGATAAATGGGACAAATAAGTGCTCTTTTGGATAAGGACACTTGGGGGAGAGAATATATTTCTCTGTCTGACACTAAATTATTCAACTGCCAGAGTCAAGCAAGCAAAACAATTCTGTTTTCCCCAAAGCCCTTCTCCTCCTCTAATTACATCTGAAATGTTTTGCATGCTGTAGAATATGTCCCTTCCAGCTGCAGACTCTTCAGGAGCCTGCGTGGCACGGCCATGGGTTTTCTGAGGGTGTGTTTGCTGCTGGGGATTCTGATGGCAGCAAACCAGACCCAGAATGAAGCACCTTTTGTTACAAACATCAAACTTGTTGTGGTGATGGGGGATCTTCCACATGGGCACAGTGGTGGCCAAGCTGATTTAAAGACCATGAGCTGCATAATCAAGTGGGGGTTGCTGAAATAAGTGCATCTCTTCTCTCCAAAAAGAGAAATGGAGACAAATATTGTGTCCCTAGTTTTTACTGTGGTCACTGTGGAAAAGCACAGTGTGGTCTCTAAGGCATTGATGCAGTTTGTGCACCTCTGCTCTCCTGGTACTGTTGGATGAGATGCCAACAGAATGCAAACAGATCTGCTCTGACTCTTCTGCAAGCACCAAAAGTTGACTGATAGAGCAGCTGTGGCTTTCACAGTGAATCAGGTTTCACCATCCATCCATCTGTATCCAGGGAACAGGCTGATGAGCCATAGCTGAAGACATCCTCCAGTTTCTCCTGCACAGCCAGGCTCTGTGAGCAGGGGACAGGACCTGGGAAATTCCTTCCACTCTGCTATATCCTGTAGCAGGATGCTCTGCCTCAGTGTGGGAAAAGAGATTCAACATTCTCTCTGCTCTCTGGTGAAAAACAACTCCCAGATAAGCCAGAAGGTCACGTTGTGCCTTGCTGCTGGAAAACAGTGTGGAGCAGCTGGACCAGGCAAGGGAAAAATAGAAACCTGATAAAGAAAGAGAGAGAAAAATGTTCTTATCTCATAAAAACACGAAGCCAGAAGGATCCCTGAGACAAGAGATGAGGTTTGGCTTAGCAATGGATGAGGGGCAGTCATCACTTCACTCCACAACATCCTAGTCCCACTCTCCATGGGGTGGGATCCTGACACTTTCCCCATCAGGTGTGTTTGATGTTCCCCCTCCAGCAGGGACATCCCTGGGATGCTGTGAGAAAGGGAGCTATGGGTAGGGGAGGTAACATCAACCCCTGCTCAGTAATTAAGCCAGCTCTGAACTACTGCTGGGGTTATCACTCTAGATCTGGTAAATGCCAATGAATAAGTACCTGGCCCAGTGCTTACACTGGAGACTAGAGATCCTGATTTGTGTCCTTCAGCACAATCACATCATTATTAAAATTTATAATGAATTTATGATTTTGCTTTTTGTGCACAAACACTCTCATCTGCCATTCTAAACCCACACAGGACACATCCACACCACTTTTCCAGCTTCTCCTCATTTCTTCACTGATGCCCCCTTCATAAACCACCTTGTGCTGAGGATTTGATTCCTTTAGGGTTATGTCCCTAGAGTTATTTCCCTTAATGTTGTATCTGAGGTGCTGTGAGCCCATTGCTCTGCAAAATCCACACAAGGATATCCATGTAAACAGAAATATCCTGAAACCAGGATTTCATGACCTGGAAGGTGTTTCTGCCTGCACAGCTTCTTTTCCTTCCATTGGTGTTCTCCCAAGCATGTGCAGTCAGCTCAGTGGAAATTCTCACATACAGACTCCATATCTTTACCAGATCAATGCAAAAATAAATTAAATTCCCACTCTGAAGTAAGCAGAAAAGTTTCTTCAGCCCCAAACCATTTCAGCCCCTTCCATTTTGACATCAACTTTTAATGAGTTTCATGCTCTGGAAATGGAACCCTTGATGTGACCACTCCTGGAACCAGGGGACATGGGCAGGGTGAGAAGATGTGCTGCTCTAGGGGTAAATTATTTCTCTGGTGAAATAGAAAGCAATACAGGGTACTTCTACAGCTTCCAGGACTCCTAACCTAAGGTGGTAACCATGAGGAAGAAAAAGGAAAGAACATCTCTAGTGAGAGGAAAGAGAAACATTTTTCTAAGAGCTGTTTGATTTATAGAATCTTATAGAATCATTTAGGTTAGAAAAGACCTTTAAGGTCATTGATTCCAACCATTAAGAAAAGGAGAGGTACCCTTGTGCCATAAGGAACACCCTGTTAGTATTTTATTTTCAATGTCAATGCCCTGACAGAGCCCAGAACTTACTCTATAAATAGCCCAGAGCTGAAAAATCCATCTTCTGCAGAGAACACCAAGAAAAGCAGCAAGAGACCTGGTTAGAAAAGCCAAAGCTCAATTAGAATTAAATCTTGCCAGGGACACCAAGGGGAATAGAAAAAAGAAATATTAATGAAAAAGGAAGCCAAGGGAAGGTGTGGGCCCCCTCAGAAAGGAAACAGCAGAACCAAGTGATATGGAGAAGGCTGAGGTTCTCAATTATTTCTTTACCTCAGTCTTCACTGGCAAGGGCTGCAGCCACACTCCTGAAGTCACAGAAGACAGTGGCAAGGGCTGGAAGGAAGAACTTCTCATTGTAAGTGAAGATCAGGTTTGTGACCATCTGAAGAACCTGGAAGTGAACAAGTCCATGGGACCCAGTGGGATACACCCATGGGTACTGAGGGAACTGATGGATGTGGTTGCTAAACCCCTGTCTGTTATATTCCAAAAGTCATGGCAGTCTGGTGAAGTCCCCACTGGCTGGAAAAGAAGAACAACCCCCATTTTCAAAAAGGGAAAGAAGGAATATCCAGAGAACTAAAGGCTGCTCAGCCTCACCTCTGTGCCTGGTGAGATCATGGAGCAGATCCTCCTGGAGGCATGGCTGAAGCAGAAGGATAATTCAAGAGGTGATTTGGTGTAACAAACACAGCTTCACCAAGGACAAATCATGCCTGACATATCTTGTGGCCTTCTATGAAAAAGTCACAATATCAACAGACAAGAGAAGAGCAACCAACAGCATTTACCTGGACCTGAGCAAAGCCTTTGACAAAGTCCCACAAAACATCCAGCACATCCTGCTGTATCTTTTTTAACAGCTACAGACAATTCAATTTCATAGAATCACAGACTGCTTTGGGTTGGAAGAGACCTTAAAAGTTACAACCCCATCCAGTTCCAACCCCTTTCTTTCCATGGTCAGGGACACCTCCCACCAGCCCAGGTTGCTCCAAGCCCCATCCAACCTGACCTGAGACACTGCCAGGGATGGGGCAGCCACAGCTTCTCTGGGAAACCTGGCACAGGGGCTCAGCACCTTCACAACAAAGAATTTCCTCCTAATGTCTAACCTAAATGTCCCTTTTTCCATTTGAAACCATTCCTTCTTGTCCTATCACTCCGTGCCGTTGTCCTAAGTCCCTCCTCAGCTTTCCTGGAGCTCCTTCAGGAGCTGGATAGTGCTCTAAGTTCTCCCTGGAGGCTGGCAGGGCTGGCACTGCTCAGCTTGAAGAAGGCTCAGAGGGATTTTATCGATGTGAACTAGTATCTGATGATACATATAGAGGATGGAGACAGAACTCTTCTCCCCAGTGGCTGGCCCAGGACAAGAGGCCATTACAGGAAATTAATAAATTAATACAGGAAATTAAATTTAAACATAAGAAAAAAGCTTTTTTCCTCTGCACAGTTAGTCAAAGACTGGAACAGGTTGCCCAGGGAGGTTGTGGAGTGTCTGCTCTTTGGAGATATCAAAAACCTGACAGGACACAGCCCTCAGGAACCTGTTTCACTTGAGCTTGCTCTAAGCAGGAAGCTGGATGAGTTGTTAACCAGAGGTCCCCCCCAGCCACCATGATTCTGCAGTTCTGTGCCCCCAAAGTGTGAGGGGCAAGTGGTGTCTTTGGTTGAGGTCAGTGCTTTGTAGCTGGTTCAGGAAGGCATGGTACAAAGTAGGGATGGGTGTGAGGCTGGCAGAAAACTGACAACACATGATATGGAGGGATTGCACAGGAGTAGGGTGACTTGTTGATGTAACTCAAAAAAAGTACCATAATTTCCTTTTCAGGCCTAAAGATTAATATTTGCAAACTGAGGAAGTAGGCAGAGGGCAGTGAGTTCTTGGAAGATCAAGAGCTTTTTAATGTCTCTGGGGTGTAAATAGTAAGTCACCAGAGATCTGTCATCATGAGCATTACCTTTCTTTGTCTGACTAATAACAGGACTTGTGACTAGAACTGCCAGAAATTCCTGTCCCCCCAAGCACAATAAGGACTTACTCTATTTCAAAAAAGAAATCAGGAAATAGTCCCCAAATGCCCTTTTCTTCATTTTCAAGTTGCTTTTCCACTGAAGAAAAAAAAAACAAACAAAAAAACAAACCCAAACCCCAAAACAAACAAACAAACAAACAAAACAACACATAAAACATAAGGTTGTCCTTGCTGAAGCATCCAACACTTTAGCCTGTTCTGTGTTCATGTCCAGTCACAGCATTAGTGAATTCACTCTGGTTGCTTGGCAAAGCCAGCACAGCATGGATAATTTCCTTGCATTTGCTGGCTGGCAGTGTCAAAGGAGCAAGCTGTAATTTTGTAATTTACCTTCTGACTTCCAAGTACAAAGGGCCTCAGGAAATTTCAGGCTATAGGGAAAGACACTGAACCCTATAGCTTGTGGCCACCCAGCACTCCTGAAATGTGAAGGGAGTGCACCACAAACCATGTCCATATTGCTGTATCTTTTTTAACAGCTACAGACATGTGATGGGAGGTAGGGGGCTAGGTGGAACATTTCCTTTGGCTTGACAGCTTCATGTTTCACATAAAATGGAAGGAAAAGCCAGCTGTGGGTTCTGTGACAGATGTAGCTCCATTCACTTTCACCCCCTAAACTTTTGCCCTGGTTCTGCCAGCTCACCACTGCTGCTTCTGGTACTGCAGAAGCCCCATCTCCTACAAAGTGCTGGGCAAGGACAAGGAATGGTCCTTTGGCCAGAGATCTTGAAATCTAGTTTATCCAGAACCTTGTCTGTGATCAAAAGACACTGATTTTCTCAAAAACTTGGCCTGACCCTAGAAGTTGGACCAGATTCTGTTCTTGAGCAAGATGGTTTTGCTTTCAGCGTCAGAACAAGGTTGTGTTCATTGTTGACATTACCTGAAGGAAACACCAATCGTTTCTAGCACCAGCAGGGTGCTACTGAGGAGAGGTGTCTCACCCCCTTATCAAGCTGTGAGAAAACATGGAAAATTTTGGTTTTTTATTATTATTATTATTATTTTTACTAGGAATTGCACCAGGTTGGCACTTGGAGTACATTGATGTGACAGACTCTGCCATGGACAAGACGTTTCGTTTCCAGTGTGACCGCTGGTTGGCTAAGGGTGAAGATGATGGGCAACTCATAAGGGAACTGGCTTGTGCCAACAATGACATCCTGGAACTGAAGGAACGTACCAGTAAGTTTAGAGCTGGCTTGTGGTGTTTGCTGAGGGACCTCAGGAGGTTATGAGACCACATCTTCTACAAGCTGCTCCCCTAGGGGTGCTGATGCATGAAGGGTTGGTGCTTACAGGCTTTAAGGGTTGGATGACTTCAGGCACACTTTAGTTGAAAAATGTAATGCTGTGATAAGGTAGAAAAAAAGTCAGGATTTATGAGGAAGAAAGAGATCTTACTCTTGGCTGAAACCTAAGAGGGGCCCATCTGCAGCAGTTCAAGCCAGCAGTAAGCCATAAGGACACATGGCTGTGGTTTCATTAGAGATAATAGGCTTGAGTTTTGAGCTGGAAAATAAGTTCATTCCTTAAAGTTTTATAAGTAACATAGCTCCAGCTTCCTCCTGAACACATTCTGGGCTGCTAGCTCTAATATCCCATCTGAACATGATGGCTGAGCTTAACACCCCATAGCCCTGGGTCTGCTCTGGGTAATTCAGCTGAGGCCAAGTAATTACACTGGTCTCTTATGTGGTGAGCAAGCAAGAGCTATTTAACTGCAGTGATGATATGTAAAGTGTATCTCAAGAGCTCCAGCAAGCTGCTGCAGGGAGTCCTGGAGAGTCAATTATCACTTTATATCAGTGTGATTTCACTCCGCCCCTGCAAAAAATCATCCTTGTGATTGCTATTTGGGGTATTTACATGCCAGCACAGTATCAAAGGACATCCTACTGGGTACATGGATACTCTCACTGTCCCTGTCAGGAATAGTGGCATAAAACCTGTAGGATTTGGGCTGTGCTAAAAAGGGAGTACTTGGTGCAGCAGGAAGCTGGATACAGATTGTTCAAGAGCAGCTCCATCTACTCTTGCTACCTGATAAAGCATTTTTCATGCAGTCTATCCCTGCATGGAGTCCAAAACATGTAGTAGACAAAAGCCCCACAGATTTCAATGTGGTTCCATCCTTATTTTGAAAATACTTTCCTGTGTGCTGTGATAAATATTAGGAAGGGAGTTTTTAAGCAAAGTGACAGCCAAATGAAGAGATCTTTCTAACCATCTGTTCTTCCTTTTCTGTTTAACGTGTGTGTTAATTATCCTTTAAAGCCTATGAGATTCTCACAGTAACGAGTGACAGAGAGGATGCAGAAACAAAGGAAAACATCTGGATCATCCTAGAAGGAAAGATGGGCCGCTCAAAGGAATTGCTTATGGAAAACTCCTCCAAGAAAAGGCGATTTGAAAGGTAGTTGGGGCTATATGGTGGTCCAGAAGAACTTGCCACCTTCTTGTGTGTCTCCCACAAATGCCATCTCTTCTCCAGGGTGGTCTAGAGGATTGCATTTTTGCCCTGCTGTTTCTCACCCCCCTTCCAAAAGAAGCCTAATGGCTTCTCACCTGGAAAAAAAGGAAGATGTAAAATTAGTTTCTGATGAGCAGATATAGAACAGGTTTAAAAGTGGTAAGAAAAAGGCATTGGGTAAAAGGAGATGTAGATGATGTATGTGTGTGTGTGTCCCCTTTTGTGTTAGTCCCTCCAGAAGGGGTTCTGGTGGGCTGTGTATTATTTTATTCTGTGTATTTTTGAGCTGGGAGGAGCAAAAGGAAGTTGGAGGTGCTTTTAGCTCCTGGTACAGCATCGCACTGGGATTCAGTGGGAATTGGAGAGAAAGTAAAATTAGCTGGAGGTTAAATGTTGACAGAGCTGCTCAGGTATCACTTTTACAGACAAATATGGGGGCTGAAAGTTCACTGCCATGTGAGAGAAGCCATGGATCAGCCTCATGTGTAGATGAGCCATTGGCACATTTATGTAATGTGGGGCAGATTTGTTCTCCCATGTGGCACAAAAGTGTTCCCAGATGTGAGACAGGTTTGTTTTTAGGGCTCCAAAGATGCTCCAGGGGCTGGAGCAGCTCTGCTGTGAGGAGAGGCTGAGGGAGCTGGGATTGTTCAGCCTGGAGAAGAGAAGACTCCATGGGGACCTCAGAGCTGCCTTCCAATTCCTGAAGGGAACCTCCAGGAAGGCTGCAGAGGGACTTTTCCCACGAGTGTCCAGCCACAGGAGAAGGGGAAATGGTTTGAAAGTGCAGGAGAAGAGGTTGAGGCTGGATCTGAGGAAGAAGTTCTTCAGCAGGAGGGTGCTGAGACTCTGGAAGAGATTGCCCAGAGAAGCTGTGGCTGCCCCCTCCCTGGAGGTGTTCAAGGCCAGGTTGGATGAGGCTTGGAGCATCCTTGTCTGGATGAGAGGTGTCCCTGGGCATGGCAGGGAGCTTGGAGGAGATGAGCTCTGAGCTCCCTTCCCAGCTCAGCCGTTCCATGACTCAATGATTCTACTTTGTTTCAGGGCACAGTATGCCCTTAAGGAGATGGGAATCTCTTCAAAATTATGGACACTCTTGAGGTTCTGTTTCTTTGCAGAAAGGAAAGGTTTTTCTTGTGGTTCTGTTAAGCAAGGTGAAATTATAGCTGATGTCGACTCTGGTGAATGGCTGAGATTTTAAGTGAAACATGAAAGATCAGGAGGAGGTTCCTCCTCACCTTCAGGTGATGGTGTCTACAATGGAGATAAGTACAACATGCTCCGAAGTATTAGTCACAGTCCATCCTTGGAGGCAGGTTGGAATAAGGTCCTGTCCAAGGAGATAACACTAGCACATATAGGGGGGACATGACAGGTAGCCAGACAGGAGGTTGAAAGAGACTTATTGTTTCTCTAAACTGTTTTCAAACTGAACTTCAGGAAGGGTGGCTGAACCAGAAAATTTAATGCATCTATGGTGGGTAGGTGTGTAACAGACAGAGTATCTGTCAAGAATGAATGAGTAAGTTCTGAGGGGAAATTAGTCATCCTTTAGCTTTATCTGTAAGGGGGCAAATTGATTTTGTAGGTGGAAGAGCTCAAGTTTATCCTGGGAAGTCCTAGTGGCAACAATTTAAACTGTCACCCCTAATTGGATAAAACACTAAATTTAAGTATGGAAATGATACTTTTTGTTGAATGACTGTAGGTTAAATCAAATTACTTTAAATGAGGGCTTATCTTCTATCTTCTCTAGCCATGGTTGAATTACTTGGTGTCAATATAAAACAAATCACATCCAGTCTTCAACTGAAACTTCTCCTTGTCTCCTGTAGGGGAGCAACAGACACATTTCAGTTTTCTTCAAAGAATGTTGGAGATATTGCAGCCATCTGTGTAGGCCACTGCCCAAAAGATGGGAAGAAGTCATCTGCAAAAGCTGATGTCTTCTGGCATGTCCAAGAGATTATTGTAACAGAGATGGAGCTTGACAACAAGTAAGTGCCCTCTCATCTCCAAGGAGTGGCTTCAGAAGGGTGTGAGGATGCTGAGCAGCTCCACATGTGTCCTCCTGACCACTGCAGACTCAAGCAATGGGGGAAAGTCTTACCAGATTTTAATCCATTTCTGAAAGCTAAGAACAAGTTGTTTGGTGTCTTGAGTACACACAAGTGCAAGTTGTGAGTGTGTAAAGAGAGCAGTTGCATGTGCAGATCACTTTATGGATGAGCTGGCTTGATGAATCTCCCATCTGTGACTAATTAATGTCTCAGCTTATGGAAAATACCTAGACTGAAATGTAAGGAGTTTGTGGGATGCTCTGCATGGACTGGCCTTTAGGTAAGTTGTAAACAGAGCACCTAGAAAAGGTTTGAGACTGAGACAAAACCTGAACTTCCAGGTCAGAACAGTTTGAATGTGAAACACTACGGGGACAGCCCAAAAAGTCCCCTGGAAAGGTTGCAGCCACACAGCTCAGCTACTCTGAGTCAAATATGACTGAAATCTGCCACAGCTGAAAAATGACCACATCTGAAGGGCTCTGAGCATGTCAGATCCTACACATTTTGGTCTGAGCCCCATCTTTGGAAGGGTTGATGCTCATGACTGCAGAGGGACAGGGACTTTGCCAGAGCCAGAGATCATCTATGTGTTTTCTGTGTTTGCAGAACAAACTCTTCATCATGTAAAATATCTGCAGTGTTAACTGTGGATTTCGTTTCTTCTCCATGATATTTCCATTGCTGCTGAAGATTTTAACTATAAAGAGTTTCTTCCAGCTGAGACAATTGAGTGCTTAAGAAGAAACCCTTGAAAAGTTTTTTTAGAAGCTAAGAGTCTCTCCTAGCAAATTAATCAGACAGCAGAAGAGCCATAATAATATTTGCTGAATGAAAACTCAGTCAGTTACATACTAAGACACATTCTTTCTCCTGGTGGGAAAAAACATGGAACCCTTAAAGTCCAGCTGTGCAATCAGATCCACACATTATCCTCTTCGGGAACATGCTGAAACTGCTGAAATAGCATGTTTTGAAGTGGCAAAAAAACATTTTCACAGAGCCACATCTTTTTTAAGTTGTTTATAATTTAAGAAGGGAGCCAGGAGGTCGCAGTAGAGCTGGGGTTTGCTCTGCAAATGATCCACTGGAGGAGATACCACCCTGAGAGCAAGCGATCACTTCACATATTTCTGATCCTCACCCTGATTCTGATCTGAATGCTCCATCCCACCAAAGCCTGGTCAGGAGACTCTTGCATCAGATATCTCCAGTTCCAAACATCAAAAAAACCACAACCCACTAGTCAAGCCAAAGACCAAGTTAAAAGAATTATTAGATTGCTTCAGAAATAATTTTTGAATTATATTGGGATTTTTGCCTTTCAGTAGTAGACTTTCATATGTGAAAGGGCTGTGTTTAGAAGCCCTTTCCTGCAAATTCCAGGGCTAGGAAAGTCACCTTTTTTTTTCCTTCTTGCCCCTCCTGCAGATTGGCTTGCTCCATTGTAACTCCAGACCAAGAGATACTATATACCCCAGGAAATAAAACTGCAGCGTCAGGCAACCCCTCCACCCCATTTCCATACTGTTTTTTTTCTTAGTGTTGTTTTGTTGGGGGGTTTTATTGTGTCTGAGCCTGGAATTTTGCTCCCACCAGAATCCCTCATTTACAAAAGCTTCTTTCCAGACAAAGGAGTGCCTTACTTTGGCTGCAGAAAAATGTTAGAAGTGTTGGAAGTGCTTAAGCAGCACGGTACAGCTGTGAAATCACAGCAATCCTTCCTCCAGGAAGGATTTTTTTACACACACTGCAATCCAGTTGCAATCCCTCCTGGAGGACCTGCTGCAGATTTGTCAAAGTGTGTGTGGGGAAAAACCAAACCAAACCAAGCCAAGCAAAAAAACCCTCTCATTTTGAAATTATCTGCTTCATTGGAAATTAAATACATGGCTAATTGTGGAGTGCTCCAGCCTCTGGTGGTGCATGAGGTGAGGGGTGATTTATGGATGATGCTCTTTGCTCATCACCAGAGGTAGCACAGCCAAGGGCTTCCCACATCTGGTACTCATCATTCCTCCGCTCCATGTTTTTGTTTTGTTTGTTTGTTTGTTTGCTTTTTGGGTTTTGAGGTTTTTTTGCCTGCTAGGGGTGGTTCATGGGATGTAAAGGAGGAAAGGGATGGAAGGTGGGAATTTAAACCCTCTCCTTCTGAGTTCCTAGCCCTACCTGAGCCATACCACCAGCGAGGAGGATAATTGCTGGTCCCTGCTGTCAGACCAGTTACATTCTGCAGTGATGGGATGCTTGAGCTGCAGGGCTGATTCACCCTTATTCACCCTCCCTTGCTGGGTCTGCAGATGGACATGTCATTGCATGGTGAAAAGAGGTGACAAATGTCCCCCACACCAGCCCCCCTGTGTGCAGGGTGTCTCTGGCTGTCTAGGGAGATGTTGGGGTTTCCAGTTGCAGTTACAGTGTTCAGTCATGGCTGTCCTTCTAGACAGAAACTCTAGTGCTGGCATTTACATGGAAAAGAGGAGGCCCAGGAAGATCAAAGGAATGGAGCAACTTTGCTTTGGAGCCAGGCTGAGAGAGTTGGGGTTGTTCAGCCTGGAGAAGAGAAGGCTGCAGGGAGACCTTAGAGCACCTTCCAGTGCCTGAAGGGGCTCCAGGAAAGCTGGGGAGGGACTTGGGACAAGGGCAGGGAGGGATGGGATGAGGGGTAAATTGTTTCAAAATTGAAGAGAGGAGAATTAGGTTGGACTCTATGATGAAATTCTTTGCTGTGAGGGTGGTGAGACCCTGGAACAGGTTGTCTAGGGAGGTTGTGGCTGCCCCATCCCTAGCAGTGTCTCAGGTCAGGTTGGATGGGGCTTGGAGCAACCTGGGCTGGTGGGAGGTGTCTCTGCCCATGGAAAGAAAGGGGTTTGGAATGGATGAACTTTGATTGTTGGAAAAGCACTAAACCTACATTAATAATGGGCAATTTAGCAGGATAACATGAACCCAACAAAGTGTCCTGCCATGCTATTAAGATGCTGCTGCTTTCCCTCTGGCAGATACTTCTTCAGGTGCAACGTGAGGATCCCTCTGCGTTACAAGAGAAGGGACTACAAAGTCTTTGAGTGTGCCAAGGTGACCGAGAGCTTTGCCAGCAAAGCCCGGAGCTTGGTGCCAGTCAAATATGAGACCATCGTGGTCACAGGCTTTGAGAAGGGAGCAGGGACCGACGCCAACGTGTTCATCACCATCTTTGGGAGTAACGGGGACTCAGGAAAGCGGGCACTGAAGCAGAAGTTCAGGAACCTCTTTGAGCGGGGCAAAACCAACAGGTTTTACCTGGAAACCCTGGAGATGGGGGAGCTGAAGAAAGTCAGGATTGAGCACGACAACAGCGGCCTGGCTCCGGGATGGCTGGTGGAGAGGGTGGAGATCACCAACTCTGCGACAGGAGTGACCACCATATTTCCCTGTGGGAAGTGGCTGGATGAGAACAGGGGTGATGGGTTAATCTGGAGGGAGCTTTTCCCGAGTTACTGAGGAGGGCAGAGCTGCAGGAGGGTTCTGGTCCCTTCCACATGCACTTTTTTTTTTTTTTTTTCTCCTTGTACTGTTTTGTATTGTATTTTGCTTTTTGAGATACAGCCTTTTATATCCGGAGATATCCTTTTTTTTTTTTTGTGCTTCCTTGGTTGACATTTTGTAAAAGTAATGCTGTTTTTTGTAAAGATCATAAAACTGTGAATGAAATAAATACATTTCTCATTTATGGTTAAAAGACACACCTACATAAACTATCCTTTAGCTCTGATGACATCTTCTGCTTTCAGTGCTTTGCCCTGCCAAAGGGATGGGAAAGCCCACGGCCTCCACCAGATAGATGGGCAGTGGGCACAGCAGAGCTTTCTGCTGGCAGGTTGGGAAGGACTCATTATCCACTTGGGTCTCAAGGGGTAGGATCAAAGTGGGGTTTTCCAGCCCTCGGTTTTCCCCCTCAAGCCAGACCCAGCTCTTGGGCTGAATTTGCCCAGGTCTGCTCTATGGGTATGGCAGCCAAAGCAAAAGATGATCAATTCCACTGCAAGGAAGATGTGCTAACTCTGTTCAAAGCTGTAGTCAAAGCTCTCTCTGGAAAATCTTACACTATATATGGCCTGAACACCAGCTTCCTTCCAGAGCAGCTGCCATTTATTTTATTTTTTTTTCTTTTAATTATGGTTTTATTTTTTAAATTTATCTATTTTAACCCACTTCTGGTTTATTTTTTTTCCTGTGCTGGATGAAGGATTTCCCAGCTGCAGTAGGAGCCAGTGCTCCTGTGGATGAGCTCTTCCCAGCTCCTCGCATCTCTACAGATGGCAAAAAGAAAAGCTGTTTCCAAATCATCACTTCTGCATCCCCAGCTCCCTCCCCAGGGAGCAAAGCTGCAGAACACTAACTTTGGAGGAGAAAGGTCTGAGTTGCTAAGAGGAAGACCTTTCTCCTCAACCACTTGTGTCCTAGAGGGCGTTTTTTTCTCCTCTCAAAATCTGTTTTTAAACAAGCATTTTGTGCAAATGGGGATCAAAAGAATCCAGTCTGTGTTACACCAGATCCCACCCAACCCATCAGTCACTGGGATGGACACAATGCTTCTGTTGGGACATACCCTGGATGTGCCTGGCCACAAGGCAGGACTGTCCAGTGATGGATGCATGCCTGGCCATGGGTGATGGATACCCCAGGAAAGGCCAGTGATGCTGAGGCAGGTGTTAGGGATTATTTCAGGTGCTGCCAATTGCTCCTAGATACCTGGATGCTGCTCCATCCCACCAAAACCTGGTCAGGGGACTCTCACTTCAGATATCTCCAATTCCAAACATCAAAATAACCAAAAAAATAAAACCCACCAAGCCAAAGACCCAATTAAAAGAGTTACTAGTTTGCTGCAGAAATAGTTCTAAATTATACAGGGATTTTTGCCTTTTAGTAGTAGACTTTCATATGTGAAAGGGCTGTGTTTAGAAGCCCTTTCCTGCAAATTTCAGGGCTAGGAAAGTCACCTTTTTTTTTTTTTTTTCCTTCTTGCCCCTCCTGCAGATTGGCTTGCTCCATTGTAACTCCAGACCATGAGGTATTATTCAGCATCTTCATTTTCTGCAGCAGGCACCACCAAAAAGAGTTGAGCTTGCGCAGGGCTGTGCATGCCAGCTCACAAATAAACACTCAGACTAATTCCTTTTATAAGCCTTTATGGTAACTGATGGTTTTGGAGCAGGGCAAGCTGCTTAAATGAGCCCAGTAATCAGCCTCATTGATGATCAACTGCTCTCTGATGGGAATAATAATAGCATCTTTTACTGGCTCTATTCTCCCTCCTCACTGCAGGATGGTGCTACCAAAATCTGAGCAGGGACCATGCTGGGAGCTCACAGGAGGAGCAGAACAGACCTCAAGAGGGGTGAAGGTGGGTGCTGAGGTCACCAACTATGCTGTATCCCTGGGATGGGACTGGGATGCTCCTTGAACAGCCAAAGGGTTCAACAAGCAAAGGCTGGAGCATTTGCTTTTGCTGTGCTTGTGCAGCATCCTTGGAGAGCAGGAGTTCCCCATTGAGGGTTTTGAAGCCAAGAAAGGGTCAGGCTTTTGATCTCTCTGCCTTTCCTTGCCATCCCAGTCTACCAAGGCTATGAAAAAAAAAACCCACCCTGTCAATAGATTTGTCTCATTTTCAGACAAATGTGCACAGTGGTGAAACAGGAGGGCCTTTCCATTAAAAAATCTGTAGTCACAGGTTTCCAGTTGGCTCCCAGAGATGCTGGTTTGGCAGCAGCAGCAGCAGCAGCTTAACACCTGCCAGGCCCTGAGCAAATTCACTGTCATGCCTTTAAACCTGTCCTGATCCAGGCCTCCAGCCTTTGGGAGCAGTGAGGCAGCTCCTGATGCTTCATCATCCTCCTTTTGGGGCAAGAAGGAAAGAGAAAACCCTCATCTTGCATACAGAATCTGGGAGTAATCACTTGTATCCAGTAGCCTGACCCATGGGCCGAGGTCCTGCTGAAACACATACGAATATCTTCAGGGTCACCAAATCACTGTGTAGGTGGCAGATGGGATTGGAGATCCCTGAGCATCCAGGGATCCCTGATGGCAACATCACAAGCAGCTGCCATCCCTGGATTAAGATGTTCCACACAAAAGCTGTGCTGGCCTCCAGGCAATGCTGCCCTGAAAAGAGATGAGGGGGAATTTATTTGCTGACATGGTGGTCAGCAACCTCACTGCCTCCCTTGGAAGGGAACCTTGGCAAAACATGAAAAAAATGCTGCCTTTTTTCCTTCTGAAGAATTCAAAAATGCCCCTTGTTTATGCAAAACTCAGCCCCACCCTGGCTCCAGGGAGTCATTTGGTTGCTACAACTAGGGCTACAAAACTAATGTGGCAAGAGAGCAGTCTTTCACAGGCTGAATTTCCATTAAGTGATAAAACCAAAGTGTTCTTGGCCAAGTGGAGAGCTGGGGAGGAGAAAAGCCAAAACTGTCCTAGCACTGTACCATTCCAGTGCTGTATGTTGGGCAGACACAAATCTCCTGCTCCCCCTGCTATCCTCTACCTATTTATTTTATTTTCTTCTTTATTTCCTAATTGGTGGGGGTTTAATGCACATACTTTCACCCAAAAAAACCCATTCATGTAGGGCAAAGAACAAGGATGGTGGCACTCAGCAAGAGTCTGCAAAACCAAGCTACCCCATCACCCCTGTGGTCCCCATCATTTTGGGAGCCCAATGAAGCACAAAAATCTACTGGGTGCTGCCAGTGTAAACAAGTATAGCCAAGGAGTCCTTTGCAGTGTTAGATGCTAAAAGAGACTGGTTGTGTCTTGCTGCAGGACACAGAGTATTATTTGAAAATCTCCGTGAAATTGCTGTGAAATGTTTTGGGCAGCATCACATGCCTACGTGCACGAAGATAGGAAAACTGAGGGCTGGGTCATGTAGATCTCCTGTGCCCCATGGATATGTGCAGAAACATAGAAAAAAGGGTCCGTAAAAAAAAAAAAAAACCTACAAAAAAAAAAAACAACACAAACATAAAAACACAAAAACAAACAAACAAAAACCAAAACAAAAAACAAAACCCAAAGGTACACAACAAAAAAAGGTTTACTAATGGGTTTCTACAGCTCTGAGCTGCAGCCTGTAGGCCATCTGAGGATTTTGATGCCACAAAACACAAGTAAGGGCCAAACTTCCCAACACGCTGCAGTGTCTGTGAGAGCAGATGCACACAGTGAAAAAAAAGATGCTGGGTCTTGCCTGTTGCACCTCATTGCATCCTAAGGTGGCATAAACCAAGTTGCTGCAGCAGCTTTGAAGCAGAATGGGTTGGTGTCTCAAGCAGCCTTCCCAAGTGCTATTATCCTTGTGAAAGACATCAGCAAGATGGGATCATATAATCATAGACTGGTTTGGACTGGAAAAAGCCTTTAAAGTCCACCTACTCCAGTCCCCCTGCAGTGACATCTGCAGGGACAAGACAACAGGATCAGGTTGCTCAGAGCCCCATCCAACCTGACCTGGAATGGTTCCAGGGATGGGGCATCTCCCACCTCTCTGGACAACCTGGGCCAGGGTCTCACCACCCTCAGTGTACAACATTTCTGCTTAGCATCTAGTATAAATTTTTTCCCAGTTAAAAACCATCACCACTTGTCCTATCACTACAGGCCCTGCTAAAATATTTATCTCCATCAAGATCTTAGCAAACAGTTGTGATTTTCCCCAGGTGGACCATCAGGTCATTTTTAACTTGTTTTCTGAATCTGTGAAAGCTTGCTATGACGGGGAGTTTTGTACTGACTAAATTTGGTGCATCCCTTATGCAGCCCATGCTGGAAGCTGGGGGAGCCAGTAATTCCCTTTGGCAATGGGAACCAAATCTCTGTAGTCGTCAGCTGTCTGTCTCCAGGGTATATTTAGCTTAACCACACAGCCAAATCCAGGTCTCAGCCTTTCTGCATTAAATGCATGAGGTGTAACAGCTGAGTCAAGAGTGGGCAGAAGCAGAGATCAGCACCATTCATTGAGGGGAAAAAACAGAAGTGCAAGAGGACCTATGAAATGAGCTGTGCAGAGGTGGGAGTATGCCCATTAAATTCTCCAACAGATAACAAAAGAATTGGAGAAACCCTCAAATATAATTAATTTGGAGGTTGTGTGGATTTGGGTTTTTTTTTTAACTTCCAGTGAGTTTTTCCTTACTTACTTGTTATACAGGAGACCACGGGAAGAGAGATGCTTCTCCACCAGGAGGATGGAAGACCTGTTGGTATCTCCGCAAAACTGGCTAAAAGGTATCCTGCAGGCACCATGGGATGTGTTTAGAGGAGAAATCTCTCTTTAACAGGCAACTTCCCACCTGGTTCTAGAAAGTGACTTTGGTATCCAGCCACAAAACTTGTGCCAGAGGTGTGGTATGCCTGGTGTAGAGAGCCTGACCTGGTCTCTGCCATGGATCACGGGCACCAGCAGCCTTTGCAAACCAGCTGGGTGTTTTACAACCACCAGAGTGTTTTATATCCCAGCAGCATCTCCTTTGCCCCTCAAAGTCCAATGGCATGAGCAGTGAAAGAAGATGTGACTTTGACCCAAAGAAACAAGAAACAAGCAGTAAATAAAGACCAAGCCATCGCCCCGCCAGGTGACTTCTGTGCAGCACAGGTTTATAGTTAGCAATGCAGTTTGTTTTATTAGTTATAAATAAAGTACAAAAAATCCACCAAAAGTGAATCTAAGCATTTACACAATTTCTAATGTCTTTTCATTTCTTCAATGCACTATTGCTTTAATATTAATAATAAATATTTTTCTAGCTTTCTTCTATAAAATAGTCTATGTAGCAAAATGTTGCACAGCACAACAGAACAGCAGTAGGAGTACAAAAATGTGGGTGATCTTTTCACCAGCCCCCATCATTAAAGGAGAGGATTTTTTTCATTCACTTTCTCTTTGTTTTATTTATCCCTTTTAAAATGTCTTGGGGGGCAAGGAGAGAATGCCCCCCTATCCCCACATCAGGCTCAAAACATCAGGCTACAGGGGAGGAGCATCAAGGACAAAAAAAAAAAAACCCAAAACACAGGGTAGGTCAATAAAGCAGAGCAGCACTTTGAAGGGGCAGAAAGAAGAGCTCTAAGGTACAGTTATTTGGTGTATTTCTAACCCCCCAAAAAAGGGAGTTGCATCTAAAAAAACTTTTTTTGAGGGGTAGGAACAGCATAGAGCCCCAGTTCTGTCCATAGGCAGCCAAGCACCTGTGCCAACCAAGAGTGGTTATGGCTTAAAGCTTAAAAATGTTATCAAGGGTGCTCTAAACCTCTTGCAAGGCTTGAGCACTTGATATTCAGGGGATTCTTGGGAATGGGCAGTGTGTTAGCAAGAATGGTGAGCCATGGAGATGCTTGGCTACTTGCTCCATGCAGGAGGGAGATGTCAGGTTGGGGATGGACCCCTTCTTGAGGACAGGAGGACTCTGGTGCAGGTCCCAGCTCCGCAGTGGCCTCAGAATCTTCCAAGTCTTGGTTCCTCCTTTGGCAGGGAAGAAGCAACCAACTGGAAGGTTTTCAAGACGAGGGGGGGTTCTGCTCCATGAGTGTTTTGCAAGCGCGTTACAGCAAATGCTCACGGCCAGGAGGTGCAGAGGGACCCTAAACTGCTCCTATGTCCACCCCAATCCCTCTCAGCTAGACCAGAAGATCCACCCTTACCAGCTGCACTGAATCCCTTGGCTTTGTTGCCTCCAAGCTCAGGCTCAACCAGTTGGACTCCCTCGCCCTCCCTACAGTACCCAGATGGGTGCGTGCAGAGAGGGTGAAAAGAACCAGATGGAACTCTGGTAGGAACCAAAATCTGGGCAGGATCACAACACCTGGGCTTGTTTCCTCAGCTTTTAGGAGAGTCTTGCACTGCCCCAAGCACAGCTTGGCAGTGGGGTGGGCCCGAGGGGTGTTATTGTGGGGTATCACGTGCAGCAAGCAGGGCAGCATCACCAGCAGCATTAGGGAGAGGGGGAGGCATGTGGCAGGAATTGGCCAAAACATTTTGGTTTTTCAGAGGGCCACTCAGCAGTGTCCTTCAATGCAGGAGGATGAAAGTGAAAGGATCACCAGAGTTTGATTATGAGTGCAAATAATATTCATATATATGTGCTAAACACAGTCACTATATTGCAGTTTTCCACTAAGTCACAGCATACAGAATCAAAGGTTTGCATTTTTATGGAATGTATCCAAGGTAACAGCACCACAGTAATACAGTTTTTAATCACACACCCTGATTTTTTTCTCTTTTTTTTTTTTTTTTTTTTGACAAGATAAGCATTACCCCCCACACCCCATGTGTAGTTTCTTTTTTTTTTAAAGTACCGATGCATGCAAAGCATTCCATTCCCAGAAACAATGCAAAAATGAGGTAATAGGAGTAATAAAAAAAATTAGTATTAATTTCTAAATAAATAAATTATAATTAAAAATGCAAAGGAAAAGAACAAACCAACTATAAAAATAATTAAATAAGAACCCACAATATCTACAAGTTAGTCATAAATTATGATTGTTAAATATAAGGCATTGAAAGTCACAAAACCCTGTAAACTATCAATGTTTTGTTACTAGAGATCTTCTCGTTGTTTGTTTCGTTTTCTTGTTAAGCTCACTCTATTATCACAACCTACTGGTACAAATTATTTAAACTCAAAGGAGCCTGACACACCGATGTTGCTCCAGATGCTGTAAATTCTCAGGCACCTGGGGGTATCAGTCACTCACACGAGACCACGGGTGTTTTTTTGGTGCTTTTCTTCACCAAAGGAGTAGTTCTGTTCGCGGTTTGTGGTTTGTGTGGTTTTTTTGTTGGTTGGTTGTTGTTTGGTTTTTTTTTGGTTTTATTTTTTTAGTTCGTTTGTTTGTTTGTTTTTTTCAATTTTTTTTTTTTTTTTTTTAAAAACTGTGCTTGTTCATTAGGCAAATAGTAATACTTTCGCATAGGCTTTAAGAAAACACGCAGTTCAGAAGCGTTCCTTCATCCCTCCCCACCCAGCCAAGGTCCCAGTCTCCCCCTTCCTCCCCCTGCTTTTTCCCCAGCTCACGCCTGAACAGATCAGGCTGGCTTACAGTGTATTTTTCTAGCAAAGCCTTGCTTTGCTTGTCCATATTATTAGTAATATTTATATTATTTTTAATGCTGCTTCAATCTGCTGCTGCTGGAGCAAGCTCCACCGGTACTGATGGAGCATCCCTTGGCATGTGGACATCAGGGCTGGGACCACCATATCCCCCAGGAAACCATCACTTTGAGGTGGGTGGCAGATATATCATAGAATCACAGAATCACAGAATCACAGGATCATAGAATCACAGAATCACAGAATACCACAGAATCACAGAATGGTTTGGGTGGGAAGGGATCTTTCAAGGCCATCCAGTGCAACCCCCCTGCAGTGTGAAAACTTCAATTGAATTTAAAATCTAATTTTTGTATCTTTCTTGCATGCCACCATGTGTCCCCTTCCACTGACTCCTACCTGCATGGGTACAACGAGAGAGGGGCTCCTGCATCCTTGCACCCATCTCTTTCCCTTCCCTCTCCAGATGGAAAAAAAAGAAAAGAAAAGAACTTTAGGATGTCTCTGAGGTTGGTGTTTTTCAATTACATCTCCTGGGAATCCCTTGATCTCTTAGACAGTAATTTATGATTGTTTCTACTTGTAGAGGATCACTTGGCTTCAGCAAAATGGATGCCCAGGGGAGCCAGAAATCACCCCTGCTACATCAGCGTTTTCAATGTACAATGTTCCCAGCTAATTTCCCTTGCTCGCCCAGATATTTCTTTTTTCTCTCATAATATTAAAAAAAAAGAAAGTATTAAATTAAAAAAAAAAAAAAACAGAAAAGAAAAGAAAAAAAAGGGGGGGTTTGATTGTGAATGCCAGTTTCTTGGAGTGTTTTCAGCTTGGTCTTATGGTTGGTGTTCTGAGGTCTTTCATTCAGGGAGAGCTTGGATGACAACAGCTCACTTCTTCAGGGATCTCCTCCCAGTTCTATTTTGAGCATCAAAACCATGGTTTAGCTGGCATGGTGGTGTTGGTTGACAGTTGGACTTGATGGTCTTAGTGGTCTTTTCCAACCTTAATGATTCCATGATTCTATGATTATTTTACCCCAGAGCAGAACTACAGGCTCTGACTCCAGTAACCATCATTTTGGACCACTGGTAGCAGTTGCTGCTGAAGCCAGAAAGCCTTTCTGCTCACAGGACAAAGCATCATAGACAATCAATGACAATCTTGAGGACAGCCCTTCCTTGGATTTTGATGTGCCAAACTGCTTTGTTAAGATGCAGAAAGCAAAGAAACAGCATCTACCCCCATACTGCACCCCTACAGAGAGTGTCCAGCACCAGCAGATAAGCAGGAACAAAGCTTCTCCCTATAGCTTCATCAAAAAAATTTAATTGCCAATTCTGTTTTGAAATTTAAATTTTTATTTTATTTTAAACTTCTCTAAATTTGCAACACACTGTATATGCAAGGAAAGGAAGCAAACATGGCTGAGGCAAAGAGCACAACCCTTGTGACTGTAAACAGGATTTTGCTTTTTCGCCTCTTCCACCACCCAGGGTGAGGAAGCTTGGCCCCCGTTTTATCCCCCCTCTGCAATGTATTAATCAGGCACCAAAATAAGGAATCTATGGAAAAATATTTGGTGCAAATTAGGTAACAGCAACATGTCCACCACAAGATGAGCAGGGTATCAAACACAACATTTCTTAAGCTAACATGCTCCAGCTGCCATCCATAGAAATAGCTAAAGGACCCCTAAAATGTTTCTACGTAGTTGAGAGGTATATATATACAATCCCCATGAAGTACAGGATTGACAGGCCAGACTATCACAACTAGTCCCTTCATGTTCAACACTAAAACTTCTGCAACATGGAGCCTCTGAGCTCCAGGAATGCCAGCTCCCCTCTCACTGGTCCTGTATCCTGCGTATGTGCAATATCTCCTACCCCTAGATATTGTACTGCCCCCTCCTCCTCCTCCTCCTGGCTAAAGAGCCTCCAGGCTTTTTCTCTCAATCAAATGGCTCAGAAGGCAAAAAAAGATTTCACTGCAAGGGTTTATGGCCGTAAGACCTGGTAAGGAAAACGGTGTGTCCAGCCAGCCTTTTCAGCTGTCTGAGCTGAGCTGTGTTTCAATGTCCACCCTGCAGATCGGGCACTTCTTGCTGGTGGCCAGCCACTGGTCCACACACACTTGGTGGAAGAGATGCATACATGGCAACCGCCTGCAGAGAGAGAAGTATCACCCCGTTAGGGAGGAGGACATCCAGGAGACTGTGTAGAGACAGAAAGCAACATCTGGGGATGCTCTGAACATGGAGAAGCACCAACACAGTGACACCAGTGCTGCCGAGATCCCACAGCCTCCTCCAGCTATGGCAGGTTGGAGATGGTGTCCTCCTTGTCCTTCCTTTTTAGAAAACCCTCCTGAACTGAGCTGTCCCAGTCATGAATTACCCTCCTTGCTGTGTTTTGACCTTTCAGGAGTATAAGGTTATATATAACTCCAAGACCTCTTGGTCCTTCCCCGCTGTGACTTGTTAGCAGTCAGGTGGGTCCCCTGCACTCCTGTGTGGGTGTCTGCTGTGTCCCAGGGGACGTGGCTTACAGTGTATTTTTCACCTTTTCACTTTTTCACCTTTTCACCTTTGTCATCTCCTCATGCACCCTCACAGGTACACAGGGACTCTGCACCACAGAGGAGGGAGCTGAGTTGGAAGGACTCTGAACTACAAGGACCCACTGCATGATGATGGGAGATTTTCTTGGTGGTTTAAGGCAATTAAAGGGTGAGGAGCAGAGCCAGGTACAGCAGCCACACTGCCCACCTGCAGCTCCTTCAGCCATGGTAGCTCAGCCCCTCAAAATTGTTTGTCCCCCATCCTTGGTCACAAGTAGAAATTTGACCCATCCAAGATCCTGGGAACATCTGTGGGGGATAACTGGGGCTTTGGGGCTGGCTCAGGATGGCTCCCTGTGACCATAAGGACTCAGCAATCTCACTTACTCTACAATAAACCATCTTTGTCCTGGCTACAATCCAAACTCCCCTGAACTTCACAGCCACACTTCCTTTTATCAGCCTTTAGTCATCTGTCACGCTCAGATGTTGATGTCCCTGAGCTCCAGATGGTTGAGACCTGGAACCATGACATTTGCCCATTGTCACAGCCTTGAAGCAGGTGATCCAGACCCAGGAGATACTATAACAACTGGGCCCTCCTACTGCTGAAGAGCTCTTCCTACCTGCAGCCCATTTCTGTGTCCATCTAAATGGTGTTTGGTTTCCCAGATGCTGCCACAGCCCAGGTGAGTTTGTTAGGACAAGAACAGGGACAACCCCACCAGCACATTGGCAGAATTAACCCAAATAATGACAATTCAGATGGCATTGAGGGGCAGAGGAGCAGACAGAAGGATCATACCTGACATCTTCCCCATCTTCAAGCATGGACAGACAGATTGTGCATTTCTCGTCGGTGTCTGACTCCTCTCCATCCTCTTGCTCAGCTTTGCCCTCCTGTGGTCTTCTCTGCAGCAAGATTAAAGACATAATTTGGTTGGGACTTGGCTTTCTAACACTCTTCCAAGATGGAGTAGTTCCAGGAAAGCAAATCATAATGGTGTCATCTGCCAGCCAGGTTGAGGAAGTCATCTCAGCCAAAACAGCTAGCCAGGAGGAGATGCCACCAACATGCTGCTGGTCTGCATGTCTCCTCCCTGGTGGCCTGGTGGCAGTGAGGCTGCCAGGTGAGTGTCCCAAGGAGCAGCCTGTCCTCTGCTGTCCTAACACAGACCACTGCCACCTCCTTTGTCCTGCAGTGGAGATGCCCCCATGGTCTCCTTGACTGGAGGCTTCTCCTGGAGTCAACAAAGCATTGTAGGGCCACCACTGGCAGGAAGTGCCCCATGCCAGCTTGGCCACCAGCCTAGCCTCATGCTGTGCTCAGCTCTCCCCATTTTTTATCCTTCTCCTCCCCATCCATTCCTGTTATTATCATCTTTCTGAACCCACTGAAGAGGCGACCAGAGGTGAGCACAGCAGGAGCTGACTCCCAACCTGGGCAATGCAATGTTCCTGCTTGACAGTGCCCAGATGGGAGTGACCAACACCTCAAACTACTACACCAACAAGCACTTCTCCCATTTTCTACTGAGCACAACCCAAAACTATGACAGGCATTTCCTTGTGGGCAGGAGAGATCAGCTCCAATGGAGGAGATGCCTGCTGCAAAAGAAGGGGAAGACAAGCTCCCACACACCATGGAGCCAGCACCCTCACAGCTGGGCCCTGGGGCAGGTGTTGCTTGCATGCAGAGTGGGGTGGGTTTGCATGCACAAAGCCCCCTTGGTGTGTGCACTTTCTTACCAGGTGCGGACAGGGGGGAAATCGCACCCGCTGGGTGGGAGAAGGTTGAGACCCTTTTGAAAATTTGGCCCGCAGCTTCCTAGCCTAGAAGTGAGAAACAACCATCTGAGCTACACCACCTCTTCATCTCGGGAGCTCCACAAGATATTCAAGGACCAGTTCTGGGTTTTACATTCTTCCCACCTTCTGGGGAGCATTGATGGTGCTGATGGATTGCCAACCCTGAGGACTGTGACCCACCAAAGTCCTTCCTGCTCTCCACTCCATGCCCACAACCCCTGGCCAGCTGAGAGAGGCTGAAAGCCATGCTGTGGTTTCAGGGCACTCACCTTCTTGTACTTGTGAGGGAAGGTGAACCTCTCAATGGTATTCTGGACGGCACCCCGACTGACACTGCCCAGCCTGTCCTCCAGCTGCAGCAGCTCCTGTGGCACAGGGACAGCAGCAAAGCACCATCAGCATTGCTCCTGGGACATGGGGTCCCACCACCCTACCTCTCCCACTGGAGACCAAGCCTCCCTCCCTCATTTCCTGTGATGGAAATGCCCGTCATCAAACCCAAACCATTCGTGCCTTAATGATGGAGCTGAGCCCTGACTCTTGGACCAGTATCTAAATGTTCAAGGCTGAGAGCAGAGAGCTGGACATCCAGTATCTCAGAAATTAGTGTAGAGCTCAACTGGATGGCTGGGAAACAAAACTCTGCAGAACTGGAACACACTTCATTTACAGACAAGAAGTCAGCCAGAACCAACCTGTGCCAAACCTTTGGAATAAACCATCTTTTACCAAACCCACTCAACATCCTGCTCTCCCAATCATTACTAAAACCATTGTGAGACACAGTGCAGATGCTATGACATGAGCCAAGCTGAAGACAGAACTCGCACAAATTCCTAGCACTGAAAAAATTCACTAACAACTCCAGTCCCTAGGACACCTACTTCATAGCTCTCCCGCACAGCGGATGTGTGTCTGCTTGTGTTCAGTCCCTGGAGGGCAAGTAGCTGAAGCTGAGGATAAGGATAATTTCTGATCTCATGAACAACCTGCAAGAAGTGAGGGAGAGAAGTAAAGACACCTGTACCTCCACGTAGAAATCCCTTGTGCACCCTGATTTAAATCTAGTGTTTTAAAAATTAAAAATGAAAGAGCAGACTGGCACCTTCCCCACTGGAAGTTTTTTAATAACTAAAAAAACCCCCAACATTTTGTTAAATAGATCTGTAAATTATAACTAATAACAGGCGCTTTTTTTTCCTGAATATACTGTTACAATAATTCGTGTGGCATCTAAAACATCGTGGTTCCAAACTCTCAACGTGGATTAGCTCAAAAAGATGCATTTTCTTTATTTTTAAGTAGATGGATTTCCCTTCATCCAAGCTTCCATTTTTCTTTAAGCCTCACTGTAGTACACTGGTGCCAGGGTCCAGCTATGGGCAGGAGGAAAGAACACCCTGGTGGGATTTCCAAGGATGCTTTAAGGATTAGGAGTGCTCAGGATGGCTCAGCTCTAAGCACAGCACTCTGCTAGGAGAAGAGCCAGGAGATGACCCCCATCAGCTCATCTTCTTGTCAAGCTGCATCCACCTGTGCAAGAGGTCATGCAAAACCTTTGCAGGTGGCACCAAGCCTGATGTGGAGAGCAAGGAGGAGATGAAGGATGGGCCTCAGGACTTAGCCCAGTGTGAGGGAGTAACCTACTGCCAACTATTCTGCTCACAGAGAGTCCTGAGAGCCACTTACACCACTGTTAATAATACTGTCAGCAACAACAGCTGAGTCTCTCACATCCTGCCTAGGTTTTGCAGACCAGCTTGCGAGCGTGGTGAGGCACACGATGGACCAAATCCTTCCAGAGCAGCTGAGCTTTTCTTTCCTTTCTCTAATCCAGAGTGCAATGAGGCAACATTATCCTTTTCAGACACTCCCTCCCACGGCCGGAGATAAGTGGGATTCACAGAAGACAGGTGATAGAAAGATAGCAGCCTTTATTTTGACTGCCTTCTGGCAGACAATGCATAAAACATTTCTCAGTAAAAGCATTTCACTTACCATCTGTGTTGAGGATGTGTTTCTGGGGAAATGGTGCACCCGAGCTAGGTAATGCTGATAAGGCTGAGGGACAGGACGGACCTGGAACTGGGCATGGGTCAGTCCTGCATCAACACTGAGGTCCCTGTGGGCGGGAGGATGGAGATATGGTTTGGGTGGCCTGGTCTCATGGCATGGCCCTACAGCAATGAAATGGTGTGGGGGATCACCAACAGTCAGGTGGTGCTGATGGGGCAACTTCCACTGATGGGCTCTGGGGTGCTGTGGGTGATGCTGCTTCATGGAAAGGGGTGCCCTCCAGTTTGGGCACTCACCCACCATGAGGGTGTCAGGGTTGGTTTTATGCCAGTCAGCATTTGAGCTAGATAAGGTCAAGAGCTGCACAAGACCTGCACAATTAGCTGCCTGATTAAATTAATTTCAGAGCATTTTGGTGGCTCCTAACAGTCCCCAGGCTCAGCAACTCAACCCAACCCGCCCAGGTTCTTCCCGTGCTACCATCACTGCCAACAATTACAAAACCACATAATCACAGAATGTTAGGAGTTGGAAAGACCTCTGGAGACGATCTGGTCCTTTCCCCTACCAGCAGCCCCCACCACCATCCAGAGCAGGTTCATCAAGAGCAGGTTGCACAGGATGGCATCTGGGTGAGTTTTGAATGCCTCCAGAGATGGAAACTCCACCACATCTCTGGGCAGCCTGTCTCAGTGCTCTTGGACAGACAATTACATTTTGCCTTGAGTATTAATTAGGTAATTACTCAAGGGACACATCGATGAGCAGCTCTGGGTAGTTACTAGGAGACAACCAGGCACTATCCTGGGGTTTTTTGATGTTCCTGTCCTCACCTTGGAGGTCTCTCAGCCCAGGGTTACAGGAGGATCAAGAAAGAGGAGAATGCACCTCACCTGGACGTGGCTTCAGAGTGAGCCATGAACAGCCCAGAATTGCTGTTTGTGCAGAAAATATCATTTTAATGAATTTCTGGATGAGACTGTTGTAGGAAATGTTGTGACACAACCAAAGGAGCAACACTGACAAAGTAGGACATCCCTGATGATCCCACTCCTCTTCATGCAGCCTGGCCTGGGCAAGCAGAGCTGGGGTGAGTTTGGGCATGGATTTTCTCTCCAGAAAAGTAAGACAGCTCAGTCCCAGGACTTTGCAAACACCACAGCTCTGCCCAGTCCAGCACACAGAGACAAACCACAAAAAAACCCCCGAAACAACACCAAGCAAAAAACCCCAAAACAGAAAAAAAAACCAAACAAAAAACCAAAAAACAAAACAAAACAAAAAAACCTACAAAAAAAAACAAAAGAAAAAAGCCCACCAAATTTCAGATAGAAGACAATTTACCATAAACCCCTCCCCTGGGCCGTGTGAAGGGGACAGGAGGAGACCCAATGCAGCACCCCCAGGTAGAGTCCTATTGGCCAGTCCCTCATCTCTACAGCTGAAGAGCCTCTCCACGAAAGAACTACTTTAAGCATCATTTACTGTATCATCAAACAAATGGCTTGTCCTGAATTTCCCTAAGGATTTACTAACAAACAAACAAACTCACAACAGGAAGGACATTGAGGGGTTGGAGTGTGTCCAGAGAAGGGCAAGGGAGCTGGGGAAGGGTCTGGAGCAGAAGTCTGCCCAGGAGCAGCTGAGGGAGCTGGGGGTGTTGATCCTGGAGCAAAGGAGGCTGAGGGGAGACCTTCTGGCTCTCTGCAACCCCCTGAGAGAGGTTGGAGCCAGGGGGGGGTCGGGCTCTGCTCCCAAGGAAGAAGGGATGGGAGAAGAGGAATTGAGCTGGAGGTTTAGATTGGAGCTTGGGAAGAATTTCTCCCTGGCAAGGGTTGGGCTGGAGTCCCCATCATTCCTGGAGGGATTTCAAAATAAATGTGGATGTAGCACTTCAGGACAGGAATTAGTTGGCATGATGGTGTTGGGCTGATGGTTGGAGCTGGTGATCATTGTTCAAGCTGAATGGTTCTATGATTACACAGGCCTGCTCTCTAAGAACCATCATCTTCACACTTGCCAAATCTAAGCTAATGAGAGCACAAAGGTGGTTTGCTGTCTGCCTTGAACATCTCTTCCCCTGCACAGAGGACAGGGGAAGTGAGCTCCAGGGCCTTGTTAAAAGCAACCCAGAGATGCTCTCCAGCAGCCATGGAAATGCCTTTACCCCACAGCAGGTCAGGACCTGCGAGAATGCGAGGGGACAGTGACTGCAGAAATCCTTCATCCAGCACAGGCTGTGTCCAGGCAGCAGTGCGTCCCTGCTGATAAACCCCCTAGCAGCAAGCTGGAGCAAAAAAAGGAACTGTCTTTGCTGGCCCTGTGCTGTCTGTGTCCTCTAGACAAATAAAATCTGGCAGAGGATAAACACAGCAGGTAACTGATGGGCAGGAACAGAACAAGGGTGAGGATCTGCAGGACTGGGGATTTTCCAGCTCGTGTGACAGTTCTGGGTATTTATCCAGTTGCTGCAGACTGTTCCCAGGAGGATGGAAGATTTGACTGGAAATTAAGAGGCTTTGGGTCCATACCCAGCCCTGTCTCTGGCCTGATGTGTGACCTTGACCACCTTCTCTCTGCTTCCCCATACTCCGTGTCTATGAAACAGACATGATAATCCACAGTGTGCTTTGAGATCATGGACTGAAGAGATCTCTGGGAGGTGAAGAGCCATTATTATCTTGCACATGTCACTGCAGCAAGAGCAGTGCTGAACTGCTAGTGCACGGGTGCATCTGGATCCTTAAAATCAGCTCTGGAGGCTCCTGAAGTGATTCCTTGGGTCTACAGAAAAGCCTAAAGCAAAAAACTGCATGGAATGGTGCTTTCCCAGGGTTTGAGGGTCAATAAGCAGAGCATGGTAGGTGAAGAAAATCAAAACCAACTATCACCTCTAGTCTGTGCTACCTGGACAACTGTACAGAACTCTTGAGGTTCAAAGCTATGATGGTACATGGGTTGCCAACAACCAAAAAGTGAAAGATCAGGATGCAGTTAGCAGGCTGGATGGTCACCACTAAATGCCAAAGTAGAAGATGAGTTTAAGAACCAAGTGGGAGTTTATTGACAGGTGATTTTAAACATGGTTGGGCTGCCTGAAAGTGATGAGAGCATCTCCAGATCTTCCTTCCTTCCCCATTTCCCGTGACGCCTACCAGCTCCGAGCAAGCGCTGCTGCTGCTGCTGCTGCACATGTGGTGGTAACACATTAGAGGAAAGTTTTATATCTGTCACTGAGCAAAACTATACATGTGCCCCAAGGGGAAATGAGTCACCCAAATATATACACACAGTGTATGATTTCTGTCACCCCCTGCTCCTCAGTTTTCGCAGGGAGATGGAGAAATGCAGGGGGAGAAAAGAAGGAGAGAGCAGGGGAACACAAAGCAATGCTTTATCAGATCCTTCTAATGATTATAATTAAACAGTCTGAGCTGAAAGAGAGGCAGAAAGAAAGGCTCTATGCAGATGGTGCTTGAACAGCTTATGGGAACTCATCTGAACAATGTCTTGCTGGCCAAATTCAGACCACAGTGGTGCCGGTAATGGGAACACCTGAGAGGAAAATGGCAGAAGGATCCGTCCATATTTTAGGATGCATATTATTATCACAGAGGGGGTGAACACCCCCCCCCTGTGTTAAAAGGACTCTCCCTTTGAAGAGTGAAGAGCTCAGATGTTAGAAAATGCCACAATTAAGATTTCCTGTGACATTTTATTTTGGTCCCCGTGTGCACATGCATGAGGATTGTCCCTAATTGCATGTTCATGGGCTATTTTTTCCCTTAACTGCACAGAATGGACTTCTCTCAGCCAACAAACAGAAACTCGAAAGTATGTTTCTATTTTCTTGTTCCTCCAAGTAGGGCCCAGTACCTCATTTACTGTGCAAGAGCTCAAAACCTGCTCAGCTTTTCCAGTGTATGAATAAAGGACTACACTGTGAGAGTGATTAACAGCTATTAAACCCATTCACACCACCCTTGGGGGCAAGGACAGTATGTGCACCCTATTTTAGACCACAGAAAAAGTTGTGACTATTGGGTTTTTTGAGTTGCTGATAGCGTGGAGAAGATCTAGTTTAGGCAGAGATCTTAGTCTACAGGAAAAATACCCTGTCTGTGCCCTGCAGCAGGATTAGCATTTGACTGCACTTTCCTTCCACAGATGGGGAGTTATGGACAACATTGATGCCTCGATGTTGCTTTGGATTGGATTAGGATAGATTGGATATTCGGAAATATATTGAATATTAGGAAAAATTTCCATACTGAAAGGGTTGTCAGGGCCTGGCCCAGGCTGCCCAGGGCAGGGCTGGAGTCCCCATCATCTCTGGAGGGATTTCAAAGCCTTGGAGATGTGGTGCTGAGGGCCATGGGGCAGTGGTGACCTTGGCAGTGCTGGGTTAAGGTTTGGACTGGCTGATCTGAAATGTCTTTTCCAACCAAAATGATTCTCTGATTCTTTGATTCCAAAGAGACTTTAGGACACCCTTAGGGCTCTCCCAGAGACAACTTCCCACTGCACACTCCCCACATTGTATCTGCTGAGCTGATCCATCGGCTTCCATGAAACCACTGACCTGCGATGGAGTTGCCCAACCCTCGCAGCCTCCTCGGGACTTTCTAAACATTTCATTCAACATATGACTAAAATCTGGAAGACTTACCAGTCCGTGCCTTCAGCTAAATACCTGGGCTGGGGCCCCATGGGTTGTGGAGTTTGCAGTTGGTGGCTGAAGTCAAAGCTCGGATGCAGGCGGTGGGGCTGAACTGACATGCGCTCTTGAGCCCTCCTGCAAGGAGAAAACCAGTAAGAAAGGGGCCACTGGTACCTTCCACTCCTGTTCCAACCCTGTGTTAATAAACCAGGGAAAAAAAAAAAAAACCACAAGGTTGGGCCTGTGAATACATTCTCATGAGGAAGAAGTCCAAGCGGGTGTCAAGGAAGATGGGGGGCAATGGTTTTCAATTGGAGAAGAGTAGATTTAGACTGGGTGCTAGGGGAAAGTTCTTCACCATGAAGGTGGTGGAAAAATGGAACAGGTATCCCAGAGAGGTGGGAGGTGCCCCATCCCTGAAAATATTCCAGGACAGGTTGGACAGGACTCTGAGTGACCTGATCCAGTTGCAATGGCCCTGCTGACTGCTGGGGGGTTGGACTGGATGGACTTGGAAGGTCATTTTCTATTCAAACCATTCTGTGATTCTATGGGAAGAGGAACCCAGAGCTACCTCATTTACTCATAGTCACCACAAAGAGAGCTCAGACCTCTGATATCACCCCCTGAAGCATCAAGGTACACTCAGATTACAAGGGATGCTATTTCGAGGGAATAGAGGGGGGAAAAAAGAAAAGGAAATTAACTTCTTCCTTAGAAGCTTTGTGCCATTTGCACTATTTTCTTTTTCTCCACTGTCAACACACAAGACAAACCGTGTCCCTGGTTCAGCCATTATCCATCATCATAAAGGAGCTGCAGGTTGTCTCATCTTCCCATGCAGTCCATAAACTCCGGGAGAACCTCATTCATAACAGGATTACTCAGGAGTGACTGAAAGCAGAATTTACTCTTGCTGGCCTTTGCCAACATTTCTCTGGATGATGGACAGACCAGGCTGGGATTCAGCTCCTGCTCCCCTGGCTCAGCTGCCTTTTCAGGCAGGAAAATGAAAGTGGTAGAAAATATAGCAAGGTTTTTCTGAGGATCTGAGTCTCTTCTTGTGATTGCTGCCCATTGGAGATACTTAGGGGAAAAGCATGTGCTGCATGATCACTGTCCACATTTGGGGAGCCACAGGATGGAAGCAGGGTCTGTGCTACAAACAGACCCACAACCCTTGCCTGCTGCAGAGTCCAAGCATAAATCTACAGAAAACCAGAAGTAAATCATAAATCTACAGAAAACCAGCAGTAAATCTACAGGAAAAAAAAAAACCACTTAAAACAAGCGGGAAACTGCTAGATAAATAATTTTTCATGCAGCCACTGCTCAGAGGCTTTACTTTTAAAGGCATGATCCAGAATCCCATTACTGGGACCTCATGCCCTGTGCCTGTAAGGTTTCTGACACTCTCCTCTGATAAACCTCTGCTTTCAGGAACAATCTGTGGGATGAGGCAAGGGGTTCCTGCCCTTTTCCAAGCCACAACCCACTTGCAAATTGAACCCTGACAGCATTTACCAAGGCAGCTTCTGTGTGGAATCGTGGTGGGTGCTTTTTATTTGAATTCAGATTGTGAGTAAGAGATAACCTCTTGTATCATCAGTGCCTCAGCCTCACACATATTTGTTACCTGATTATTAACTAGTCATTAAATCCACCCAAAATCCATCTTATGCAAAACAAAACAAGGATAAGAAGAACACAGAGTTTTCAAACAGAAAGGGTATGGAGAGGAAGTGTCTTCTGTCTGTAGCATTCTTTCCAAATGAAGCTTTATTGCAAGGACTTGATCCATGGATACAACCCACAAATAACTTCAGTATGTTTCCAAAAAAAAAGCACTCCTCTCCTACATGGTATCTAGACCCCTCTCTCCAGAAACACAATAAGAACAAGGTCAGGCATCCATTTCCACCTCTGCTGAGTTACAGCAATTCTTTCTGCAGTCGTCAGCCCAGCCTGGGGATGGCTTCTGGGAGTGAATGAGCTGTATGTCAGTGGACCCATTCCCTCATAGATCTGTGAATCCTTCCTAGAGCCAGAGGAGCAAACTCTTCATGTGCAAAACCTAACGAGACAAGAGGATGCCATCTCCTACATGGTTTCCAAACAGCAGCTGTGATGGTAGCTTGTGCACTCAGTCTGTCAGTCTCTGCCAGGCAGGACAAGTTCACCACTACACCGAGGTTTTGACACCACGATTCTCCTACAAATAACAGGAATAGGTGACCTCAAGGCAGACTGGATGAGCACAGTCTGGATCTTTGCATGAAAGGAACTCCTTGCAGGTGCAACCAGCCTCAAAGCTTCCCTTCAACAGCTTCCCATCCCTGGCAGTGTTGAAGGCCAGGTTGGATGGGGCTTGGAGCAACTTGGGCTGATGAGAAGTGTCCCTGCCCATGGAAAAGGTTGCCCAGAGAGGTGGGAGATGCCCCATACCTGGAAACATTCCAGGTGAGGTTGGATGGGGCTTTGAGCAACCTGATCCAGTGGCAGATGTCACTGGTCCCTGCTCAGAGTTTGGACTGGATGGCCTTGAAATGTCCCTTCCCACTCAAACCATTCTGTGATCCTGTGGGAAGTTATAAATCCATGGCAGGGGGTGGGAACTTGGTGATCTCAAGGATCCCTTCCATCCCAAACCATTCTATGGCAATTCTACAATTTCTCACCAATGCATTTCAAGGCTACAGGGATGAACTTGTGGAGAAAACCCAACTTGGTCACCAGACACAACTGGGGCTTTGCAGCAACAACCCCTTTCCTGAAGCAAGGCTGATGCAGCATCCTTCAGGAAGAAGGACCCCTTACCTGGGATGGGGCATGATCCGGCGGTGCTGTGCCTCAAGGAGCTGCTGCTGGAGGAGGTATTGCTGGTGAAGGGCCTGAGGTAGGAAGGAGGGTCCAGCCACGTCCTGGAAGGGCAGGGCTGGCACGGGTGCCAGGGGCTGGTGCAGGGGACCACTGTGCTGGTGGTGAGCAGGGGCCATGTGGGGGGTCAGCCCGGGCTGGGGCTGCACCCCATGAGGCAGGGTGAAATCAGTGGAGAGCTGAGGCTGGGGGCCCAGGAAATGCCGGCAGGAGGTAGCATGGGGATGCTGAGACCTTTGAAAAGGAGCACCTGGAAGAGAAGAGCATGACCATCATGGGGATGCTGAGACCTTTGAAGAGGAGCACCTGGAAAAGAAAAGCGTGACCGTCACGGGAGGCAGTGGTGGACAGAGCACCCCAGTCTGGTGGTTTGTTACATTTCTGTCCTCTGCCTCAAGGGTTAAAAAAAGAACCGGGGCTGGTTAACACTGATCCCATGGAAAAATGTTGATTTTGACTAATAGTTTTTCCCTCGCCAAAAAAACATTGGAAACAAAACTTGCGTTTGGGTTCAAAGTGGATTTTTTGGCCCCCGAATGAAGTGTGTGCTGATGAAAACTGCTTCAGTTTAGTTTTGTTTGCCTGCCTGAAAGAGTGAAGCCACAAAAAAATTTAGCAGGGCCCGTAACAATCAGGACTAGCAGTGATGGCTTTAAACCAAGAGGGGAGATTCAGACAAGGTATAATGAAGAAATGTTCTATGATGAGGGTGCTGAGACCCTGCCCCAGGTTGCCCAGGGAGGTGGGAGATGCCCCATCCCTGGAACCATTCCAGGTCAGGTTGGATTGGACTCTGAGCAACCTGATCCAGTTGCAGGTGTCCCTGATCTCTGCAGGGGGGTTGGACTGGATGGTCTTGAAAGGTCCCTTCCCAGCCAAACCATTCTGTGATTCTATGAAAAAGCTTCAACATTTTAGAACAGGAATAAGAGAGAAAAATCTGTTTTCTAGAGTACATTTTTAAGAGTTTATGAGCTCAACAAAGTTTTCAAAGCTTGCTGAGTTTCCATGCAACTCAAGGTATTGCTTTGCCTGCCTAAAAACATCTCATAGCCAAGGAAAAATGCCTTGCCCCAAGAAACTGTCTCTTGATGTCTTCAGGATGTGAATGAGACTCTTCCCACCCCTAAGAGTCAGGTTTGAGACCCTCCAACAACCCATCCTGGTGAGCTGCAGGCAGGGAAACAACATGGACTGCTCTGAGACCAGGCATGAAACTGATAGGAATGAGGAAGAAATGAGGTGTGAAAGATATCCTTAGAGGAGGCTTTTGGCAAAACATCTGGCACTGGCTTGCACCTCCCTCAAGATCCTTGCTTGGATGGGCCCTTGGCCCAATCTGGAGCATTAATTCCTGCATTCCTGGAACATTTACCAGCATCACAACAAAAAAATTGGCTCTTAAATAGGGAAAGAGGCAGCTTCAATATGAAGGATGAGATGTCAGATGCCTCTTTGCTGAGAATCAGCCCCAGGATAGGACACCCACCCTTTTACCCAGATTTTTGGGCACCTAAACTTCCTTAAGACTCCATTTTTGGGGGTTTTTTTGTTGTTTGTTTGTTTTTTTTTTTAAACCAGAAACAATAGCAACAAAAGACAGGCCAGATGTTCCCCTGATGCCTTCTTCATCCAGACTCCTTAAGTTCACATCTCCCTTCTGCTGGCAGGCAGGGACAACCCATTGCAGCATCTCAGGCTGACCTGAGCACATTCTGTCCCTGTTCATATGAAACCAGGAGGTGCACAAAGAAAGTCAGATGCCAGCAAAAGAAACAACAGGGGGGGACCTTACAGAAACTAATGGTTTGTAAAACTTTGAATAATCACGCACAGCATCTCTTAAATCTCTTAAATCTCTTAATCCCCAGCAGCACCCTTCTGAGAGAAGCAGTGGGTGACAAACACGTGTGCCAAGAGCAGTGGAGCTTAAGGTGACAATTTCTCCTTCTGCTGCCACCTAACAGCAAGGTTTGGCTACCCTGTTAATTAAAACTGGAGAAGGTGTGATCAGACCTACTGTTGGCCAGTGATGAAGCTGCAAACCCAGGCCCATGACCCATCCTTGCACCCCATCCCTCAGTACTGTAGGTGATATTTGCTGCTTTTAGCTTGGCTCCAACACATCTCCAACAGGTTGGGTGATGAAAAGTGCTGCCCTGTGCTGCCCTTGCCCACATCTCACACTGAGCAACACCACAGTGCTAGCTGGGTTGGAAGGAACCTTTAAGATCACCCATTCCCAACCCCTTTCCATGGACAGGGACACCTCCAACCAGCCCAGGTTGCTCCAAGCCCCATCCAACCTGACCTGAGACACTGCCACCCCCTTCTTTCATCATGAGGGTGAAACCATGGGGGTCATGAATTATGGGGAGATGCTTCTATCTGCTGTGCTTGTTGGGCACCTGCATGGTGAATTGTTCAGCCTCTAATGGCCATGGATCCTTCCAAAGGAAAACAGCCACAGCAAGAACAAGGTGAGACATTTTACACCTCCAGGTCTTCATGGCACCTGAAGACAAGGTGCTAGGGTAGGTAAAAGTGCTAATGCCTCTGCACACCCCAGTACAGCTACCAGGCAGCAGTTTAGGTGTATTTCAGACAAAACTGGCTTAGGAAGACACAAGAAAATGAAGCTTAGTGATATCCCACCACATTTACTGGGGCAAATTTTGTAGCACGTAAGTAAGGCAGAAAAAGGCTGTTTCTCATCTTCTGCATCTTTCTTGTCTCTAGGTTCCTGGTGAAAGCTTAGCCAGGGATTTCCAGCCTTTTGCTAAGTCTTGGGAGGTCTCAGACTGTTTTTGCAGACCTTTTGATGCCAGAGCCATGATGAACTACAGAGCAGAGGGCGGGCAGATCATCTTGACACTGATTTTGAGTGGAGTGTTTCCTCCCACATGAAAACACTCCCTATGAGGAACTTGGACTTATGCTGTAGACCAGAAAGGGCACACCTGGATATTTCTGTTATCTGGACAGGAAAGCATGCAAAGCTCACACAGAGCCAATGTAACCTAAAGTAAAAGTCAAACCCATCTCGTTTTGGCATAGAGAGTTAATTTACCTTATTTTTTAGGCACTAGTCAATTAAAACAAGCATTTTCTGCTAATTTTTTTCCAGGTACCTACTGCTGTAACGTGGCATTTCCCTCCACAGAAAATACTATCAAGATATGACCAAGACCATATGATTAAACAAACCCCATCAATTTGTCTTCACATAATTCACTGTCTTGTGTTGTAATTGTTCATTCCCTACAACTAATCCAATTGCTGACGAGGATTATGACAGCAAAGCAAAGACTTTGGGGAATATTTAAGCAAATCTATCCTTATTAGCACTCATCAAATGATACAGCTGTCACAACCCAACCAGCTTGGGCCACAGAGCCAACCCTTGCCAAGTGTGGTACTTGTGGACCCTGGAAAGCTGTGGTAAACAAATGACTCTGCACAAGAGAACATTTAATTTCTGAGTTATCTATTTGCAAGTTTTGTCCTATTCTGTCCATTGTATGAAGCTACAAGGGGCCTTGGTGGAGGTTGCTTCCCAACCATGTTGATCTTGCACACACAAGGTATATCCAGTATGACCCTGCTGACACCATCCAGGCAGCCTTACTCCAGGTAATTGCCATGACCAGCACCTGAACCTGGCTTGAAAGCACTCAGCTCTTTCCAGTTTAATGGAAAAACCTCACTTTAGCAGTGTCTATTGATTATTATTCTGCTGGCACATCACCCATCTCTTTCCTGGGCCGCAGTTTCGTTCTAGATCGCACTTAAGCTGGAACCAACAAGCATTGCCCATAAAGTGCTTCAAGAAAATTTAATTCATGCATTTAATTTCTTGTTGGGTTTGGGGGTTTTTTTTCTTTGGCTTCAAAAGTAACGAACGTCTGCCACAGTGGAGAAAAATCCATGACTAAAAGCCAGTCCAAATACCCCAGTCCAGCTTTTGTTTTCACTCCCCAGAGCAATGGCAGGGCTGACATTTTCATTAGTTAAGCTTAAGAGGACATTTCTGCAGCAAAGGCTATGAGGTTGGAAACTGTGCATATCAAGCTCCAGAGCTGCTAACTCCATCCTCCATGAGCCACGTTCCCTGCTGCCTACTCCAGTGATGGCTATAGGAAAGCACTGTTGGTAGAGGATATGCAAAGACCCTTTCCCTACTCTTATGGGCTCCAGAGCTTTTGTCCTCATCCTGCAGCAGGATTATTCTTCTTCCTCAGGTTTGCAGGAAGAGGGGTCAGCCAAATCTTGGGTGTTTTTTTATGACTAACCCTAAAGGCACCTAACAGGTTTATCAGCTTCAGTGGTCTCTGCTGCAAATGCTTGCCAACCAACCCCAGCTGAAGAGGGAGGGGGAACCCAGTATCCCTCATAAACCCTGAGAGTCTTTGAACCCAAGGCTAGCCTGGAAGCACGTGTCCCCATGTCCATCCTGTTGGTCAGGAGGAGATGGTCTGCTCAGATGTGTGAGGCTCACTGACATGCTTCTCCCAGCAGCATGAGTAGCTCCAGATGTTCATTTCTGGAGCTGTGGAGGACAGATTTCTCTGGTCTCACTCTTAGGTTGCCCACTGGCCATAAATCATTCTTCCCTTTGTCCTGTTGCTTCATCCTTTCCTTTAGGATGCTGCTGCTGTGGCAGATGATGGCAGCTCAGAGCAACATCAGATCAGCAGCTCTGAGATGAGCAATGCATCACATCTGTGTCAGCAAAGCAGACAGCTTCCTTCAGGGTTGTGCAGTCTCCCATTAACTGAGGGCTGAGGGCAGATGTCATTGAGATCTGCCTTCGTGAGAGAGTCTAAACAGAGGTATTTCTCAGCAGAGCAGGGCAGTATTTCACCTCCATCTTTGCCTTTCCTCTCCCTCTCCATATTTGCTCCTCATTGACCATACACATTTGTAAGGTCTTCTGTCTTTCTCAACCTGGTCAACTACCAGAAGGTCCCATCCTGGACAGCCTTTGTTGCCTTACACCCCTCCTGTTCTCATCTATGCCAGAAAAGCAGCTAATGGCTGAGCCTGGCTATTCCAGCTCTAAAAAAAATGCCCTGCAGAAGTCTTAAGCCCAACACATGGATGCAAAGATGGCAGAGATGTGAAACAGGTCTTGGGCAAGCTACCTGTAGGGTGGGAAAGAGGAGGTACGTGTCCCTCTGACACATCTGGGGCCAGGACTGACCTACAAGAGGCTTTGGCATGGTACAGTGGTGTAGAACCATGTGGTCATGGATGCCCCATCCACCTTGTTCATCTGGCTGGCCACCAGCAATACCACCAAGCCTCGTGTGATGCTCTGGTAGCCACTACATCCACTCCCCTTGGGCTTCTTCCAAGACTTCCAAAGGCCAAGGTCAGCACAAGGGATCCAGGGGAATTGTCCCATTTCCAGGACACAGGTGCAGAGCAGCAGCTGCCCCAGCCAGCCTGGCTCATTTCTGCTACCACAATGGACACTGGGGTTTCACACCATGATGCTGAGAACCCAGCCCGGAGCTGGTTCTGCTGAATTCCCCACACATGTGTGTGAATTCTCACACATCTCAGCCATGGCCTCATCTCCCCCACTGCACCCTCAAGATGCTCCTCAGCCAAGAAGCCTTCAGGGAAGCTTGCTTAGCAGCTACTTAGCCAACATCAGAAGCACTTAGCTGGAAGATGCCATTACAGGCTGCGGTCTCTAACCAAGGAGGTATAGATTAGTTTTTAGAAAGCCAACAGACTTGTATGCAGCTATGTGGATGGTTGAACCTGTTCAGATGCTCACAGGCACATCTTTTACTTTCCCACCCTTCACTCACTCTGGCTCTGAACCCAGAAGAAACTCACAGGAAAACTCATTGCATCCTCCTGGGTGCTGCTTTCTCATTTCCACAGCTTTTTATTTTCTTTTTTTTTCCTCTCTCTCTCTCTCTTTTTTTTTTTTTTTTCTTTCTCATGAAAAGAAATGCTCCCAACTCCTTTGCACCCCCAGGTGAACCCCAGAAATGACAAGTTCATATATATTTTTTTTTCAGACTGCTATGTGACGCTGAGTCACAGAAATTTATCAGTCTGATGCTGAGCGTTTCTGTCACCAGAGTCCTCCTTCAGCAGCATCAGAATCTCACTCTGCACACACACATGTAAATTATCTGTCCACCCTTATTTCACCCAGAAAGGCTTCAAGGGATCTATGTGTGCTCATTGAACACTGACCCATCTCAGAGCTGCAATGCCCCCCAGGTCAGAGGGGGATGCTGGGGCGTTTATGGGAAGAAAATTTAAAAAAAAAATCCAGAAAGCAGAACTATTTATGAGTGGAGGGGAATAGGATCGAGGAGGCTGGGGTCCTGTTAATGGGCAAGGTATCTCAAGCTGACAGCTGCAGCCCAGGGACTGCGGGAGCTTTCGACAAGAAAACAAAATCTGCCTCAGGCTATTAAAACTGCCTGCGATGCTCGCGGGTTTTTCCCCCGGGGGAAAGGGACCCTGGAGGGATTGCGGAGGCATTCACAGTCCCGTGGGAATGGGAGCTGGGGATATCCATACACCACCACCCCATCGCGGTGGAGAGGGAGAGGGAATCTCCGGAGGGAGCCCTGGCTTCGCTCACCGACGGATTTCGCAACCCTGGTAGATCCGCCTGTCGCGACTGGGGGGCTGGTGTCGCGACTTGGGGGGGGGGCTGGTGTCGCCACGTCTGGGGCGTTTCGCCCTGATTAAAGCCACCACAACCCCTCCTCCTCTCCTGACAGATAAAGCCCCCGAACCAGAGCCAGCCGCGGTCCCTCTCCCAGCACCGCAGAGAGCTCACCGGGTTTTTTAACAGCCTGCAGCTTGTTTCCCTGGGCGTGCATTAAAATTCCCTTTGGAGATGGGAGAGTGGCGGGAAGGTAGCATCCATCCCCAGGGTGTGATGCAGCCAGGAAAGGCTGAAAAGTGCGGGAGCGGCTCCAGCTTTGCGTGGACCGCCTTTACAGACAAGCTATTAATTGCCTGGTGCTGCCAGCCACGTGTTAACTACTTGCAAATTATTTGTGAATATGCCCTTATTTAAATCAGTAAAATTGATTTGATGATAGGAAATGGGGAGGAGAGGGCGGGGGGGGGGGGAGGGGGAGGAGGGGAGACGGGATGTGACAATGCACCTGGAAAATTAAAAACAAACTAAACAAAAAGCAAACAAACAAACAAAAATAAAGAAACAAAAAAAAAAAAAAAGAAGAGGAAAAGAAAAAAAAAGAAAGGAAAAGAAAAAGAAAAATAAAAAGGAAAAGGAAAAGAAAAAAGGAAAAGAAAAGAAAGGAAAGGAAAAGGAAAAGAAAAAAAGAAAGGAAAAGAAAAAGAAAAAAAGAAAGGAAAAGGAAAAGAAAAAAAAAGAAAGGAAAAGAAAAAGAAAAAAAGAAAGGAAAAGGAAAAGAAAAAAAAAGAAAAAAGAAAAGAAGAAAAAGAAAAAGAGAAAAAAAGAAAAAAAGAAAGAAAAGAAAAAAACACAAAAACATAACCAGAACAACCCCACAGCATATTCAGCTGCATAAAAAAATGCATCATCTTTGCACGGAGGGAAATAACCATGCTGCCTGACTCTAGTTGTAGGATAGCAAACTGCATGGTGAGGAGGAGTTTGGGGTGGGGAGGGTGGAAGAGAAGGAGGAAAGAATTTTGGGGAAAAAAAAATAAAAATCAAAAAAATTATCAGACGGAATGGAATCTGTCTCACTTTCAGCACCTCTGCCAACAGCTTTCTCATTTCATCTAGCAAATGGAAAGAATCGTGCCAAAAATAATAGGCAGCCAGCTAAAATCCAGCCCAGGGTGCAGCCTGCCATCCCACACCTCCAGTGCCATGCAGACCCCAGCATCAGCCCCTGGCCAGGTAAGGAGCAGCCCCTCACACACATTAGCAATGGATAAAGAGCATTTTTCACTTGCTTGACCAGGGACCAAGTCAGGATGGAGCCCTTGCAGTGGGCAAAGGGCTGGCCTGTGTTGGCTGGTGAAGCATGGCTGGGTTTGTGGTGGAAATCCTAGAATCACAGAATCGACTGGGTTGGAAGGGACCTCAGAGATCAAGTCCAACCCTTGATCCACTCCCCCCGTGGTTCCCAGCCCATGGCACTCAGTGCCACATCCAGGCTCTTTGGAACTAGATCCAGACACGGAGAATCCACTACTTCCCTGGGCAGCCCATTCCAAGGTCTGATCACCCTCTCCAGAAAGAAATTCTTTCTCATCTCCAACCTAAACCTCCCCTGGCACAACTTGAGACCCTTTGTGCCCTCTTGTCTTGCTGAGAGTTGCCTGGGAAAAGAGCCCAACCCCCCCCTGGCTCCAACCTCCTTTCAGGGAGTTGTAGAGAGTGATGAGGTCTCCCCTGAGCCTCCTCTTCTCCAGCCTCAACACCCCCAGCTCCCTCAGCCTCTCTTCATAGGGTCTGTGCTCGAGTCCCTTCACCAGCCCAATTGCCCTCCTTTGGACCTGCTCCAGCACCTCAATCTCCTTCCTGAGGGGCTGAGGGGCCCAGAACTGGACACAGGACTCAAGCTGTGGCCTCCCCAGGGCTGAGCACAGGGGCAGAATCCCTTCCCTGGACCTGCTGGCCACGCTGTTCCTGAGCCAGCCCAGGATGCCATTGGCCTTCTTGGCCACCTGGGCACACTGCTGGCTCCTCTTCAGCTTCCTGGCAATCCATACTCCAAGGTCCCTCTCTGTCTGGCTGTTCTTGTATAGGTGATGGAGAAAGGCTGCAAAGGGTTTTAGGGAAGCAAGGCTGAGATGGGGTCTCTCATCATCAATTGCCACCCAACAGCTCTTACTTCACCCCACCTCTAAGAGCCTCTGAGAAGGAACAACAAAACACAGCTCAGTTTGTCACCCCAAAAAAACAGATAAATGGAGATCTCCCAATCTGGGCTGTTGGCAGGTGTCCCCTCCCCATGCAGGGGCGTCAGAACTAGATGATCTTTAAGGTCCTTCCCCACCCAAACCATTTTGGGATTCTGTCTCAAAACTGCAAATTGACCCTGCATGATTGCACGATCCCCACTCAACATCCTTTCCCTCTAATGAAGCCTGTCATTAACTGCTCCATGGCATGACCGAGTGTGGCCAAAACCCTGGCTCATATACAGACCAGTGGTCCCCAGCACTAAGCAGAGCATCTCCTCTCCTGCACAACATGGGATGGGGAAAAAAAAAAACCACATGCAGCCCTGATGTACCTGAATAAAAAGTCTGACAGCATTCAACCCCCTCAGAAAAACCAACCCCACTCAAATCTGGCAATAAGCAGCATTTACTGGCATAATTCCATCAGGGATGCTGATTGTTGGGGATGGAGAAGAGAGAGAGCTGGTGATGGGAGAGGGCTGGGCAGCCAGGACCCATCAGAGGAGAGAGGCAGCTGTGCATACAGTGCTGGCTGGGGGCTTTTTCTTTTCTGCCACCCCTTCCTACTAGCTTTTTCATTTAAAAAAAAAAAAAAAAAAAAAAAAATTAATGAAGATGATGTTTCACAGGAACTTGTTGAATTCAGAAATGTTTTCTGAGGAGGAAGGAGAAACACTTTGGGAGGGTTTGTACACTTAAATACATCTTTTTTGCTTTTGAACTTTGCACTGTTTTAATTATAGCTTTATTCTCACATGCAGCATTCGAGGGTATATTTATGGGTTTTGGATTGTCACACCAAATTAAAAAAAATAAAGCCAAACCAAAAACCAACCAAACAAAACGACACCACAACCCAAACTGTGCTGAAAAAAAAATTTTTCCTGAGATTCAGTGGTACCAGGTTCTTTCCTTTCCCCCCAGGCTCTCTTGTGCCTGGATGGATGGGTGGCTCCATCAGCCTAGTGTGTGATGTTGCCCACACAATCCAGCTCTTCCTCCCCAAACCATCCCATTTCTCACAGTTTTGGGCACAGCTCTGTGCATTTGTCAGCAAAGGCCACTGGAGGAAACCCAGCTTTGGAAATGTTGGCATTTCCTTCATCTCTGTTTGACCTGAAGATGTTGGAAAGGATGGAGAGTTTACTCTACTACTCTACTCTACTACTCTCCTGCTGGGGTTTTGGCCCCAGGCACCCTGGTTTGCTCAGTCATTTGCTTCTCCCCCACCACCATCATCCCAGCCAGATCCTATGTGTGACCTAAAGCCCATTTCACAAGCTGTACAGTGGGTAAAAGTAAACAAAATCAGATTAATTTTTTTTTTACCAGGAGGAGCTTGGGCTTCAAGTTTCTTCTGGGTTTGGAATGTTAGGCCAACTTAAAAAAAAATAATAAAAGAAAAAAAAAAGTTGAAAAGGGAGTTGGAGCAGGCCAGGAGCCTTTTGTTCAAAGGAGGCAAGTGAGCTCATATTTTTGTGGTTAAACATGAGGAGTAGGGTGATTTAGTCCCCATCCTAGAAATGAGAAAATTACTAAGGGAAATCAATTCTTAATTTTAATTTATTATTTTTATATTGTGGTTGTTATTATTATTTTTGTTGTTGATGTTGTTGTTGTTAGTAGTAGTATTATTACTGAAATTATTAAAAAATCCTGACATGGTAGGGGTCTGTTACTTGCCCATGCCTGCAGAGAGCAATGGAAGGGGCACTGGGAGAGACTCCCTGTTCCTGCTCTTTGGAATGTGGGAAGCTGCTGAGCTCTGCAGGCAGGAACCTGGGGCTTTGGTGGTCAGTGCTTGGCTGCAGCCCTTTGTTTGGAAAGGGATATTCAGCACTTGAGTTTCCAATGTTTCCTCTCATCCTCAGTGTCCAAAGCCCTCCCCAGACACTTGGAAGTGTTCAAACACCCCTGACTGCTCATGGTCACCACCCAGGGGGGAAGGGTGAAGGGGCTTGCAGCAGCTCCTTCCTACCAGTAATGGAATTGTGGGATCATTTCAGTTGGGAAAAATCTTTAATATCATCAGCTCCAATAATTAACCCATCACTGCCAAGGCCACCACTGCCCCATGGCCCTCAGCACCACATCTCCAGGGCTTGGAAATCCCTCCAGGAATGATGGGGACTCCAGCCCTGCCCTGGGCAGCCTGGGCCAGGCCCTGACAACCCTTGCCAGGGAGAAATTCTTCCCAAGCTCCAATCTAAACCTCCAGCTCAATTCCTCTTCTCCCATCCCTTCTTCCTTGGGAGCAGAGCCCGACCCCCCCTGGCTCCAACCTCCTCTCAGGGGCTTGCAGAGAGCCAGAAGGTCTCCCCTCAGCCTCCTTTGCTCCAGGATCAACACCCCCAGCTCCCTCAGCTGCCCCTGGGCAGACTTCTGCTCCAGACCCTTCCCCAGCTTCCTTGCCCTTCTCTGAACACACTCCAACCCCTCAGTGTCCTTCTTGTCCTCAGGGGCCCAGAACTGACCCCAGGATCCAAGGTGCAGCCTCATATGTTACGTAGGACATCCAGAAAGAGGCAAAAAGCCAAAATCATAGGGGAATACCCCAGGTAGGTGTTTCAAGGATATCCAGTGTTTTGCTGTGTCACCCACAGGGCCTTTTAATTCAGTGACAGCCCAGGCTGAACCCCTCCACTCAAATGCTGCCACAACAGCAACCTTAACCCTTCTTCACCTCTTTTTTTTGGGGGGCTACTTGCATAACTCCCATCCATCTCCGATGTGCATGCATTGATTTATCCCCCACCCTATTTCGAAAGGGGCTGTAATCACCATCTGGGTTTTCCTGCTTGATTTTGTTCATCTGCAGCTCAAGCCCAGAGGCAGGAGATCCCATCCAGCAATTGTTCCAGAGTGATTGGCAGTGATCTGGGGGGTGAGTTTTGGGAAACAAGTGGAGTGTTTCACCATTCCTGAGGACAGTATATCAGGTTAGGTAGGGAATGTCTTTTGCAATCATAGAATCATTTAGGTTGGAAAAGGCCTTTAAGATCAAGACCAACAGTAAACTATCCAGCCATCCTTCATTAGTGGCTCTCTGGCCCAAAAGCCCAAATCAGCCCAAAAGCCAGAACTTTTTAACAGTGGAGCACCACCCTGAGTTTTGTTTTGTTTTTTTTCTTCTAATATCTGCAGAAAGATGCTACCCAGTTGTCTGAACCCATGGACAGAGCAGCAAGAAGTCAGGGAGAGAAGAAGGGGAGGTGGCAAGTGCTGGATGTGTCATTAGTGCCACTATGAATGCTGAAGATGTTCAGAGCTGTGAGAGTCAAAACACAGGGTGGGCATCTGCTTGCAAAGGGATGGGTTGATCCCATGTGTGCAGGTCACCTTCTGGATTTCATCCTAAGCAGTGTAGAGACACCCCAGATGCTGTGCAAAGGATTTTCCAAGCTACACAAGACCCTTGAGGAGCCAGGAAAGCAACACTGCAACACATGAAGTACCAACGACCCATGATAACTATGGTCCCTCTCCATTTTTGGGGGGGAAAGCATTCAAAAAACACACAAAAATTGCACCTCCTGACCCCACAAGGCAGGAGGTGTCCAGCAACTGGCACTTCTTTCAAGTGGTAGCGTACAGAAGACAGGTAAGTGATACAAATGGTGGGGCACAACACTGTAAGGTCCTATCCTGAGCCCATGTGCCCACCTGATCTGGCAGCATCCCTCTGCACAAAGGCTTGCACCCATGGAGCTCCTGCAAGGTCATGATCCCCACCAGACCTCTCATTTTGTCTAACCTCAAGGACTTGGGGTTGCAGGTGCCATTCAGGAATCCTATTTGCAGCACTGCAGCAGCATCTGGGGCTGTGGTCCATCCTAAGGACCAGGGCAGAAGAAGCCACGTGAGATGCAGTGGGTGCCAACAGGGACCTGGCACATGTGGGGACATCAAAAAGACATTCTCTGGCAGCTCAGTGGCTCCTTAGGCTGAGCTGACTTGAGTTCAGCTCTGGGAAAACCCCAAATGTTGCAGGACCTGACTTGCTGCATCTTGCCAGCTTCCCCTTTTATGCTCCATCAATAAGAAATCTGTAGCTAAAAAAAAAAATCAAAGCTCCTGGAAGACTGATGCCTATTAAACTTAATATCCCAGACTTTGTAGGTGTGTGTCACTCAAGGAGAGAGTGACCTGTGTCTAAAACACAAGTAAAACATCAGTTTCTCCATGTGGAAATAGCTCCTTACTTTACAGTTCTGCATGAGGTCTTGGCATGAGTTAGTGCTGCTAAGCCCTGCTGCAATAACATAAAAGGGAAAACTCTACCCAGACAGCAAGAAATATGTATTTTATAGGGCTAAATGTAAATTCATCCGCCTACAAAAGCCCGTACAGGTCCTGTTTGCAAGTGGCAGGCCATCTGAGAGAGAGGAAATTTTGGCAATCAGCACACCATGAGCTCCCAGAGCCCCAGCAGCATCTGAAGGCACAAGTGTTTGCTATATAAAAAGCAGGGGGTGGGGTCACTTGGGAGCAATAAACCCCTTAAATTGATGCCAAAGCCAGGAAGGAGCTTGGAGAGGAGCCCTAGGGTGTCATGCATGTTCTGCAGGGGAGCTGTGCCTCCGCATCAGACAGATCAGAGATGAAACAGTGGTCAACACAGCCTAAAAAAACAGCGTTTTGCCCCACTTGATGGGGCTCATCAACCTGATAATGAGCCTGTCTGAGACCAGCCTGCAACTAGCACAGTCTGAAACACCCAGGCACCAGACACCCACAGCCCAAATCCACTCCTCAGCACACCAGGGCTGATAAAGCCCAGGCTGGATGCCTGGGACATCCCCCCACTTGGACAAGAATTAATTTCAGGATGTGGGATGGAGAAGGTGACAACAGCTGTCCTTTCTGACACGGAAATCCACACACTTCTGGGTCCTTTCCCCTCCTGCTGCAGTCAAAAGGAATCTGATTGCAAGGGGCTCACTTTAATAGGAAATCAGGTCCCTGCTAACTCCATTAAGAACACCCCACAGGGCTGCCAGCAGCCCAGGAGCAACGAGGAAGGATGCTGCAGGTATGGTTCTGTATCACAGGCAGCATCTCACTTCCCTGCAGCTGGCTTCTGAAATAGCTCCACAAGCATCTGGCATCCCTGAGAGAGTTAAGACTAAGCCAATGTTTCCATCATCAACCTCACTTTCGAGGGGCTCGTAACTCTCAACGCTTGTGCTCTTGTGAGGCCAAAACTTGGCACAGAAGCCCATGGCCCAGATGCAGTTTTATTTGGTAATAAATAGCTTAAATCTCATAAGGCTTTTTTTTTTTTTTTTTTTTTTTTTTTCCCCTGGCTTAAATGTGTGAAATGGGGAAAAAAAAACTTGGGATTTTTTTTTTTCTCCCCTACCTACAGACAATTTCTGAAAAGTAGCTTATACAAAGTAATGGCAGCTTTTTTTTTCTCTCTTTTTTTCCCCATATGCATACAATCCACAATGCAGTTTCTCAATTATTTTGCCTTTTTAATAACTGCTGCTTAATGGCATCAATGTCCTTTGCCCAGCCTCACAGCCCAGGATTTCTGAGGTGACTCACAATGCCACATTACTCAATCTTTGTTAAGCCTGAAGAGCTAAAACACAGCAATTTTTTCCCAAAGCCCTTTAATAAATGTCCATAACGTTCTGGGGGAGGATTGCTCTTTTAATTGTGCTCCTGTGACACCCCACGCCTCCAGGCTTCATGCAGTTATCACACTACCTAATCAGCCCCTGGGTGAGAACTGATTCCCTGTCAGCTACCCCTCAGGATTTTAACACTTTCAGACTTAACCCTAACCCAGAGTTTGCTCTACCAAAGGCAGCTACTTTCCAGTGGCCAAAAGCCAAGGAAATGTCCCAATCCCTCAGCCCTGAGGGTTTGCCCACCCTTCAAAACTCCACCTCAGATGGAGCAGAGAGAAACAGCAGTGATTTTGTTCACAGTGTCAGCTCTAGACAGCAGAGGGTCTCTGGGGAAATGCTGGGATACTGTCCAGCTGGTGCTGTTATCCAAAAGCTTTGTTATCTGCAGGACTAGGATTATATTATTATTAATTTTTTTTTTTTTTTGCAGGAGGTAGTGTGGGGGCTGCCAGGTATGGGGATGCTGCACTGGTATGGAGCTTATGCTGGTTGTGGATCATGCAAGGTGGTCCAAGGAGAACTCTGCAGATGCTGCCTTAGGAAAATGTCCTTTCCATGGGGTTTGGATCCACCCATCCAATCTACACCCCCATTTATTGGGACAGAGGATTGAAAGTGACACTATAGGGTTGGAAGTTTTCCCCCAAAACAGCCTCCCACCAAATTCTCTGTCTCAACACTGGGCTTGCAACCCAACAGCATGCACAGAGCCTCCTCACACACTTGTGCCACATGTCAGCCCCCCTGAATCCTAGCAGACCCAGTGAAGAATTGGTTGCAAGAGATGTATGAGGAATTCACCTGCTGGACACTGTGCTGCAGAGCCCTTGTCCCAGGAGGTCCCATCCCTCTATAATCTCCAGAAGGAATGGGATAACCCACACGTGGTGTGGATTTGCAGTCAAGGTGACTCACTTGAGTGTGGGAGCAGTGAATTGGAAGAAAAATTCCCAAATATACAGGTGCACTTCAGGCCATCTGTCCTTGAGGTCCTCCATATTAAAAAGCATGCAGGGGATGTCACAGTAAGAAGCCACTCAGGTGACACTACTCTGACGTGGCACATCAATGGCACCCAAGGGGAAGCACCCTAAGAAGAACTCTCCTGCTGCAATAAACCCATTGCAGGATTTTTTTTTTTTTTTTTTTTTTGGGGGGGGGAAGGGGATGGTTGATAATTGCAGCACTGTGTCCAAAGCTACCCCCAGCCCCAGGAAGGTTTTCCCAACACTCATTGACAGAAGACACAACCCATGTTCTACACCTGGATCTGGAGAAAGTACCAGGCGTGGTCCACAGGTGGGTGGCTAGTGCCAAGCGTGCCTGCTGCAGATCCCTGGATGCTGGCTTCAATCTATCTGAGGGCAGACAGCAGCAGTGGGTCTGCACACCCTGTGCTTGACATCAGTGAACGTTTTGGGTTGGTTTCTTTTAAATTTAGGCAGTAGAGCACCGGTAATTAAACTAGTCTGGAGAAACAAATACAGCCACCTCAACGAGAAAAGCTGTTGCAGAGCCGAAAGACTAATCTGTGTGACTGTTAAAGAGACAGAAGCTACTGAAAAATCCAGAATGAATCAATCTGGGTGGCAAGGGAGGACCATAAGCCACTGTTGGGTTCATGTCTTCTCCCCTATGGGAGGATGGAGGGGCTCAAGCAGATGAAGTGGACAAGGGGAGGGAGAGAGGGAACCTGGCAGCAAAGTCTGCTTTCCTCCTTGGAGGAAAACACAACCTCTAGCAGTCTGTTCCCCATCAGTTTAGTACAGGCAGAGCTAAACCAATGGGTGGGAAAACAGTGTGGGTCCAGAGTCCTCATAATCCCAGACTGGCCTAGTTTGGAAGGGACCTTAAAGATCACCCAATTTTTCCATGGTTAGGGACACCCACCAGCCCAGGTTGCTCCAAGCCCCATCCAACCTGACCTGAGACACTGCCAGGGATGGGGCAGCCACAGCTTCTCTGGGAAACCTGGCACCCTCACAACAAAGAATTTTCTAATATCTAATTTAAATCTCCCATCTTTTCAGTTTGAAACCATTCCCCCTGATTCCATCCCTTCCTGCCCTTGTCCCAAGTCCCTCCCCAGCTTTCCTGGAGCCCCTTCAGGCACTGGAAGGTGCTCTAAGGTCTCCCTGCAGCCTTCTCTTCTCCAGCCTGAACAACCCCAACTCTCTCAGCCTGGCTCCAGAGCAGGGCTGCTCCAGCCCTCTCAACATCATGATGCAGAACATAAGAAGGACACAGACCTGTAGGAGCATCAGCCCCTTGTTTTTTCATGATGAGCACATTGTGATTTGAGTGTACTTGGAACACAAGGACTTTCTGGGAAAAGCAAGTGTTTCTCAGAAGGTGGTAAGGCAAGCCAGGTGGCCTTAGGTCACCCGTAGGAGGATCACCAAGGCAATGGCAGGCAAGTTAACCTCCCTTTCTCATTTTCCTTCAAAGAACTGCTTCCATGCATCGCACAGAGGAGCAAACCACCCAGCTGGGACCTGAGCTGACCTTCCCGTGTGATTTTTACCATTCCTGACAGTGGTTTTGCCCAGCCTGCTCAGACAGAAACATTTCCCCTCTCTCACAGGGATGTTGTTTTTATTACATCCACCTCGGGAACCTACATGCTGCCATTCTGCATAACCAGCAAGCACAGCAGGTATGGTGAGGTCGTGCAGCCTTCAGCCCAGCTGGACCAGCAAATCCCAGCACCAGGTTGCCATCATTATCTTGCTTTTCCAAAGGCAGCCTTGCTGCTGAGAAACAAAACTGGCATTCAGAGGGAATTTGTCTCCTGGGGATGCGGGTGCTCCCCTGGAAAGAAACAACAAAATAAAGCAGAGGTTTTTCTTTTGCAGGTTGTTGCAGGACAACCTGTAAATTGTTGCTTGCAGGGCCATTTAAGTGCCCCATAAATGCAAACGGTGGGAACCACTGGAGTCAGGTGAGCTGTCAGCTGCAGGGAGGAAAGGGGGATGCTGTGGTGGGGAGAGAATGTGTCCCCAGGTCTTTCTGCACACCAGGCACTTCTTTTTAGCTGATGCACCCACCCACCCACGTGTGTCACGGATCTGTCACTGCTCATCACCTGTGGGGTGGGATTTCTCTCATGCCAGTGATTTATTTCATGTCTGTGGGGCTTCTCGCTCAGGATTTTAGTGGTTTTCATGGGTGTGAGGTTCAGCTGCTTCTCCAGTCTGGAGGCTGTGAAAGACTTGGTGCCAGACACCAGAAACTGGGGTAGGGAGGATTACTGACCCCAGTTAGACCACCCATCCACACCAGCACAAAGGCCAAGGAACTTGCCAGTTATTCCCACAACACTATTAGGAGAAGGTTGGTGGCCCTGGAGAGAAGCCCACAGCTTTGTTGAGCAACTTCCACAAGAGTCTAAATCCTTGGTTTAAACGGATGCTTTGCCTCTGCTTTTCCCAGCTGAAACTGGTCTCCAGCACAGCCCCTGCACGGGCATCTTAGATGTTGGATAAAGCTTTTCAAAGGCCACATTTTTAAAAAGAAATTACAGGATGTGGTGATTTATCTAATGGACTTACAGAAGTGGCCAAGCAGATGCAACAACACAGCAGACCATAGCTTGGCAAGACTGACAATCCTCTCCTTGTCAGGGGCCTTAAATAAGCAGTTAATCGACCCCAGACTTGTCTCAGGCTTTCCTCTACCTCTAGAAACTCCTCTTTCAAGACAGTTCTCCATCCACTGAGGCTGTCCCCCAGAAACCAAGACAGGAGGCTGGCAGATGGACAACGCTCTGATTCACAGCTGCTGGATGAGCTGCGATGGCAATGCTTGGCAAAACACCAAATCAATTAGTGGTAGCCATGAGATCTATAAGTCCGCCCCCAAAAAAAAACCAAAAAACCAAACACCACCACACCACAAAAAGAAAAAAAAAAAAAAAAAAAGCCACAAAACAACAACAACAACAAAAAAAAAAAATCCAAGAATTGCATTCCTCACTGTCCTGACATTTTCCCTTGAATTTATTGTTCCTGAAGTTGCATCTGTCCTTCATAGGGGACTTGTGCCATTTTTAAACATCATGAATTTGAACACGAGGCAGAAGGAACTCGGAGCCTTTACAGCTCTTGGCCTTTCAGAGAGGGTGGGCTAATCTCTGGCTGATATTTAGCAGAGGCTTGTGGAGCCATACAGGACCTCCTGCTTGATATTGTTATGACCTTTCAGCTTCATTTGTGAGACCATCTGAAATTTGTTTGACTCTGGCTCCTTTGCAGGACCTCCAGGCAGACTTTTCATGCCATGGTGAATCACAGCGTACCCAAACTATCAGTTTCTGTACTTAAATGCCCTAGGGGGGGACACTTACCCATCAGGGTGAGAATCCTGTTTTACAGAGGAGGAGATGGGCAGAGGACAAAGCTGTCCTGGGCACCAGAAGTGGTGGAAGGTAGACCCAGGACCATAGAATGATTTGGGTTGGAGTGGACCTCTAAATGTCAAATTTTTTTATTTTTTTTTTTTCTTTCTTTTTAAATTCTAAGCGTGACATCTTCAGGCAAGGGATTTTTACTGATTACTAAATTAAATCTATTTTGTTCCTTTCTCAAGGCCAAGGCTCTGCGTCCCTGGGCCCGCATTGTTTCCGCTACAGCCTCGCTGGTGCCCAGAGAAACTTCAAATTAAATATTAGTCACACATTAAGGTCAGGCAGCTCAATTTCATTAGCAGCAGCGAGGCTCAGCCTCCCTGTAATGAATGCTGCCCCTGCCTCCTAATGGGACTGGGCAGCAGCATCATGAAGTGATTGGTGCCCTCCTGACACCAGGGACCACAGGATCGATTCTAAAAGTCCATTCATCTTCTACAAATCATGGATGCAATTTTCCTGGCCTCTGACAAACCTGCACCAGCTTCAGCTGAAAGACAAGAGACAAGAAGAGGAAAAACCAAACAAACAAAAAAAAAAAAGAGAAAAAAAAAAAAAAAATCAACCCCAAGCCCCGTAAGCCTTAAAACAAAACAAAACAAAACAAAACAAACCAAAAAAAAACCCAAAATAAAACAACAAAAGCAAGTTTCAAATCTCAGCAAGGTTGCCTTCCCTCAGTTTCTAGCCCCCCCACCCTCAGCCATGGATTTCTGCCCCTCACTTTCTGAGCAAAGTTAAAGGCTTTTCATCCCACTGCAAAGAGGGCATCAGAGGTTTTAAAGGTGCTACAAGATCCTCCCTGTTGCTGTACCCATGGGTGATGAGTAGGGATAACCCCCATGAGTAGGGATAACTCCCCAAGTGTGGAGATGGGAATTGCCAAGCAGAGAAATGAGCAATGAAGGTGCCCACCCCATCACTTTCCATCATGGCCCTCTGGCTGGTGGCCCACCACACCTCCAGTTCCTCTCCTTGCATCGACAACAAACTGGTATGGTTAAGTGCCACCCATGGGCAAAGGAAGACCTACTGCTAAAAAAAAGATCAGAAAACTTTTTTTCTACCCCTCAGCAGAATTAACCCAGACCCAAGGGTGCAGCCTGCTCATGCCTGTGCTGGACCAGTACAAGCTGCAGCTTCTTGCAGAATCTGTATTTATCAAAGCCTCATTTTGGGTATCAGGGTGAGGATGCTCTCCACGTAGCACAGCAGCAACAACACGGAGAAGCTGACTTGGGATGAAGTCAGGAATTGCTTCACTGAAGCAAGATGACAGTTTAAGTTGTGTGGGGCTTCACAAGGTGGAACCAGATGTATGTCCCATGCCATTGTTTCAGAGACATTTTGAAAGTGCAAATGGGTCTGGGGGAGGGGCTGGGAGGAGGAGGAAGATAAGGAAGAAATGTTTTATGCTAGTGAGACCCTGGCCCAGGTTTCCCAGAGGGGTGGGAGATGCCCCATCCCTGGAACCATCCCAGGTGGGATGGGGCTCTGCAAAACCTGATCCAGTTCTGGTGTCCCTGCTGACTGCATGGCTTGGACTGGATGGTCCTGAAAGGACCCTTCCCACCCAAATTATTCTGTGATTCTATGACTGTAAGAGGATGAAACAGGACTTTAAGGCACTGCCACAGTGTAAGGAGTCTGGGTTTGGGGCTTTGAGCTGTCACATCACTATTGCTGAGGCGTTTAGGAGCTTTCCAAGAGTTTTTTTACTCTGTAAAATTCATCTTTCCTCAAGGAAACCCTTAATTCCACTGGAGTACAAATCAGAGTTAAAACAGAGGCAGAGCAGCTCCGTAGTATAGTCATGCCTATTAAAGTGGCTGTAAAATTAACATCAAGCTATTTCACACTAATTCCCTCTCAGTGACTCCAGACCTGATTTACTCTGACAAACCCCCAGCTATCAAGAAGGGGCCACCAGTCTCCTCAGCCCTGTTATCAGCTGGCACTGCAAAAAAAGTCACTACTGGGCTCAAAAAGGCAAGATCTATTAGCCACATGGGGAAAGCAAATCTACTGATAGGAGTAGCTAGATAAGGAAGTTGTAAGATGATAGTGCCAGCAGACAGGTTTTCCCCCAGACCATTACTTTTAAGCAGATTTCACAAGGGAGGTGGGGCCTGAGCCACTACTCACCCACTGCTGTAGTGGGTGACCTTTGGGAAAATGTCTTGCTGGATTTAAACAAAATCACTCTAAGACCGTTCTTTAAAGAATCATTTGTATATATATGTCTAAAACACTAAGAAAGAACTTTTATTTGTAATTAAAAATAATTTAAAGGGAGCGTTTATTTTTCATTGAAAAATCTCAGCTCTGTCAGTTTTCTGCTTAATTTCTGAATCTTTTTCCTGAAGAAAGCACAGGTACCTGACCTGTGCCTCCTGTTCCTCAACAGTGACCACAGAAAGGAGGAGGGAAAACAAGAAATCCACTTATCCCCATTCACATTTACATTTTTCCAGGATTTTCACCTACAAAGGAGTAGCATCATCTGCATTTAACTTGTTCCTTGGATTTTATACCCAGTGGCCTGTGAGATGAGCACTGCTGCATTGTGCAGATGGAGGAATGGAGACAGGAGACCAAAAGCACTTTTTCAACTCCAGGGATGGGCAGAAGGTCCAAGCAGGGACCCATGGAGCTAGGGATCACCATATTATGTTCCCTGCCCACCTGGACCCACAAGTGCTCTTTGGACAACTAGAAGTGTGCCCAGCACTTTTGGGGGACATGTTTCTGCTCTGGATGGTGGATACAGCCCTGCTGCTTTTCCTTGGACCAGACCCATAGTGGTCATGGAAGTGGATATTCCTGCCCATGGAGAATGGGCAGGGGGTGACCCCAGTGCAGGGGTGTCCAACACTGAATTTTATGGAAAGGGAGAACACATCTGCATACCTGCCCACACCATCTGACTGCCCATCCAGCCCTGGGACCAGCTGTACCCCCAGGTACCACTGCCCAGAGAGCAGGCACCCATGGGTTGCTGCCATCTCCATCCTTGAATATGTCCCAGACTTAGAAGACCAAGACCCTGAGACACTCAATAACTGTACAGTCAGCCAGCGGGAGACACTTTGGGGTTTGTTTTGGGTTTTTGTTGTGTTTTTTTTTTTAATAGCATCTTCTGGGACAGCTGGGTACATGCCTGCACATCACAGCTCTGGGAGCACTGCCAGCATGGGGAAAAAAAGTCTCCTCCACCCTCACAAGGCTGTGCTTGGGGATGCACACATGTGCAGACAGTGGTGCAGCATACAGCCCTTCACCATGAGTAGCACAGACTTCACTTGAAGACTGGAATGAAAATAACCCTAGATGTGCATTTTCTGGCTGTGTTGGCAGCTCACAGTGTAGCAGAACCTTTAGAGAAAGCAGAAAAAGACTACAAGATTTTTCACAGCACCAACTGCTGAATCTAGGAGAAGACTTCTGCCTGAGTCGAAATAATACAACATGGATAACACCCATGAAATGGCTGTTGGATCTGGCAGATACCAAGTAGCAGAGAGAAAAGCAGCAATGATAAAGGTGTATTTTTGAGTCAACCCAGCTTTGAGGAAAAAAAAATAACATCTGTTCAAGCCACAGAATCTGTTGTCTCCTCAGAGCACCCAGTAACAAATGAAAAGGAATTAAAGTTGGGATCTGGACTTCTCAGTGGTGTTAATCAAAGCCTGGTTTCTCTGGAATACCAGCAGACCTGCACGCTGCTTTTCTAAAATTTCTCCCATGTTTTTGGGAAAGATGGACTACAAAGTGTCTAGTCCTGCCCTTCCATTCAGAAGAACCATTTTGACCATGCAAATCAAAAACCAAGCCCCAGTAGAAGGTGCTGGCTGGCTGGGAAGTTACCTTGAGATCTGGCAGATCTGCAAACAACTATACCCAAACTGATGCCTGCAGGCAGTCCCTGAGCCCTGAATACCCTCACATGGAAAGCTGGGTAAATTTTGGGTTATGGCATTTTACAGTGGGATTGTTTTTATCTTTGAGAGGAAGAATAAGAGTTGCATGGATGGCAAACTGCCTCCTGGGGACCCAGTGGGCCATTTACTTTTCTGCTCTAATGGAGTACACAGATTTCTGCTCTCGGTGCCTCGAGGTAGCAGGACAGCAGTGTAAAGCTCTACCAGCACTGTCCTGCTTGTCATTTTAAATGCAGAGATGCCCTGGTGTTACAGAGCTGCCATGCTCCTGAATGCCCCATTTTCTCCATGGCAGGTGGTGGCTCATTCAACCAAAGTGCCCACCCCTCCAGAGCAGCTCCTTGGCAAAGCTCTCCTGTTCTCTACATGTTGTGGAAAACAGTCAATGAACACCCCTAACCCCTTACCCAACCTGTATGCAGTGAAGACCCACAGTTCTTAGAATGGTTTGGGTTGGAAGGGAGCTTCAAGCTCATCCATTCCCAACCCTTTTCCATGGGCAGAGACACCTCCCACCAGCCCAGGTTGCTCCAAGCCCCATCCAACCTGACCTGAGACACTGCCAGGGATGGGGCAGCCACAGCTTCTCTGGGAAACCTGGCACAGGGGCTCAGCACCCTCACAACAAAGAATTTCTTCCTCATCTCCAACCTCAATCTCCCTTCCTTCATCTTGAAACCCTTCCCCCTCATCCCATCCCTCCCTGCCCTTGTCCCAAGTCCCTCCCCAGCTTTCCTGGAGCCCCTTCAGGCACTGGAAGGTGCTCTAAGGTCTCCCTGCAGCCTTCTCTTCTCCAGCCTGAACAACCCCAACTCTCTCAGCCTCTCCTCATACTGCACTAATGAGCATCTCCAACCCATGGTGTGGGATCTCTCTGTGTTTCTGTTTTTCCCTGACTTTCTGGCCCATCACCCACTGCCCTGGGCTTCCCACTCTATGCTGTCCTCCCTCCTCCTCCATCACCCAGCACTGCCACACTGGATCCCAGCTAAAACCTTGACTGCAGATACAAATTTGCCCAGAATTTTAAGCCTTGCTCTTTGGAGAGAGCAGGACAAGGGAGGTAAAAGCCACCCTTCTCACTATGGAAGGTGGTACGCACGTGGACACTCTCACAGCTTATGGGTTGTTCTGCAGATAACCCCAAAGCCCAGCAGATGTGGGGAGCAGCCCCCTCAGGAAAAAAAAATGCACTTTTTCTGTGGCCTTTATAGTGCCTGAACCTTGGCAAGCACTTTTCATTTTCACATTACTGTTGTGTTCTGGGCTTTTATCCCTTTTGTCTGTTTGTTCTTACTCTATTATTATTATTATTATTACTATTATTATTATTATTTTTTGCAGTCACAAACTCTCATTATATTTGTTGGTTTTCTCAAAGCCCCAGCTCCCTGGCGAGATGCAAAGGTGTGTGCGTCACTGCACCATGAGAAACAGACTTGCCCTTTGTGCTGAATAAAATAAATAAAATAAAATAAAATAAAATAGTAAATAAATACAGAAGCAGCCAGGAGCTGGGCCTATGCATGGGCTGGAGAGCAGTTTCAGCACAGGGGGCAGGGTACCAGCTCTGCAGACACCCCCCCCACTCACTCTGTTCAGCTTACCCCCAGCAAACTGCTTTCAAAGAGGGCTCCCCAAAATCCTCAGCAGAGCTGGCAGCTCCCAGAGGGTTTGGGGGATGCCCTGGTACATCCCTCCTCCCCTGAACCATCTTCCTGCCCATCCCTAGCTGGCAGGAGGGCTCCACCACCTCTTGGATGCCCTCTGGCTCTTGCACTGTCCTGGATGCCACCTCATACCCCCATCCCCAAGGGATGTTGCTAGTGAGTTGTCTCTCTGCAAAGTGTGTCCATGCTCCTGTTTCCCAGGGGAATTGGGAAGGAGCTCCTGCTGATTCCCCATTCCCATCGTGCAGCTAAAAATCTGCTGGCAGTTGTGCTGATGAACCAAAAAAAATGAGGTTGGGGAGAGGAGGGGCACCAGTTCTCTCTGCTGAACGTGGTGAAAGAGAAGCAGCAGAGCTTTTGCACAAGGTATTTTCTGTCAAAGCATCTGTCAAAAACAACCCCTTCAAAAAGCAATATTTTCTAGCAGGGAAGCTGGATGAGGGATGTGTACATGGAGCCCACCAGGCACCACACCATGATGCTCCTTTCCCTGACCCAAGTGACCAATGTGACCATGCTTTAAAGCTCCAGTTATGAGAGGGGCTTCCCCCCATCACTGTGCTCCCAACACCAGTGACTACAGCAGCAGTCACAGCCACCTCCCAACGAAGAGGCCAGAAGACAACACTTGTTCTTCAGCATCCTCATCCCTTCAATCCACACAGAGCTTCCAAGGAGGTCCCCTGTCTCCTGGACACACTTTCTCATGGACACAAGTGCCTTACCCTCTCGTTGACCAACACACACCAGACCAACGTGCTTGAGTATCTCAAGTGTTCCCATGTAGGTGTGAGCCCTGGAGCCAGCACCAGCCCTGAGGAAAACCTTGATTCCAGGGGAATAAGTTAATGTAAGGAACCTAGGAGAGACCTATCACATCCACAGGGGAAAACGTGGCAGATGTTTAAAAACATGGGGAGAAAAAGAGAGGCAAAGAAGAAATCAAGTGAAGATAATACCAACAGCAGTGCTGGTAAGGAGGACTTCTTGCCTGGCATATAACCAGCTACATAATGCATTTACAGAAGAGCAAGAAATCTGTCTTTGAAGAGATAGTCTAAGCCTGGGTCTGCCATCATCAAGGCAAGTCCAGGATGAAATGACCTCCTTTCATTCCTTAGTTTCTAATAGAGAAAGGTCTAAAGAGAGATGCTGGGCTGTGGATAAGGAATCCTAGGACAAGGGCAAGGGTTCATCACTGCTGGTCTCACACCATCTGGATGAATTCTCAAGCCAGTGTCACATGCCCTGAAAGTGCTGTGAATTTCCTGTAAATTGCTGAGGTCTGGCCCTTGATTTTGTTAATGGGGCTCAGCATTGCTTGTCACAAGAACAGAGTCACCCTGGACACATAACAAGCTTCAGTTTCCCTAACAGCATCTCAACTCCTTTCAAGGGGAACAGCTTTCTGTCCAAGAGACATTGTAGTTTACATTGCTTCCCTTCTCCTGGGTCCATGTCCTATTTCTGTAAGCTCATAAATGCCTCCTGGTACTATTTGGCTTCCCCAGGATAATCCTGCACCCTGGATGGCATCATGTGCCATCTGGAACTGGCAATTTAGGACTCTCTTTGCAGACAACCCAGGCCAAGATGATACACCCTGATCTCCAGGGTGGTTCTGTGGTCTCCTTTGGCAAAAAAACCCAAAAAACCCCAGCATTTCCACCAGCAAGTTGGTAATCAAATCTACCAGATGGATTTTCTTATTCAAACATGGCCAAAGAGAAGGTGTTATTTGTACCTGCAGGCTGAAGTAACTCAGGCAGATAAGTCCAGTGAGGAGCACAGCAGTGGCTGCACATCCCGTTTGTGATCTCAGCTCTCATCTTTATTTTGGAGACTGCCCCTGGTCCTCATAAGCCTTGAGACTCCTCCTTGCTGCCAAGAGAAGTAAGAAGGAAGGAGAGGCAGAGGGTGACATGACCTCCCTTGTTTTGAAAGGAGGCAATGACCTCCCACACTGGGAACACAGCTTTTGCTTCTCCAAGACACAGCTCAGGCATTAAAGCACTTTTTGATGATTGTATAAATCCAGTTCCTGCACACACTGAGGTGAAAGTGTGTTTTCACAGCACAGGAACACAGAGGACTGGGGCAGTCTGTTGCTGACCAATGGGATGTTTTCCAAGTGAGTACAAAACATGGAATCCCTCTCCTGGGATGAAAAAAAACATTTCTGTATTAAAAACTCAACTAAAAGATTATGATGAATCTCTTTTATTCCCTACCTCCAGTTGATGCTGTGTCATTTGGGGTTTTTTTTGCCATAAGATAGCATTTCATTACTGGGTTTGTGGTCCATTTCACTTCAGATGAACCATTCAAAAGCCTTCCCACCACTGACCCCCTCCCCTCTCATTCTGCTGAAAAACTCAACAAGATAAACCCAGGAAAATACATTTTCAGCCACTGAACTGGAAAATAATAATCCTCATCGTTATCAAAACCCAATCTCTCTCTTCTCACCTAGCTCTGGTCCCCAGCAACTCAGATCAATAGAAGTCCCATCATCTGAGCTGCTGGTCCAACACCCATCACTCACTCCTGCATCCTCCCATGGCCACAGGCACCTAACGTCCTTCACTCCATGCCCCAACTCCTGTGCCAATAGTTTTCCACTTTGCAAAGAAAATGGCATTTTTTTTTTCATCTCATAGCCTCAAGGACCAACCTCAGAGGCAAGAGTTTGGCCCCTGCTCATTAATTTAACACAGGACGGAGTCAGGCAGAGAGGTGAGCAGCAGAGGAAGGATGGGTGATGGGTTTTGCTGCTGCTTTGGTGAAGGTGTTTCAGGAAGGTGTTTCAGGAAGGTATTACAAGAAGGTGTTTCAGGAAAGTATTTCAGGAAGGTGTTTCATTCCCTGGGCTGCAGTTCACCCTTCAGCTTTTGGAGATGGGAAGCTGAGGGACCCCACATCCCCCCAGCATTCAGCTTCCCCCTCCCTGCCCACTCAGGTTCAGCCACACCATCATTTCCCACCCAAGCAAGATTCAGGCACTGGTTATTGAGACCCTGAGTGTTGTAAGTAACTCTGCAGCCCAAAAGCAGGTTTGTATCCACCTCTTCACTCCCCCAGAGCTGCACCTCACACAGGATGCAACCATTATCTCAGGTTCATCCAGATGTTGCCCACTCGTGCCAATGAGGGCTGAGCAAAGCCAGCTTGGTGGTACAAAAAGAATAAAATTTTCTCTGTTCAGCCTCATGGAGACTTGCCTCGGGCCCATTGATCTCAAAGGAAGCCCTGCCCAGAGGAGGGAGGTGAAGGCTGCTGATGGGCTTTGCAGGTGGACAGGGCTGGAGTGGGTTCTTTTCTACAGGATTGCCTGCAACTGAGACATTCACTATTAAAAAAAAAAACAAAACCTTAAAACCCCAAGCCCACCCAGGTCATGCTATCTCTGTGCAGAAAGCTTCCTCGTTCCTTATCTCAGCCCTGGGAGATTTGTGGGATATCACAAATAATTGCTGGGCAAGATAAGGTTTCTTCCAACACACTGGTTGCTCCTAACATCTATAAAGCCCCACTGTGACAGATCTGAGCAGACCAGTGCCTTGGGATGCTACATCTCATTTGTTTCCAGCCCAAACTTGCCCTTTTCCACTCTTTAAACAAACACCATGTTTAAGCTGTTTTTCCTTTCTGTTCTCACACCTTAGATGCCCATCACCAAACACTACCAACACTCTCACCTCCCACCTGGCAGAGCAGACACCAAAGATGCTCAAGTTTGACCAAGTAAAACTTCACCCATTCCTGGTCCCTTTGCAGCTCCAGAGGAAATACCTTAATTTCAATCAGCCACCAATGCAGTAAAACCCCTCAACTCCTCCTGAGGGGGAAGCTGTCAGGATTCAACCCTCCAGGGTTTACCACCCTGGTAATGTGAAACCAGGCACACTGACAAGGAGATGTTTATAGCCCCAGTGATTCACAACACTGCAGAGCTTGCAGGAAATGTAACACCATTCACCATTGAGAAATACTCCTGTTTTCTGCTAAATATGTAAAATAATCTCTCATCCCCTGAGCAGCAGATGCAAATTATCCATAGTATAAGCCTCGTATGCCAGCCACTATAGTGCTAGTGCAGCATGAAGCTGTTTCCCAAGGCTCTCCAGGTCCCTTAATCTGCCTTTTGACGTCAAATGACAAATTTCTTGCCCGGGATCATTAGCAAGATGACTAATAAAAGCTGATAAGTGAATTTATAAATGAAATTAAAGATATTAATATTAAAGGCCAGGCTGCAAGAAAGAGAAACGTGGAATTAGCAAATCACAACAAGAAGCGTGATAATCTGCATGAGATTTACAGCTCCTTTCCTGCTGGGCAAATCAAGAGGCTGTGGTTTTTTTCCACCTGGAGGTTGTGGAAACTGCCAGGCTTGACAGACACCTCCCCTGAAGCATTATCATCCCTGTTACCTCCAGACACTTCCTGAGATTTCAAAACCTCCTACTCAAGTTTGCCAGCAAACACCACACCAGGGCTGAGAACACTCTGGTCATCTTGCAAATTAAACTGCACCACCCAACCCTCATGCAAACAAAATACCTTCTAACTCTGGTCAGTTTAATGGCAATTACATCTTTTTTTTTTTTTTTTTTAATTAAAAACAACAACAAACCACCTTAGAGTAGATCCTCATCTTACTCACCCTAGAAAAATGCCAAACAAATCTTTTAAAAGTTGAGGACACCAACATTCAGATTTTTGCAGATATAAACAAGTTCAGACCTTTCCAACTGGGTGTCTGATCCCCTGTCCAGGGGAGTCCACCAGGAGTCCACAGCTCATTTCTGACTCCAGATGCTCCTCACTGAGGTTTGGGGCTCACAGGAGGATGCTTAAGCCACAGCTGCCAACAGCTGATGATGAGAATGGACCAGACAAACATCCTCATCCTCCACTGTCCCAAGGAGCACAGGCACATGAGATACCACCCAATGCTGCAGATTGAATAAGAACTGGGACCTCTTCTTAAAAAAAAATAAATAAAAAGATAATAAAGCTTCCTTTTGTCTCTAGATGCCTGGTTTTCAAGTAAACATACCATGGAAACAGGTCGGTCAAGCAAGTTCTCATGAATGGTGCCTCCTCTCCTCACATACCTACAACTTCTAAACAACCCAAATTCCCTTTGGAGATCTTGAGCTAACAGCAAGACTGAAAGAAGAGTCAGATGAGAATGTGAAAAGCCAGACACAACATGAAGCACCCCCTGGGAGGGCACATTACATCTGCTATGGGGACATTCCCACTGGAGGAGCCCAGCATGGGGAGCAGCTGCAGCAGGATGGATGCCCAAAGGACTTTTGGCTTTTAGTGACACCCTTGAGTCTGGAGAAGGTGATAAGAGCATCTTTTTCAGAGCAGCTCCTAACTCAGCCCCAGCAATGGGTGCCTGAACACCTGGTGAGCCGTCCAGTTCCACCAGAGTCCTCCTCAGAGTCCTTCAAAAAAAGTCTCAGAAGCTTTGGCCTCAGAACCCATGGCCTGGATTTCTCCTCATTCAGGGAAATGGTTGCTCCTTTTACCATTTGGGGAAGGAGGTGGTGGAGCAACACAGCTCCACAGCATCACCACAGGGAAAACCAGCAATGGATGGTGACTCCAGCTAAGCTGAGGGTCACCCACACTTCGAGGAGTCACCTCCAGGCAGGCAGCTGCTGCCAGCAGCCAGGAGCACAGGGATATGATGTGAGAGATGGAGACACCCAGGTACTTCTCTGAGCTACCTAAAATCCCAATCCAAACATCTCCCCATAGGTCGTTCCTCACTTTGAAGGGTCCCAGACCACAGGTAGCAACCTGCACCTTAAGGCTTCTCCCCATAGCCTGCATCTTCACTGCATCCAGCATCTACTTTGCCCCTGATTCTGCTGAGCTTGTCTACTCAATCCAAAGTAAAAATCTTTACATGAAAGCTAAAAAAACAGGAGTGCAACTGCCCTGCAGGCACATCTTACAGACTTTAAAGGGAGGGAAGAGAAAAACAAGAGTGGCTAAGGACACTTACCAAAAGGGATGCAGGACATCACATGCCAACCAGACCAACACAGATGAGGCTGGGAAATGTAAAGAAACATCAGGCAGGAAAATGGGTGAAAAAAGATCCTGGGAGACTGCAGAAATGAGTAGAAAAGGAGTAGGAAGGGTTAAGCCCAGGTGGCTTGGAAGGCATGGAGTGGACATGGGTGCCCTTTCCCAGTGTCCTGGCTCTGCTGAGCTCTGCCAAACTCTGTCTGGTCCCTACAATGACCAGGATCTGCTTCTCTGGCTGGAAAGTGTTTTGGTTTATTATTATTACTATTACTATTACTACTACTACTACAATTACTACTGTAGAGGGAGAATTTAGCTGCTCCCAAAAGACCTGATTTTCTCCCTAAGAGAAACCTAAGAATGTTTAGGAGAAAAACAAGACCACTAAAGTATTACATGGTGAGTCTTCCATGGGCAGCTATGGCAAGCACAACTTGGGAACCCCCTAACCTCACTGCCAACTGACCCACTCAATCTCCACAAAAACAAGACAAAACAAAACAAAACAAAACAACAAAATAAAACAAAACAAAACCCAGACACACTAAAAAGGAGAAAATTATAATTTTTTCCCACTCTCAGTGCCCACCTCCAAGTCCCTGCCCAGACCCTACTACAGCCACACATCATCCTTCTCCTCCTCAAGCCACCAGCTCAGCTGAAACCCTCCCAAATGTTGTAGCTTTTAAGTTTTGAGCACTGATTTTGCTGCAAGCATCAATTTTAAGCTTCACTTAATATACCATCCTTTAGCCCAAAAGCCTTGTGCCATTCCCCAGCTCCAGAAGGCTGCAGGTTTATGTAGGAACACCAAAATATCACGAGATGCCCAAGGGCCACGAGACATTTGGTGGTGCCATAACATCTCTCCCAACTGCAAAACCAACTCTGGTCTTGCAGGTCACAGGTACCAAAGGTGATACAAATACAGGAGAAGACCCCCTGCAAAGTCTGCCCTGGGATTTCTGGCACATTGATTCAACACTCTCCAACAGTAGACTCTCCAACAGGAGCCTTCCCAGGTTAAGGTGGGAGCTGATGGGTGAGGAAAGGCTGCAGTACATCTCCCTCTTTGGACACAGCTAGAGATAAGGACATTCCAATTCTGACAAGAGGCAGTCCTAGAGTGCTATTTGGTCTTGAACCAGCATGACAACAACTGGAGGGGATGCCCATGCCCTTGCTACCTGGTGTCATACCCCTCAGACCCCCCCAAAAGAGCCATCCTACCCTCTCCTTCCACCCCTGCATTACCCCAGCAGCTGTGACCATCATCCATCTGTTGGGTGGAGAGGGACAATCCAGTCTTGGGTGTCACACATGCTTTCTGTGGCACTTTGAAGGGGGTGGGGGAGAGTGTTTCTCCAACAGGTTTGGGAGGAGAGGGCTCCCATGCCTGTCCCAGCAGTGCTTCATCCTCCCTTTCCAGCTAGCAGGGTGCTCCTCAAACCACAAGCAGGGTTTAAAGCAACAACAACAAGAAGGAAAAGGAAGCTGAGACTTACTCTAGGACAGTCCTTCCAGGAGGCTCACAGAGGAGAACTTGGCACAAGACAGACCATGAGGAGAGGAGCAAGGACAGAGGTGGTTATAGCAGCATCCTAGTGCCTACAGGTCTCATTCCCCCTGGTTTGGTACCCTACATTTCACCCAGGACACACTGAGTGACACCAGGCTGCATGCCCACCACATCCCCACTGCCTCACTTCCCCAGCCCCAGCCCTGGCAGCTCTCAGGTTTTGTGGCAAACACTTCCCAAACCTTTCCCAGCTCTACAGCTGCCTTTGCTGCCTCACTCGGGCAGCAGCTCACCAGTTCTTAATTAATATATTTCCAAGGGGGCACAGCAAGGTAAATCCACATCAGCTTTCATCAGGCTTTGCTGATGGGTCCCAATATGAGCAAAAACGTGACCACTATTTTTGTTTGCCTTTTTTTTCTTAAAAAAAATTATGGAAACAGTGACACCACCCCAAAAACCCCATGTGAGAACACGGACGGGTCCAGCTCCCACTTGGTGTCATTAAAGACACAGAGATGTGTGCAAGACCTTTACACACTCCTCACACAAACAGACCTCAGAGCCAGTTTATCTGTCTCCCTGCTAGGGGAAGAAGTTATTTAAAGCAGCCCAGGAATACAGGTTGGTGCTGGGGAGCTGTATAGGATTTACAGAAACTACACACTATGTGTGCCCTCTACCACCCACAGCAGCAGCACCAGCACACGACTCGACTTGGATTTCCTCACAGCCCCACAACGCTAAAATTAAAAACAAAATAAACAAAGTAAAACCTGTTTTCGTTGCACCAGGTGGCTTTTCAAGACTCAAGAGTGTCACAGGAATGAAGTCATTAAACTGAGGATGCATTCGATGGATTATGAGCTATGAAAGCCTGGTGGTTACCCACTAATAAGTCTGAGAGGCAGAGAAGGGAGGAGGGGGGGGAGAACGTTTCCCCTGGTAAGAATGTGCTTCTAACAAGACACGTCAAAAATATGATGCAGATGATAAATTGCTTTGCACGAGCTGCCATTAACCCAGCAGCTTTCTCTATGATTAGATTACCAAGGTACCCTCGGAGTATACTGACCAGTTTTGCTCTGTATTAGCACTAATTTGGAGAGGAAGATCTTGGGCTGGGGAAGGGAGGGAGGGGGGGGAAGTTGCTACCCTGTCTGCAGTGAACCAGCTGGTCCTAACAAAGGGGCAGCTGCTGGCAGGTGTCCATAGAACGGGGTGCATTCAGTGGGGGGTGTGGGGGAAAAGGGGTTTATTTGTGTCGGGGTTTCAGGGTGGGGCAGAGGAAGAGGGTTAATTCATTTGGTTTTGTTTGTTTGTTAACATCGCTGCCTCACGTGGAGTGAGTGGCAGAGGGGCGTGGTGGGAGGGGGCTGAATTAAAAAAAAAAAAAAAAAAAAAAAAAAGCAGCTAAAAAAAATAAGGAAAAAGTAAAATAAGGGGAAAAAATAAAAAGTCACATTTGGAAGACGATCAGCCCCGACAGGCATGCACGTCTCCCCTTCATGCAAGCGAGAAGCACAGCCTCCCTCCTCCTCGGATGCGTACGGGGAGATGTGTCAGGCACCACGGAGCTCAGCGCTGGCCCGGGGCGAGGATGGAGCGAGGAGAACAAAGGGCCACCACAGCATACACTACATTCGGGAGCGGGGGGGTAGGGGGTGGGATGTGAGAGGGGGGCATCGCTTGTGCTGGCACAGGGAGGGGGGGGACAGGATGGCCAAACAGTCACCGAGATACACGGAAAAGGAAATATGGAGAAGAAAATCATAAAGAGATGTTTAAAAAAAAATTTAAAAAGGAAAAAAAAAAAAAAAAAGGAAAGAAAGAAAAGGAAACCAAAACAACCAAAGTCAGGATAAAGCTAGCAGGGAGGTGGGAAGGCACGGCCTCGCAAAATGATGCGTCTCTCCGAGGGATGCGGGGGTAAGGCAGGGCGGGGGCTGCCGGAGCCACTTGCTTTTGTTTTGTTTGTAAGCAGCTCGTCTGGAAATTTTAGCAGTGGTAACCACCGAGCTGCTGAATTTGTCTTCCTCTCTCATGAAAGACAAATAACCCGTCCTGTGCCTCCCACCCCCCTGCTCCTTCTCTGTGGAAATACAACTGAGAGATGATGCTACCCCCCCCAACCCCGAGCCCAGCCTCATCTCCTGCTCTGGGAAGCCCTGACTTCCCTCAGCTCCTGGCGGCATCCAAGCCAAAAAATCGGGAGGTTTTTACAAGACCATTTTGCAGACTTGGGGAAGGAGCTCTAGGTGTAGCAACCAGGAGAGGTGACCGGGATTACTACCAGCTTTGCAGCTGCAGCAAAAAAAAAAAAAAAAAAAAACACACAGAAAAAAACCCTGCTCGCTGGCCGCAATTCTCTATCCATCCCTCCCTGCTTCCAGGTGACTTTTTCTCCCAACCCCACGGTTTGCCTTTTTTTCTTTTTTTTCTTTTTTTCTTTTTTTTTTTTTTTTTTTCCCCGACCAAATCGTGTTGGGTTTTGTTTTTTGGGGTTTTTTTGGTTTTTTTCAGAAGATGGAGGGCCTGAAGGCTTCAAGCAGGAAAACGTAGTTACAACATTAGCAGCTGGGACGGTTTTAGGAGCCGAAGCCTTGCAGGGGTCTGGTGAGGATATTTATAGCGTGCCAGTCGCTGCGGGACCCAGGCATGGCAACTTCTCGACTGGCAGATGGTGGGCAGGGCACTCGCATATATGTACACGTTTAAATATATAGCTAAGAGATCGGAGGGATTTTTTTCCCAAGTTTCATTTACCCCTTGTTAAGCAAAGTTTTTTTGTGGGTTTGTTTTTTTTTTTAAATAAAAATAAATCAAGAAATTACTCCCCACATCCATACAGAGGTCAACCCTCTCATTTTAGTACCAGTTTGGTAAGGAATGTGTAATGTTGTAACTAGAATGAAATAAGCAGCAGACCCTTCACCAGGTACTTTTTTTTTTTTTTTTTTTTGATTGATTGATAGGAGGGTTTGAATTTATCCTTTTTGGAGGTTTTTATTTTGGTTATTCTGCAGTAAAACAGAATTCTGCATCAGCACAAGGGTGACAGGGACTGTGCGTCCAGGGAGTACGTACACACAGAGTAGTGCTGAGGGGAGGTATGGGATTGGGGGAGGAAAAAACAATGATAATAAAAAAAAATTTATTTAAAAAGTCTCCCCCCTCCCCCCCTGTATCTGAGCTACGGGAAAAAAATCCACTCACTCAAACCTCACGATGAGGGAAAGCAAGGAAAAAATCTAAAACAGCAGGATACGACAATAAATGGGAAAACAGCAATAGAAAAAGCACACTAGGTTAATATAGGAAAACTAGTTTCTTTATTGAGAGATCGTATATTAGTATTAGTGGAATCGTGTGTAACAATGTCATCATGCACACAATACAAAAAGGCAAGGCCCACCATGCTATGGAAGGGCAACAGAACAAAAGCAGCGTACACTGAGCAGATGTATAGGCTACAGCACATTACATTTCAGCAGGGTATGTCTCTACAGATAAAAGAGATTTACATCAGAAAACTAGGTAATGTAAAAAAATACAGACCATGCTTTAAAGTTTTAGTACAAGAAAAAGGTGAAAGATACACAGCCAAAGGATATTCGATACAGAAAATTACCCACAAAATAAGAACAAGGAAGTAAATTCAGCACAGCAGAAAAAAATGTTATCCCTGTTTAATGGAAAACCATTTTGCCAGTCGTCTTCCTTTTCGCAGCCAAATGTTACGGGGTTGGGTGTGTGTGTATTGCGGCCGGGGGGAGATAAGGGGGGTAGCGGGGGGTTGTGCCGAGGGGACGGGACACTTGTGGATGGTGATGGTGAAGCATGGGACAGCTGCGGGCAGGGGGGTGTCCCCTCCGGCGGCGGGGACAGGGGTGCTACACCCTTTTGCTTTCGAGAGCTGGATTTTAACCCCTGTTTAACCACAGATCAGAATCCCCAACTCCTTCCCCCTTTTCTTTTTTTTTTTTTCTTCTTTTTTTTTTTTTTTTTTTTTTTTTCTTTCTCTCTTTGAATTAAGGCAATTTGCTTTTTCTCCCTGGATTTTCCCTCCCCATTTTTTGGTTTGTTTTTATTTATTTATTTATTTATTTATTTCGGGAGGGTGCTGTTTGACCGTAATTTGGAGGCGTTTGCCCTCATCTCACCCCACCCCACCCCACCCCGTGAAAGACCCCCAGGAGACCAAATGACCACAGCAAAATGAATCCACTTAACAGAAATTTACAGTGCAATGTACTCAGCTAAAACAGGATGAAGGTACAAAAAATGGCTGTTATCGTCTACAGCTACGCTGAAATGGCCTGGTGGCTAAAGGCTACACGGGGAGGGGAAGTGGGTGGGTGGGTGAGGGAGGGGGGTGTTCAAATTAAAAAATAGAAATCAAATTTAAACAATAAGAAAAAGGAAAATGGATCTACCGAAGCACAGACAGGAGGTGCAGGAGGGAGCCGGGCAAGCGACGGGCGCCGGGACAGCCCCGAGAGGGGGGTGAAGTCTGAGAAGGACCCGGGGGGCACCCCCTCGAGGGTCCCCGCAGGGGACGGAGGGGCTAAGGGGGCGCGGAGCCCTCCTGAGGGATGCGAACCGTGGGGTAGAGGGGTGGTGGGGAAGGAAACGTCCCCGTCGTCCCTCCCGTCCCTCCGTCCCCCCACATCCTTTTCCTACCGGGGACCCAGGGTCGAGCCCACCCTTCCCCGGTCCCGTGGCGGCGGCGGCGTGGTGGTACCCCCAACCCAACCCCCCACCCAAGCCATGGCGGTACCTCTGTTGCGGACGGAGCCGAAGACGGGCAGCACCAGGTAACCGACGTGCACCAGGACCATGCTGCCTGCGGCCTTTGTGGTGGCTGTGGTCGCTGTGGTTGCTGTGGCGGTAGCTCTGGTGGTTGTGGTGGTGGTGGTTGTGGTGGTGGCGGCCCGGCCCAGCCCGGCCCGGCCCGGCCCGCCCCGGCCCCGCTCCTCTCCCCGCCGGACCCTCGCACCGACGCGGCGGCGACTGACGCCCGCCCGCTCCGCCGGAACACAAAGACGCGCGCCGCCGACGGCAGCCGCCACGCCACGCCCCCTCCCCCCCTTCACCACGCCCACCACCAACACGACTCCCCCACGACACGACACGCCCCCCCGCGGGATGCACCCACCCACCCCCCGCCACGCCGCGCCCACCCACCCCCCCTGGACACTCCCACTACCCCCCGGAACGCGCCCCCCCTTTCCCCCCCCATTCCACGACCCCCCGCGGGAAGCGCCCACCCCCCGCCACGCCACGCCCACCCCCCCCTGGACACGCCTATCATGCCGCGGAACCGCGCCACGCCCCCCCGCAGGATTCGCCCGCGACCACGCCGCGCCCCCCCTGCGGGATGCACCCACGCCGAGCCCACCTCTGAACACGCCCACTACCCCGCGGGTCGCGCCCACCCCCCGACACCCCACCGCGGGATGCACCCATCCACGCCACGCCCAATCCCCTACGCCACGCCCCCCCTGCAGTTTTCGCCCACCCCTGGACTCGCCCACCACGCCGTGGGAAGCGCCCACCCCCAACTCCACGTCACGCCCCCCCCCGTGGGATACTCACGCCACGCCCACCGCTGGACACTCCTATCATGCCGCGGAACACGCCCATCCCTCCATTCCACGCCACGCCCCCCACGGGGCTCGTCCACTCGCACCCCACGCTCTCCTGCGGGATGCACCCACCCCTGACACACCGCGCCCACACTCTGGACACGCCCATCACCCCGCGGGATGCGCCCACCCCCCCACTCCACGCCAGCCCCCCCCTGCGGGACTCGTCCACCACCCCTTGGACACGCCCACTACCCCGCGGGACGCGCCCACAACCCCTTCACGCCACGCCCCCCCCGCGGGATACTCCTGCCGCACCACGCACACCCACTCCCTGGTCACGCCTATTAACCCGCAGGGATAATTTATCTATTTATTAATAATTTATCTCTCTATTTATCACTCCTGAATCTCCCCCCACTCCACGCCACGGACATCATTTTGTAGGATTTGCCCGCCCCCCCCACTCCACGCCCACCCCCTGGACACGCCCATCAATCAGGGGGGGTTCGCCCACCCTCCCACTCCACTCCACGCCCCACTGCGGGATTCACCCACCCCTCGCCAAGCCGCGCCCACCCCCGGACACGCCTATCATGCCGTGGAACACGCCCACCCCTCAATCCACGCCACGCCCCCGTGGGATACACTCACCCCCCGCCAGGCCCATCCCCTTGACACGCCCATTACTCAACGGGATTCACTAATCCCTCCACTCCATGCCACGCCCCCCGAGGGATTATCCAACTCCCACGCCACGCCCCCACGCGGGATATGCCCGCCACGCCCACCCCTGGACACGCCCATCACCCCGCGGGATTCACCCATCCCTCTACTCCACGCCACACCCCCCGGGGGATGCTGTCGCCACGCCACGCCCATACCCTAGGCACGCCCACGCGGGACACGCCCACCCCTGCTACGCCCCTCCCCGGTCCGTGAGGGAGGGGCCAAGGAGGAGGGGGCGGGGCCTGCCGTGGGGCGCGCCCGTGTGAGAGCGTGGGTGTGGAGAGAGGGAGGGAGGAGGGAAAGGAAGAGGATGGGAGAGGGAGGGGTGTGGGGAAGAGAGGGGTCTGGGGAGAGGGTCTGGGGTCTGCAGAGAGCATGGGAAGGGAGAAGAAGGCTACGTGGGTGGGGTCTTGGAGAACCTTCTGGTGCCTGAAGGGGCTCTAGGAAAGCTGGGGAGGGACGTGGGACAAGGGCAGAGAGGGATGGGATGAGGGGGAAGGGTTTCAAACTGGAAGAGGGGAGTTTAAGATGAGAAACATTAGGAATAAACTCTTCCCTTTGAGGGTGCTGAGCCCCTGTGCCAGGTTTCCCAGAGAAGCTGTGGCTGCCCCATCCCTGGCAGTGTCTCAGGTCAGGTTGAATGGGGCTTGGAGCAACCTGGGCTGCTGGGAGGTGTCCCTGACCATGGAAAGGGGCTGGGAATGGATGAGCTTTGAGGTCCCTTCCAACCCAAACCATTCTATCAAACTGTGATCCGAAACACACACCCCCTAAGACAGCACACGTGGCACCCTCGGTTACAGCCCAGTGCTCTGCTCCATAAATCCCTCCAGTGCTGACATTCCCACCCGTGACACCTCTGGACATGCTTCAAGTCAGGCCTGAAGCAGAAGGTGGTACTGCCTGCAGGAACATGGAGACTTTTGTTCCTGTCCCTGTCCCCAGTGGGGACAGTGTTGCCCATCCTATCGATCCCCCAATCACTGACAGAACGGACTCATTGGGACTTTACTTGCCTAAAATCACAGAATCCCAGACTGATTTGGGCTGGAAGGGACCCAGTTCCAACACAGCTCCTGCCATGGTCAGGGACACCTTCCAGCAGCCCAGGTTGCTCCAAGCCTCATCCAACCTGACCTGAGACACTGCCAGGGATGGAGCAGCCACAGCTTCTCTGGGAAACCTGGCACAGGGGCTCAGCACCCTCAAATTCAACAATTTCTTCCTCATCTCCAACCTCAATCCCCCCTCTTCCAGTTTAAAACTGTTCTCCCTCATCCCATCCCTCCCTGCCCTTGTCCCAAGTCCCTCCCCAGCTTTCCTGGAGCCCCTTCAGGCACTGGAAGGTGGTCTAAGGTCTCCCTGCAGCCTTCTCTTCTCCAGCCTCAACAACCCCAACTCTCTCAGCCTGGCTCCAGAGCTGCTCCAGCCCTCTGGGCAAAAATGTGTCTGGGCCAAAGGGACACAGAGAGCACATGGAAACCCCATGGGGCTTAGGTCACCCTCCTTGTGAGGCTAAGAACCTTCATGGCTTCCCATCTAAAAAAAAAAAAAAAAAAAAAGCCAAACCAAACAACAACAACAAAAACAACAACAAAAAACATCAGAAGCTCATCCCTGGTTATTTAAAACCATTTTAATGACGTGGGGGTGGGTATGGGGTCCTGGATATTGTTTTTTCTGTTGGTGCCCTGTTCCTCCTGGGCAGCCTGGGGGATGTTTGTGCTGTCTGTCCCTTCCCCACTGGCTTCCCCACCAAGGGAGCCCCCATAATCCCTGCTGAGCTTCATTCCTCATGGCCGTGCATCTGGCAGGGCTAAGCTCTGGGCAGCCTCCTTGCCTGTGTGTGGGATGGATTTGTCCCCCTGGATTATTGCATCAAATTTGGGGTTGTTTGGTGGCATTTTGTTTGTCTTGTCTTGTTTTGTTCTTCCTGATCAGAATTTTAAAAAGGGCTCAGCAACCTGGACCTCCCTCCCTCCCTGATGCTGGCACCCTCACTGCCATGCTCAGCGCTGTGACATTCACAAAAAAACCCACAAAAAACCCCCAAAAAACCCAGCTTTTAGTGGGGGGTCAGATTTCACACTTCTGCTACTGGGAGCAGGAAAAGCCCCAGATGCCCAGTGCCTCCCAGTGCCCATCCCACTGCATCCTAATTTAGATTTTTCCACCCTGCCTTGCTCTCCTTGTGCTGACCCCAAAGGATGTCTCCTGTGGGAAGATTGGATCTTGTCCCCTACTGTCCCCCTGCTTGGACAGACCTGGTCTGTAACACTCCATATTTTCAAGTCCCACAACACCATCCCCACCAGCATGGAGATTTCCAAGGAAGGAGCAATCCTGCCTTGTTTTTTTTTTTATTTTCCCAAGCTTATGACATAACAAAATGCTTCCCCCACTCCCTCATTTGTGGCACAACATGGAAAAATTACTGCTTTCCACCCAATTCTGCCAGTGGTGGGAAACTGTTCCTGGCAGCGAGGTGTGATCTGCTTGAGCTCCCTGTGTCAAACACTTCCTGCAAATCCTAGGATCACAGGATGTTTTGGGGTTGGAAAAGACCTTTCAGATCACCCAGTCCAGCCAGTAACCTACCTCTGCTAAGCCCAGTGCTACACCGTGTCCCTAAAAGGGACACATCTCCAAACCCTAAAAGGCCTGGAAGATGTAAGGTAGCCAAAGCCAGCAGTGAATCCAAGAAGGAGAGACCTCCACCTCCTCTTTCACCCATCCCCACCCTGGTGGCTGCAGGGCACGGCTGGGGGACTCCTGAGAGGAAACCCTAAAGGTGGTCTCTCATCAGCTACCCCAAGGGAGGTTGGAATGAGGAGGGAAAAAGCCTCTTCTCCATAGTGAACTGTGATAGGAGCATAGGGAATGGATGGAAGCTGCACCAGGGGAAGTTTGGGATGGATATTTGGAAATATTTTTTCACTGAGAGGGGTTGTCAGGCATTGGGATGTCCTGCCTAGGACGACGGTGGAGTCACCACCCCTGGAGACATCTAAAAGGCATTTGGACCTGGTCCCTAAAGACATGGTGTAGTAGTTGACTGTGATGTTAGTCAAAGGTTGGACTGGGTGATCTTGGACGTCTCTTCCAACCTAAACATTCTGTGACTCCCAGGATGCCCGTGGACTCTGCAAGGAGCACTGATGTCACCCCCGTGGTCCCCTGGGACCACTGCTGGCCTGGGGCCACCCCACCACCAGCTCCGGTTGCCCTCACAGCTGCTCCCAGCTCCCCCACAGCAGTTGTTGTGGGTGTTTCATTAGTCTCAGCCCTCACTGCTGCTTTCCATCCCTGTGAGCCTCCCCCCAGCCCCAGGACACCCGATCCATGGCTGGGGTTTTGCATGTCAAGCAGATGCCAGGGGCACAGGTTGATGTTTAAAATTAGCCCTCAGCATCCTCCTGTCTGCGTGGCCAGTGCCTGCTGGTGTCACCCAAGTGTGGATTATATATATATAATTTTTATTTTTTTATATTTTTTTTGTATATATATTTATATATATAATTTATATATATATATATGTTTACATTTTTATATATAAAGCACCTATCACCATATTGATAAACATTCTTTGGAACCACTCTGACAGCAGAGGTAAGAACAAGAGTCAGCCTATTAGTACCTCAGCACTACTGTTTCCAACCAATTAAAAAAAACCAAAAAACCAAAACAAAACAAAAAACAAAACAACAAAAACCCAAACAAAAAAAAAAAAAAAAACAAAAAAAAAACAAACCCCAAACCACAAGACTTTGCTGCCAGCCTGCCTGGCTGGTGTCTGATACTGCTACTCCATCAGGGTTGGGTCCTAGCACTTTCCCCCTTTTTGGGCCACCCTCCTAATTTTGCCACAAGCCCTCCTTCAAAATTAACCCCATGAAATTCATCTTCATGAGTGTGGTGTTCTCCAGCCTGCTGGATTTCGTGCGTGGCACTGATGGAGCAGATGCTTTTGAAGTTGAACTCATCATATCTCATCCCAGGGAAGGTTTTTTCCCCTTAGCCAGGAACACCCAGAGGATATTCAAGAAATAAAACTGTGACACAGGGGGAAGTTTAGGCAGGTCTGGGTGTGGCTATAACTCTCAGCTCCTGTCCCTCTGCACACCTCAGAGCCCTCAGAAATGTGGATGCCAAGATCTGTGAAATCCTTTGGGAAGTTGGAATGGGATCAACGGGTTCAAAAACCAGGAGACAGAATCCTTCAAACTTTAAGGTTTGTTTTTTTGTTGGTTTTTTTTTTTTGGACAGCCTTTGGCAAGACAGTGGATAAACCCTGAATGAAGGACCACTTCTGGCATCTTCCATCTCCAGAGGGAATTTTGTGGCAGGATGGGGAGCAGTGGGATTAATGGCATGGAAAGATCTGATGCCTGGCACCTGGTAGGAAGGAAGCACAGCTCTTTGCAAGATGGTGGCCTGAGCCTTGGATTATTTTCTGATTTTCAGCTACGTTTTGAATAATGATTTCCTTGGAAGCACATCTTAATGTCAGTGGTGATACAGCAAGGATGTTGTGGGCATGGCTGGATCTTTGTTGGTGCTTCCAGGGCAGGATGGTAGGAAGGGTGGTGGGTCTTACAAACCACATTAACAACAGGTTTTGAGTGTCTCAGGTCTTAGATGAGGGGAGATAAAAGGCTTGGGAAGCCAGCACTGAAGAACTGAACCTGGAGGGAAAAGTGAATGTGGGAAAACGAAAGGCAAAATGAAGAATGGGCAAAGAAAGGGTGAAAAGGGAGGAGAAACCTCTCCAGTAAACTCTGTAGCATCACACTGTGACTGGGAGAGACAGCAACAGAGACCGAAGCACTCAAGCTCCTGATTCATCAGAGGGTTTGAGATTTATTTGCACTGATGTTTAATCTATGCTTCTCCTGCTCTTTTATTTTCTCTTCCCCAGTATTTTTTTCTCCCACTTTCATTATTTTCTCAAAAAACAAAAAAAAAAAACCAAAAAAACCACCAAACCCAGAGAGGCAATGTAGAGAAAAAAAAACATTACGTATCAGCCTTAAAATGAAACATCTCAGCATTTCAGTTTTCTGGTTTTTGTGGGGAGAAAAATGAGAAAACAGGTAAATACCTCACAGTCAAAGATCAGCCATTTGAGAAATAAGAAAGAAAACGCTCTGCACTGTTTTTACCAGAGCAGATTTCAGATTCGTGGCCCAGGACTTTCTCTGGAGAAAAGCAGGAAGCAGCTTTTCCTTCATCCCCCCAATAGGACTGGGGATTTTTGGGAGCTCACAGCTGCTTGGAGGGACCCAGTGCCCTCCAGAGCACTTTTAGGAGGAATCACAATTTCTTGAGCTGGGAAGGGAAGGGGGGGGGGGAGGGAGAGGTCAGTGCTCCTCCCATTTCTCTTTTTTCATTTTGCTAAAACTGAATTATTTTTCTGTGAGGAATTTACTTCTCCACCTGCTTGGGTATGGTAGCCTGAAAAATAAAAGTCATTTTTCTGGCATGTGATGGCTGTTAAAAAGCAGGAGCTGACAATGCTTCTGGGCTGCATGTTTGGAGTGGGATGCTGGGGCTGGTTAAATGCCTCCTTCCAATTACACTTTTAACCCCACATCCTCCACCTCAGCCCTGCACCTCCCTATGGATTGGGCAAGGGTTGGCCTTTAGGATATTTCACATCCTTCACTCATCTTTCCACATCCATCCTACCCATATTTTTGGAAAGTAGAGGTTTTGCTGTGTTTTCCTTATTTCTTCCTTTCCTTTCCTTTCCTTTCCTTTCCTTTCCTTTCCTTTCCTTTCCTTTCCTTTCCTTTCCTTTCCTTTCCTTTCCTTTCCTTTCCTTTCCTTTCCTTTCCTTTCCTTTCCTTTCCTTTCCTTTCCTTTCCTTTCCTTTCCTTTCCTTTCCTTTCCTTTCCTTTCCTTTCCTTTCCTTTCCTTTCCTTTCCTTTCCTTTCCTTTCCTTTCCTTTCCTTTCCTTTCCTTTCCTTTCCTTTCCTTTCCTTTTTTGTTTTTATGTGTCCTGTTGTTGCTGTTTTGTGGGGCTTTTTTTTGGTTTTTTTTTTTTTTCCCTATTTCCTTATTTTCATCCTCTCCAATATTTAATTTATGAGATTTACTCCCTGATCTCAAGGTGGTTTTGCACTAATCAAAAATATGGCAAGGGCGATCATCCCATCTGCATTCCCAGATCACAGACTGGAAATCCAGAGAAACAACCCCCTTTTGGACTTGTCAATGATTAATTACATTGGAATCACATCTGGGTGATTTAATTCTGGCATTACATCCAGATGCTTTGATTTCTTTTATGTTCCTGGGGCAGATTTCCCCACTGTGGGATGGATACTGGGCAGGGTCTGGGTGAAGCAAGCCAGTCCAGCGTGGTTGGGAAGACAAAAATAAAATTGTTGTTTCCACATTCCCAATCCCCTTTCCCTGTTTTAGGGGGCACTTTCCCCTACCCTGAGGGACGCAGAGAAGGGTACGATGTCAGCTTGGAGTCTTTATCCTCCAGCTTTGGTGCCATCTAGTGCCTTCCCATGGCCTGCTCCCTCCCAGGAGTTATGAGCTAAAATGCCCAGATTACAATAAAAATCTCAATACAATTATTACAATATTACAATATATTATATTATATAATAATATAATATATATATAATATATTACTACAATAAAATCTCATGGAGTTCATGAGGGGTCCTACTGAGAGCCCTCACCTCCACCCACATCTCCCCACTCCAGGCTTTCTGTGGGGTTGGGAGTGGGTTGGGTTGAGCCTGGAGCACAAGAGATTCAGGGGATTCCACCCTGGGGCAGGGGAAGGGGAGGATGTAGGTGTAAAGCTAATTCTGAAGCATTTTAGAGAGTTTTTCTGAGCGTTTTCGGGTGCACCTGTGCCATCACAGAAGCTGGGCGCTGCAGCAGGATGCCCTACCTCAGTGTGGGAAAACAGACCCAAAATTCACTCTGCTCTCTGGTGAAAAACAACTCCCAGATAAGCCAGAAGGTCACGTTGTGCCTTGCTGCTGGAAAACAGTGTGGAGCAGCTGGACCAGGCAAGGAGAAAAATAGAAACTTGATAAAGAAAGAGAGAAAAATGTTCTTATGTCATAAAAACACAAAGCCTGAGAAGGATCCCTGAGACAGGAGAGGAGGTTTGGCTTAGCAATGGATGAGGGGCAGTGAGTGAAGTCATTGCTTCACTCCACAGCATCCCAGTCCCACTCTCCATGGGGTGGGATCCTGACACTTTCCCCACCAGGTGTGTTTGATGTTCCCCCTCCAGCAGGGACATCCCTGGGATGCTGTGAGAAAGGGAGCTATGGGTAGGGGAGGTAACATCAACCCCTGTTTAATCCTAGAATCACAGACAGGTTTGGGTGCCACAACTCCCACCAGCCCAGCTTGCTCCAAGCCCCATCCAACCTGACCTGAGACACTGCCAGGGATGGGGCAGCCACAGCTTCTCTGGGAAACCTGGCACAGGGGCTCAGCACCCTCACAACAAACTATTTCTTCCTCATGTCTCATCTCAATCTCCCCTTTTTCAGTTTGAAACTCTTCCTAATTATCCCATCCCTCCCTGCCCTTGTCCCAAGTCCCTCCCCAGCTTTCCTGGAGCCCCTTCAGGCACTGGAAGGTGCTCTAAGGTCTCCCTGCAGCCTTCTCTTCTCCAGGGTACATTCTGCTTTAAAATACTGCTTTGGTTACTGCTCTAGGTCTGGTACAAGCCAATTCATGAGCAGTTGCTCCAGCACACAGTGTACTGGAGATCCTGATTTACGTCCTTTAGCCCAACCCCATAATTTTAATTTACAAGGAAGTTTTGCTTTGTGTGTACATACACTCTTGTTTGCCTTCTGAAACCTCCACAGGACACTGGTCCAGGGCAAAGACCTCTCATTGGCCTCACATCAGAGAAGAGGGGAGCTCAGCATTACCCTTCCAAAAACTTGGCTGTACCATGTGGTGCTGCTGCTCGCTGGGGTACAAAGCATTCTAGGGCTTTTCTAGCTGGCAGGGAGCTCAAACCCTTCTGGAAAGTATGCTCCATGCTTTAAAAATTGGCCTAATTCCTCCTCTTAACAGGCAGCAGGACAAACTGCACAAATTGTGCAAGGAGCCAGTGTTCCTGCTGCTGCAAGTGTGATGGGGTTTACATAATGTCCTGAGACTCAGGTTTTAGCAGCACCCCAGCCACAGAGAAAGTCCTCAAATGCTCTCAGGAGGTGTGGAGGACACCCAGGTTGTGCACCTGATAGGGGCTGATCCTCTGTTTGCAGTGGAAGAGATGAGCTAAACAGTTTTCTACTGAGTCTTGTCTCAGACATGCTGTGAGCTGCCTTTGAAGTTACCCCTCTTCTCATCAGGATTTACCCACTGTGTTTTGTCTCTTGCTCTGGGTGTTTTAAAACCTCCAGCCTGCTCCTCACCTTCCCACCACTGTCTCCTAATGGCTTGGATCTGCTCTGGGTTGCCCCCAGGGCTATCCAACTCTCTGCAGGGGGAAAAAAGCCCACCCTGACTGATGAAAATGAGATGGAAAAAAAAGAAACCCAACTGAATGAAGAACAACACTTGAGCCCAAGTTTGCATCTCCTGCAGGAGTGGAGGGAGATCCCTGGTCCCCTAAAGATGCCCTACACATCATCTATCGGGGCCTGAAGTGGTGGCATGGGCTTAGATTGCAGAGGAGGCATCCAAGGTTTGTGCTGGGGCTGTCTGAGGCTCATCATCAAGAATATATCTACAGCACACCCATGGCAGGTGAGTTCATCAGCACAGGGAAACACAGGGTTTTCAATTATTCAAAGGAAGGCATCTGCTTACTTGCTCCAGACTAAGTAATGCTTGAGCAGCTTCACACCTCTCCCGGAGCCAACAGGGACCAGAAATGATTGTGTCAGGTGTTAAGGGGATGGGTTGAGTATTGGGTTATTTAGCACATCCTGAGCTTGTCTGAGCAAACCTCACAAAGCCCTGAGCACCTGGGGAAGGTTGTGCCATGCACTCACTGCTTCCCTCTTGTGCTCCTGGCTTTCATGCCTGGATTTTATCCCAGGCCAGGTGTGGTCAGTGGACACGTGGTTACTCCCAGTGATTGGATTTTTCATTGTTTCAGGGACTTTTTTAATGAAAGGTGTTTGGGAGCCTGGTCAGGCAAAACTTGAAAAATGAGGGTGTTTCTAAAAGTCTGTGATTGCCCACCAAGATTCTGTCCAGATGACCTCCAGCTCTTACCTGTCTGGAGCTGAAAGCAGTTCTCTGAAGAGCTGTGGTCCTTCCATAGACCAAAGGTGAGCTCCTATCATTGCCTGCCAAGCCTCATTTCCAGCTTGGGGTTGGAAACACGACACAAACAGGCCAAGAAAAGACCCAGAAAAAAAATTTATTTGACAGAATACCCAGACCTATGATTTTAGTTCCATGGGATTCATCTCATAGGCAGGGCCCATCTCCCACCTTTGCTGAGAAAATCAGAGATGTGTTCAGACACCAAGGTTTTGGCTGCCTCTCTCCACCATGCCAGAGGTGACCTTTCTGCCCAGAGGGTTGAGGATGTGCTCCAGAAGCAAGAGGAAAAGCTGGAGGAGCAATTAAGGTGCCACCCATCTGCTGCCCTCAATTATGTCCCACTTCCTGCAAGTCCCATCCTTGTTGCCACTCCAGACTGTGGAGATGCCACCATCCCTCCCCAGGAGGGCAATAGGCAGAAAGATGAGGAAATGCAGCCCCTCACCTTCAAGAGCCAACTCCAAATGCTCAGAAGAACCAATGCTGTGCCCAAACCTATTCATTAACCCACGTCACCACTTCATCTAAGTGCACAGTGGGTTTTTTAGGGTGCCCTCCTCTCTTGCTGCAAGACGAGGAGGGGGATTTTTCCTTTGGTAGATGTGCTGCTGGCCAAGAGAAGAAGGAAAGCCCAGCCAAGGTGGCTGCCAACCCATTGTGGCATTGAGGAGACCTTTGCTGTGGCTCTTCATGCAGACAGCAGGACCCACCAGGGCTGAAAAACAACAGCAGAAAGGAGGTGTTAGTGAGATGTCAGGAAACAGATCCGAGGTGCTCAGCCCATGATTTGTAAATGGCAGAGCTCCTGAGAGGGAAGTTTCTATTTGGCAGGGTTGCCATCTGTGGTCCAGGGAGAGTGTGAATAAATGGACCCAAATGGGAAGTGTAATCATGTGGAAAAGCCATAAAATTACCCTTTCATGAATCTCTGTCATAGCCTGTGCCCGCTAAGATGAGAGCTTTGCCTGAGAACAGGTAACACAAGTGACACATTTCCCACCAGGATCTTAAAAGATTCATTCCAGCCCAACCACATCTGACTCCAAAGCTCCTCTTTCAGTTTATAGAACCACTGATGGCTCATAACACTGTGGATAAACATCTCCCACTTATATCTGCAGCCCCCGAGGAGGGATCTGGATGTGCCCTGCTTTGAAACAGCAGCCTTCCCTTGAGGTCTGTATTGCTGAATGATGGGCATCCAGAGAGCAATTGTGATAAGGGTGGAAATCAAGAGGTATTATAGGATGCAGATAGTTAATTCAGCTGGACTTGGTAAGCTTAAAGTTCTTTTCCAATCTATATAAGTTATTCCAATCCAATAAGTTATTCTGCTTCTATGATCTGCAGTATTGGAAAAGATGCTTTTCCAAGGAAGTGACACAAGATCACTATTTTTAGAGTGATTTTGGGACGTAAGGGTTGGTGATTTCCACTAAAACTGCTGATCAGACAGAGGTGATACTGGAGGATGTGGGTGAGGTCAGATGAGCTGCAGTCACAGACCTGACACTGGAGTGCAGTCCTCTCAAGTTCAAGGTGTACACAGAGGGGCCTGGCAGAAAGGAAATGGTAAGATTTGAATGCTCTTGCTGATGGGCAAGCCAAAAACTATCAATGATGTGAAGCCATGGAAATGCAAAATTGGTCCCCAGCTGAAGGAGACTGTGTTGTGCCTGAGGCACACAGAGGAAAGCCCCTAGGAAAGGCACTGGTCAGACTCCAAGAGCTCATCACTCAGTTTGCTTCACCTACACTAATGAAAAATTTATTTGATGGGGGATACTTACTCGCTTCTTTTTCCAGTTCTGATGTGGTTGCCCTGGATTCACCAAAAAGCTGGATATGCAGCTAATAAACGTTTAAAAAAAAATGACCTGAAATTAAACTTTCAGACAGTTTTCCCCCTGCCTGCTCCAGCTCTGCCCTGAGATTTACTGTCTGAGAGATCTTTCCTTCCCAGCAGCTGGAACTCAGCCCTAATTTTAAAGTGAATTGCAAATCCAGGTGACTAAGCAGCTCCAAGAGAAAACTTCCAAGAGGCATTTATGAATCTGTAGTGGTAAGGACTCTCAGGAATGCATTTATACTTCATAAACTCCCTGATGCTGAGACACAGACCTGGGGGTTTGGACTCCTCAGCTGCTGATTAGTTTCAATAAAAGGAGGGTCCTGACTTTATTTGCACCAAAGTTGAAAGTAAATCCAGGGTCTGTATGTTTCATGTTCACATTTTGCAGGTGTGCTGCTCCTTTCCTTTGCTGGCAGAGGGGAAGTGGCACCCCAGTGATGCTCTGTGGAGAAAGCCACAGGAGCTGACATTCACAAATGATGGGTCTGAAAAGGAAAGGGAAAAATAAGTAGTATTTCAGTAAATGGAGGAGATGGGCTCTACAAAGGACACCATTTACAGATTCCCCATGGCACTGGGGAACTAATGCACTTACTAAAGCACTTTCAGTCCCCATTTTCAGGCAGATAAAATACATTTTCAGCAAGAAAATTAATCTTCAGTGCAACAGTTTCACTGGGGAAAGCAATAGATAGTCTGACCTGTTTGGGTAGTTTTTGTCACAGTTCTTGTACCATGCCAGAAATGGCAGTTCCCAGAAAGCAAAGCAGCCATGAGTGCTGAAGGAGGAATTTCAAGCTTTCCATTTAGTGCATCCTGAAGTCCAAAGACCCTGGGTGTCTCTTGGTGAAGGAGAGAGAAAAAAAATTCAGGAGCTGTGTCAGCTCTCATCATCACACATCTGCACCAAGCTCCAGGTGGTGATACACACGACATAAAATCTGGGTCTGGTGTCCACCCCCATAACCTCTACTAGACCCAGAATTTGTTTCATCGAGATTCAGAAGAGCCAAGAACTCAATGGGGCTGAAAAGCCAACTCAAGTGAGTCCATCATGGCATTTAAAATAGTCATGGATTTTAATGCTAAGGTTACATAAAACACAACAGTTCTGCTTATTTGCACCACGGAGGGACTTCTCTTGTGATAAGAACAGCAGAACTAAAGCAAACTCCTCTACTTAGTTGGAAGTGTAGTGGATTTTATTATTAGTTCAATAGTGGCTATGGGAAGAGTGGCAACCAGCAGCTCCTAAGTTTAGCACCATGCAGTTAATACTTACCATCCCTCTCTTTACTTGCAGGTACAAATTTCCTGGTGTCATTTTCTGGTTTTACAAAATGCTGCTCAGCCTGGCACCCCCTCTTATGGTCTGCAAGGACCAGCCCAGAGCTCCACAGCTGGGCTACACATCCATTGCAAATCACAGAACCACAGAACTGCTCAGGCTGGAAAAGACCTTCAAAATCATCAAGTCCAGACTCATCCTAACCCTATCACCCTGTTCCTGATGACCCACCACTAAACCATGTCCACAAGCACCACAACCAGGTGATTTTACAAAACATTCATGGATGGGATGCTCAACCACCTCCCTGGGAAGCCTGTTCCAGTGCTTAACAACCCTTTCTGTAAAGAGTTTTCTCCTAATATCCAACCTAAATCTCCCCTGATGCAACTTGAAGCCATTTCCCCTTGTCCTGTCCTCTGTCACCAGTGAGACAGGACCAACCCTACTCTCACTACAACCTGCTTTCAGGTATTGGTAAAGATAAAAGATAAAAAAGAGATAAAGATGTGATAAGGTCACCCCTCAGCCACCTTTTCCCCACACTAAAACAGCCCCAACACCCTCAGTCACTCCTCATAGGTGATGTATTCCAAAAGTTTCACCAGCTTTGTTGCCCTTCTTTGGATCTGCTCCAACACCTCAATGTCCTTTTTGTATTGGGGTTCCCAAAACTGAACACAGTACTCGAGGTGGGACCTGCCCAGTGCTGAGTACAGGGGGTGGATTCATTAGTGGATGATCTCAGAGGCACTTTCCAACCCAGATGATTCTGTGATAAAGAGGATTACTTCCCTAGTTCCTGCTGGTCACACAATTTCTGGTCCCAACCAGAATGCCAATGGCTTTTTTGGCCACCTTGCTGGCTCATATTCATCCACCTGTGAATCAATACACCAAGCTCCTTTTCTGCCAGGCATCTTTCCAGCCACTCTTCTCCAAGGCTGCAGCATTGCCTGGGGTTACTGTGACCAAATACAACCCATTCCCTCCACTGTTCTGCCCACTGGCAGCAGAACCAAGCTTGCTGGTACCACCTGAATGTGAGAGAAGATCAGAGGGGTGCAATGCTGCTCTCTGTCCTGGTCCAGTGTTCTCACTGCCCACCAGGAGAGAGCTGTGAGGATGGGATGAGGGGATGCAGTTGGAGATACACCAGTGGGAAGATGGGGGGCTGTGCAGAATCCACATTCCTAGAAGGGATTCTGCTGAGCTCAATGGGCAGGGGATTCCTGAGCATCCCCCACCAGTGGGACAGGGAGAAGCAGTGGTCCTGCTCTGGTCTTAGAGATAAAACAAGTTTTGGGGTCAGGAAATCACATTTACAGCCTGGAAATGTCAACATTAAAACGCATGACAGCAGAGAACAGTGCTGAAATTGAGCAGCTGGAACCTGTTCTCAGAGATTAAGGCTTTATTTAGGAGATATGACAAACAGCAGGGTACTGAATGAAAGTGGGGGGGAAAAAAAATCCCAAACAAGTTGATATTGTTTAAATAATACACTCTATTTTATTTTGTCTTAAAATAGTTAAACCTTTATGCTACAGACTTGTTTCAAAAAACAGAAGGTCGCATCTTGCACCAAAAATATATATATTTATATATATATATATATAACACTCTGTTTTATTATTATTTTTTCTCCAAAGACCATTAAATACTAGATGGAAAATGAGAACTAAATAGTGAGTGTTGAGAAGAATCCACTTCTTTAACTAGAGTCACATGTTTTAAACATTTATATCTAAGCAATGATTTGTCTTCACTACAGAAGATTCTAAGTTCACACTCCAGCAATTCAGGAACTGCTAAAACCATGGAGAGCTAGAGCCAATGCACACTGGAATTGGTGGAAAGCCCTGCACCAACTCCAGTGGGTTCTGGATCAGGCCCCAAGTGCATTGTTTCTTAGCCATACAATGGCTAACATTTCTCTTTCCTGCTGAGAAGAGCAAAACTGTCCAGGCACCCTTTGCTCTCTTAAAAAAAAAAAAAATAAAATAAAAAAAAATAAAATAAAATAAAATAAAAAAAAAGCAATAATAAAAAAAAAAATAACAAAAAAAGAAAACTTGCTAACTATCCAGTGATTGCAGTTTTCAGATCACTACCTTTCAAATTTGTGAGAATACGTAGTGTTTTAAGTAAAAAGAAAGCCTGCATCAGACTACAATATGCGAATTGTTTCAACAAACACAGTGCACAATTGGAGGAAGTTTGGTGAGGACGCATCTGTTTTTATATATACATGGAACTCACATCATATACAAACTGAAAAACAAAGTGAGTTACTTTGCATTTGTCACGGAAGGACTACAAATGGGCCCTTTCTGGCAGCTTTCTGACAGACCCCCAGCTGGAACAGTGAAGAGCTGCCACACTGCATCAGCACTGTTAAAAAAAGAAATTACCTTTACAGCATGGGTGCTGGCCCACTGACAGCTGAGTTGTGTGACTTAACAACAAGGAGAAAAAAAAAACCAACAAACTACATGGCTGATCCAGTGCCCCAACAGCACAGGGCTTCCCCCTTCTGGCTCCATTCTCCATTCCATCCCCAGAGAAAGAAATCAGTCACTAAAAGCACCTCGTGCATTTTTCTGGCCATTCAATACGACTATGTTTAGAAGGTCTGCAATTGGAGTATCAATACCTTGCCTAGGTGTTCTGTAACTGTTCTGCTTTTTGAAGGAAAAACTGTTACTAACTATATTAGCTGGCTTGTTGGTTTCTTGTTTTGGGGTTGGGTTTTTTTTTGCCTGTAAGTTATGTGTCACCATAGGTAATTTTAATTTTTTTTTTTTTTTTTTTTTCCCCCACAGATGAAATTACTCCAAGCCAACTTTGGATAGCAGGCAACACAAAAAGAAGACAGAACTTCCCATGCCCCCACTATCCCCTGTTCAGCCTTAAATGGCAAAAAAAATGTGGTGATGGAGCTGTACAAAATTTCTGCTAGAAACATTCTGACTACAAAGGAACATTTCAATTGCACAATAGACAATTAAAGTGGATAACATCTTGTGAAAGTCTAATCTTTGGTTTTTGCCTTGAAAAAGGCTCAAAATGACAGATGAAGGGCAGGAATTCCCATCTACACTACAGAAAATACAGCCTGCTAAACCGAGTAGTTCTGCTGATTTCAGTACATATTCTGGTAGAAAGTGTTTCCAGGATTGTATCATAAAACAAAAAAAAAACCATCCCACACTAAAAGCAAGAAAAATGGTGAAGATCTGGTTTGGTTTTTTTAGTTAAAAATAATTTTAAAAATTAAAAAAAAAAAAAATTAAAAAAAGAAATCACAACAGTAGGCCCTGTTTCTGCAACATCTTTCAGGACAGAGTTTAAAACACTTGAATGGCTTCACGATTTTCAGCAAACACTGAATGTTATGCATCTGCTGAAGTGTTTTGCCAAGTTGGGCTTTTTTTTTTTTGAAATGGTCAATGAAGCAAATAAGCAACAGTAGTAATGAGGACCATGAGCAACATATTTCATTCCTCGCCTTCTCCTACTCCAGGCAAGACTCAGAAACAGGTAGAAAAGTTCAGATATGTTTAAAAAGAAGGACAATGGGCCTTTTTATTACTTTTCTTGTGCTTTTGAAAATATCAGCTGCTAGTAAATCACTACTATTACTACTCTAAACTGTACCAAGCTGTGGAAAACGATCCATGAAACACAGTAGTCAAGCAGACAGAAGACTCAGCACTGAAAAGTGTAAACTAGAAATTATACTGAAAATAAAAAAAAACTGTTAAAAGCAGTTCAGTGCATATGTTATGGGCCATTTGTATTAAAGGCAGTCCCTTCTGCTGGTATCATTAACCAAATAAGCTTGGGTATAAATACTCTTGGCCCAGTTTTCAGAAGTGTTGAATACCCCCAGTTCCACTGAAATCAGTGAGGACACAGCATTTCTCAAAATCACACAGCAAAACACTAACTTCTACTAACAAACTCAATATACTGATAAACTAAAAACGTTCTGAAGTAGGAGGTGGGAAAGGGTGGGAGGACATAAGCTTGCACACAGTTATTACTTCTGATTAACACACACTCAAGTTAGTAACTGTAGATATGTTTTAAATTTGGAGCTACTGGCTTTTAATTTTGGGGAGGAATCCTCCTTTGAGAAGGCGAAACCATCTTAAGTGATACTGAAACTACACCATATTCTTATGGAAATTAAAAACTTTTATGAGTTCGAGCTCTGTAATGCCAGGACTCAGGCTCCTGAAGCTGAAGCTTCAGCAATGAACTGTGCCACGGGAAGGGAGAAGGGCTGGGGAGACACAAACACAGTGACACTGCATTACAGTAGATATTTGCGTCTGGTATCCTCATCCAAAGTGAGGTCCACTACTTCTGGGGGTGAAGACCAATTCTGCTGGGGAGTCACAGCTGTCCATGATGGTGTTTGCTGAGCATTAACATACTGTGAGCCTGAGCCATGCTTCCAGGAAGACACACGCTGAATCACACCTCCCCTGGGATGCACACACCTGTAGCAAGGCAAAAAAAAAAACCCATGAAGGATTAAAGCTGCCGTGGAGCTCAAGCACAAGGTTCTTAGCTGCAGTGGTTTATCACTTAGGCATCTTGTAACATGCCCCTCTCCAATATGCCCTTGTGGTTTTTTCCATCTGTAGAGCCCATGCCTCCTTCAATGACCAGTAACAAAGTTAAGGCTAAAATTAAAACTCAGGGGTGATGGTGAAATTATATTGTTTTTAAGAAGGGAATTCTGCCAGTGGGTGTAAAAATGTGTGTGTTTCTATGCATTCATCCATCTGTGCATGGGTCCTAAAGATCTGAAAGTCTGCCCCATTACATCACATGTATTACCATGCATTCCTCAGAAGGAGGGTTTTCTCCAAAGAGTTTTACCCACTGAACTGTTACAAAGAGAAAAACTTCAGTGGGGCTGGGTGAGACAAAAGCTAAGGCTAAAATTAAAACTCAGGGGTGATGGTGAAATTATATTGTTTTTAAGAAGGGAATTCTGCCAGTGGGTGTAAAAATGTGTGTGTTTCTATGCATTCATCCATCTGTGCATGGGTCCTAAAGATCTGAAAGTCTGCCCCATTACATCACATGTATTACCATTCAGAAGGAGGGTTTCCTCCTAGGAGTTTTACCCACTGGACTGTTACAAAGAGAAAAACTTCAGTGGGTCTGGGTGAGACAAAGAGGAAAGATACCTTCCTGTGTGAAATTAAAAGCATGTTAAAATAAGGACATAATGAGACTTTCACTACAGTAATTACAAGAGACATCTTGTAATTACATTGCAGCCATTACACTTGGTTTTTCTTTGGTGTCCTTAACTCAAGATTGCAAACATGTTGGGGAATGCTCACTGATAAGAGTAAAGCCCTCCTTCAGCAAAACCTTCAAGCTTGAAGTGATTATAGTCAATGAGACTAAATGATTATTTAAAGATAAGCACACACTCCGGTGCCTTGCTGAAGTGAGGTACATACCTACTTATTTGCACAGTATTTCTACCTATTATATTCATAACAGATCTGTGACAATTAAGTATAAACTAATAATAAATAGGAAAAAAAACCACAACTAATTGAAAGATCATATGATGAAGTGACGACAGGAATTTACTGGAGCCTTCAAGAGGAACACTCCATTCCTAGTTGTACATCTTAAACAAATCCTAGTAAAACTTTATACCTACTGCTCAAAAAATTGACTTGCTCTTGTAAGCACTGCTGGTGGCTGAGGCTGCTCCTGTCTGTACACTTAAAGCAGGAGATGTTAGGCTGCTGGGGCAAGCACTCCCCATGTCACTCTGAAGGCACGTGTGCCTCATTTCAGGAATCCAGGTTTTCCACGCCGGTTGCACATCCCTGACATTTACGTTTCATTTGTTTTAATTTAAGGTAGTAAAATCTGTTCTCTCCAGAACTACTTAGGTCATGCTCATCTCTCTTGAGTCTGGTTGGAGCTTTATGAAATGGAATGAAAAATCTCATTCTGTGAGCTCTTAACTTCTCTGAATACAAATGTCTCATTTCCTTCTCAGATATGCTATTTAGTTTAGATGTGATGTTCAGAATGACTTTTTTATTACTTCCTCAGTCTTTAAAATATATACTTAAAGAACATATCTCCTAAGAACTAGTAGTAAGAGACTGGAATTCTAACAACTATAGGTTTGTTTATTTGTTGGGTTTTTTTTTAAAAAAAAACACCTTTCTTTTAAGAATAAATACTTTAAAGTGTAACTGACAAGAAAATCCTGTAAACAAAGCAAATACAATATTTGGTCTCAGGGACTATGGTCCATCCTTCTGACAAAGAACAGAAATCAGTGCTTAGGCAAAGCTAATACTAGCTCCTTGAAGATGACAAAAAGCCAGCTACAAATTATCTCATAGAAATGATACCTTGCAAAACCAAAAGTGTTCTTTCTCAAACAAGTCGCACAGGCAGCCCACAGACAAAAAATTACACCAAACATTAGCTTAGGGAACATGCTTTCCAGTCTGTAGCTAAGGAAAGATATGAAGTTTAGGTGGGTGGGGGGCATGGAAAACTGTTAAAAAAAAACAAAACAGAAAAGGATTGTATATACATATCCAGAATAAAAAATTAAGATTAAAATCTACTGGAAAAAAGTTAAATGAACTGAAAAACATGAGTTGGTGTCCTAAGTAGATGCCAAGTAATACTCCAACGATGAGAGTCACCACCAATTCACTATCAATCTAAAAAACTACAAATGATGGACAAATTCTAGGGTGTCACAACTCATGGCAGTCCAACAATGACACAAAAACACTGTGAGGAAAAGGACAGAATCCAAACACCATGCTAACTAAGCATGCAAAAAATACTGATCAAAAAACCTAAACCTTTTCCAAATGACAACCCTGTCAGAAGCCCATCAATACTTCATAACTGCAAACCTACAAGAGAAATAAAATTCTAAACAGGACTGAAACACCTGAAATGTGTGAGTATTCAAGAGAGCCAGTAAGAACCAGTCTTTGGAGATGGTAGGTGGTTATACCAACAAAGTAAGCACTGAGGTGTGCTTCATATCTGTCTTTGCTGTCCATATCAATGAAAAAGGATTTTAAACACCAACTCTACATTTACTCAACATTCACATTCTGGTAAATATTATTGAGGCAAGCAGCATGGCAAGCTTTCAGACAGGGGACCTGAAGAAGAAGGGCTGTGAGCACATGGTGCTACACAGATTTACACAAGCTGGTAAGGTGGGGCAAGTCCACACTGCTTATCATTACACCAAAGATCCTCTAAGCCCTTGGTCTGCCTGATAAACAGCCAGCAGAGATACTTTCTGCAGAATCAGCATCTTCCTAAAGAGCTGGCCGTGCAAGGGCTTTCACTGTTCTAAAAGCAAAGACTAAATTTCTCTTGCTTCAGAACCTTAAAATTCCCTTTTTGCACATCCAGCAGCACTGCCTTGTGCCCACAACATCTGCAGAGTTTTCAGCCTGGGAAACTCAGTCCTGCACACCTTCTCTTTTCCCTTCCTCAAGATGAAGACAGGGTGCAGGCACAATAAGGAACAGCTCTGTTCCTTGTCCCCCACAGCATTTTTCTGCCTCCAGCCATGCACCAGACCAGTTTTAGAAAGTCTGTCTGTTTGCTGTTTTACCTTGGGTTTATTCTAGCACATCAAACCTTCAAACTATTTGAAAATGCCAGTCGTGTTCAACTGTTTTGTAATAAATTAAGCCAAGGAAAGATCACAGGCTAAAGATGAAGAGCAACATCAAAAAATGCCTAATGAGAATAACAGCTGAAACACATCTGGACCCTCAGCTGGGGTTTTGAACTCTCTACTATCTTGAAATAAAACCAAGATTCGTAATTTTTAGTCTAAAGGGGCTATCTTATGACACTGGCCATTTATATACAGTATTTTTACAACTCTTGATTAATTAAATCAACTGAAGCTGATTGAATTATTGAAGTATTTTAAAAGGAAACAAGAACCAGTAAGTATTTCTGTTTATCCATCTGCATATTCACACTTAAAATCTGAATTCCTGATGCATACACATTTAGTATTGCAATATTTGGTATTTCAATAATGCATATGCTTAGCCTGTTAGTGTTTTATATCAAGTTGCAAGCTTAATCTGAATACTTGTCAGTCTGAATACTTGATAATATTCTATGGAAAAATGCACTCTGACATCACAGTCACCAGCAGAATATAAAAAAAAGAAGTGCAAGGTTGGATAACTCAGGGGCATGGACAGGTAACTGCAGAAGAGAAAGTGGGAAGCTGTTTTCATCATCATCATCATCATCATCATCATCATCATCATCATCATCATCATCATTATTATTATTGTTGTTTCTTTATTGTTATTTTATTTTATTTATTAATTTCGGCAATTCAAGTATTCTGATAAAAAGAAAGAAATATCAGAGAAAGCAAAAAGGAATTAATACCTGGCATGTTCCTGAACTCCAACAATCTCTACTTCACTATCAGAAGAGGTGATATTAATTTCTTCATTGATCTGGGCATTACCAGTAGAGGCTTTGTCAACTGCAATGAAGCCTGGATCCAAATGACCTGCAGATGGAAAGAACACAAATACAGCCAGTACTCAACAACTTGCACAACACAGAAATCAGCTGGAAAAGGAATTTTCCAAGCTAATAAAACAAGACTGAAACACAGAGACTGGAAAATATTATTAGATTAAGCTATCCAGCTTCCAGATATCCAGCTTCCTATCTGATAGGAGACAGGAGATGACCATGAGATTTATCCAGTCTCAGTAGTGATGGTGCCATCACACAACTGTGAACACTTTTGCAACAAGAACACTCAGTGTAATTAGGCTTCCCAGCTGTTATTTTACTACAGCTCTGGCAGTTACACTGTGCCTGAATCTGAAATAAAGAAGCAAGACAACCTGGTGTCAGTAAATCAAACTCAGTGATACTGTGGCTAACAAACCTCACTGGTTGGACAGAAACATCACACACACCAAGGAAAATGTTTGTTTAGTCATTAAGATGTAATTTCTTAAAAGTGTCATTTCACAATAAAAATTCAATTAAAATATAACTTCTACTACTTTTTTTTTTCCCCTAAAATAAATAAATACATAAAAAAATTACTCCTACTGTCTCTCTTTAGCAGTAACCTGAAGGATGCTGGGCAGCTCAGAAGCAGATGACAGTACTCTTTGGAAACTGCTCACTCAGCTCACACAGGGGAAGAATCATTCATTGAACAGGAAATTTGAGATTAGATGAATACATTATGTATACCTAGCTTGACTGGACACCTCTTCAAAGATGAGAGGAGGAGAATGCAGTAACAGTCCACAGAATTTCAAATGTATGTGAACATGCAGAACTGATTGTAACCCCCTGTAGGTCAAGAGGACACTGAGAGAAGAAATTAAACTATAAAAAAGTGCCAGGGAAACCTAATGACTGCTAGGAAAAGATGCAGGGAATAGAGGGGCATAGTCCATACTGCATGTTTGTTTTTTATAGACCCTTTAGTGCAACATCTGATCAGGGTTAGCAAGGGAAGGAAGCCTGTGTGCTGCCCTGTACCCAAAAGAGGAGTTTTCACCTCACAAGGCAAAAAAGACTTGTCAGCTGAACTTAAAATGAATTAATGACTCAAGAAGATCTTTCCTAACACAATAATTCATCTGAACATTTCTTGGCAAATAACACTAGACTGCCAGAAAGTCCCAAAATGCATCACAGATATTTCTTTAATAAAAAGTGGCTGGGCACACTGTGAGATATAAAATACAAGTGCTCAGAGGCTTTGAGTCATGTGCAGGAGATACAAACTGAGGGCTTTATGTGATCACTGCCCTGGGATTGGCATCATAGAATCACAGAACCACAGAACCTTTCAGGCTGGCAAAGACCCTTGGGATCACTGAGTCCAACCACCATCCACAAAGTTCTCCCATAAAACACATCCCCAACACCACATCCAAACAACCCTTAAACACATCCAGGGATGGTGACCCAACCACCGCCCCAGGCAGCCTATTCCTGTGTCTGACCACTCTTTCTGTGAACAATTTTTACCTAATGTCCAGTCTAAACCTACCCTGCTGGAACTTCAGTACATTCCCTCTTGTTCTATCACCAAACACCTGTGAGAAGAGGCCACCACCACCCTCTCCACAATGTCCTTTCAGGTAGTTATAGTGAGTGATGAGGTCTCCCCTCAGCCTCCTCCTCCTCAAACTGAACAGTCCCAGCTCCCTAACTCATTCTCCATAAGATTTTTTCTCCAGGCCCTTCCCCAGCTTGGTTGTCCTCCTCTGCACTCACCCCAGCACCTCGAGATCTCTCTTATACTGAAGTGCCCCAAACTGGACCCAAAACTCAAGGTCTGGTCTCACCAGTGCTGAGTACAGGGGGACAGTCACCTCCCTCCTTCCGCTGGCCACACTATTGCTGACACAAGCCAGGATGCCACTGGCTTTCTTGGCTACCTGGGCACACTGCTGGCTCATTTTCAGTCCCTTCTCAATTAGAACCATCAGGGCCCTTTCTGCCTGGCAGCTTTCCAGCCACACTTCCCAAAGCCTGGAGCATCCCATGGGGTTGTTGTGGCCCAAGTGCAGGATCTGGCACCATCATTGAAGCTCACGCTGTTGACACTGGCCCATCCATCCTGTCTCCCTATCCCCATGCAGATCAACACTCCCACCCAACTTGGGTGTCATCTGCAAACTGATGATGCACAATATGTCCTTATCAAGGTCATCAATAAAGATGTTGAACAGAAATGGTCCCAACACTGAGCCCTGAGGAATGCCACTTATGACTGCCACCAGCTGGATTTAACTCCAGATTTAAATCAATGCTCTTTGGGCCCTTCCACTCAAGCCACTGCTTCACCCAACAGATTGTATGCTCACCCAGGCCATGAGCAGTGAGTTTTTCCACAAAAATTCTACAGGGAACCGTGTCAAATGCTTTCTGAAAGCCTAGATAGACAATATCCACAGATTTTCCCTCATCTGATAGCTGGGTCATCTTGTCATAGAAGGAGACCATAGAATCATAGAATCATAGAATTGGCTGGGTTGGAAGGGACCTCAGAGATCATCAAGTCCAACCCTTGATCCACTCCCCCCGTGGTTCCCAGCCCATGGCACTCAGTGCCACATCCAGGCTCTTTTGAAATAGCTCCAGACACGGAGAATCCACTACTTCCCTGGGCAGCCCATTCCAAGGGCTGATCACCCTCTCCAGAAAGAAATTCTTTCTCAGCTCCAACCTAAACCTCCCCTGGCACAACTTGAGACCCTGCCCTCTCGTCTTGCTGAGAGTTGCCTGGGAAAAGAGCCCAACCCCCCCCTGGCTCCAACCTCCTTTCAGGGAGTTGGAGAGAGTGATGAGGTCTCCCCTGAGCCTCCTCTTCTCCAGCCTCAACACCCCCAGCTCCCTCAGCCTCTCCTCACAGGAATTCTGCTGGGTCCCTAGTTGCCCTCCTTTGGACCTGCTCCAGGACCTCAATCTCCTTCCTGAACTGAGGGCCCAGAACTGGACACAGGACTCAAGCTGTGGCCTCCCCAGGGCTGAGCACAGGGGCAGAATCCCTTCCCTGGACCTGCTGGCCACGCTGTTCCTGATCCAGGCCAGGATGCCATTGGCCTTCTTGGCCACCTGGGCACACTGCTGGCTCATGTTCAGCTTCCTGGCAATCCAGACTCCCAGGTCCCTTTCTGCCACTCTGTCCCCAGCCTGAAGCTCCCCATGGGGTTATTGTGGCCAAAGTGCAGGACCCGGCACTTGGCCGTGTTGAACCTCATCCCATTGGAAGCAGCCCAACTCACCAGTCTGTCCAGGTCCCTCTGCAGAGGTTCATCAGGCAAGACCTGCCTTTCACAAACCCATGCTGACTGGGCCTGACCCCTTGGTTGTCCTCTATATGACTTGTGATGGCACCCAAGGTGATCCATTCCATGACCTTCCCTGATTCCAAAGTCACAGAAGAGAAGTCTGTAGCTTCCTGGATCCTCCTTTCTGCCTTCCTTGTGGATGGGTGTTACATGTGCTACCCTTCAGTCCATTAGGACCTCCCGGTATCCAGGATTTAAAATAAATAATTGAAAATTGTAAGGAAAATAATGGAAAGTGGCTTGGCAGGCACATCTGCCAACTCTCTCAACACTCTTAGGGGTAACCCATCCAGCCCCAAAGACTTGTGTGTGTCCCAGTGGTATAGCAGGTCACTAACCACTGACTTTTTACTGTGATAACCTCATTCTCCATGCCCTCTCTGTCCCCTGGCTCGTGTGGCTGAGTGTCTATGGAAAGGACAGTTAAAGAAAGACTGAGGCAAAGCAGGTGTTGAGCACCTCAGCCTTTTCCTCGTCCTTTGTTCCTCTGTTTCTTTTGGCATCCCATAAAGGATGGAGATTTTCTCTAAGCCTCATCACCCCAACTCCTGGATGTCCCATCTGCTACAGCTCAGGTGGCAGAAGGCCACACAGTTCTTGGTCATTGATTCCCACAAACTCTTATGGATATTATCACCCTGCCCTCATATGTTGTATTAATGGTGTGCCACAACTCTGCAGGCTTTGCCAGACAGGGTGATGTCTGTCTCAGTGGCAAGGCAGATCAGCCCTTAAGTATCCCCAAAATTAATCCCCAGGAGTATAAATGAGAGTCCCAAATATTTTCATGTATTACCATAGCTTTAAGTTCAGACAGCAAGAAGGCAATTAGCAGTGGAGAAGCCATGATTAGCAGAGTGGATATTGCAACAGTAGCTGAGTGGAAATCAGGATTACAGCATGCAGACAGATTCACAGCCTCTGGCCATACAAATTTCATGCCTAATAACAGACTCATAGAATTGCTCATAGAATTGGAAAAGACCTTCTAGATCATCAAGACCAACTTTGTCCTACCCCTATCACCCTATTTCTGATGACCCACCACTAACACACCTATGCTGCTAAGTTTCTCTCCATGAACAGTAGGATGATGTCCACAGGAGATGTTTTGCTTACCCTACAACATCAAGGCTTGCAAAAAATCCCAACCAACCAAACAATAAAAACCCCAAATATCTGCTCATGAACAGAGATGTGATAGTGTGCCCTAATACTGTTTTTCACATAGATAAGGCTTATGTTATTATTTTCCCCATGGGAATACATAATTTATTGTCTGTTAAGTGGAAGAAAAGTTTGGTAAGAAACTTTACTTTTTATTTCCTTACGCTCCTTTGATGTACCAATCCATTACTGCTCTATGACAGATTTCTTCTGATCTAATTCTTTGATAAATCTCTTTATAAAGGAGAGGGCTTGTTACGGGTCAAATAGCTAACTATGAGTCAGCTGCTATGCTGCAAACACTACCAGGGTGCTTGGAAAACATTGGCTAGCCTCAAAAAAGGTTGGAACAACATCCAGCCACAGATCAAATGAAAATAATGCAACAGAAATTCTAATTTCCAAGTAAGTGCCTTATTGACTAAACAATAATGGAACATTTATTTCAAAATCTGCCAGGTGTTTGCATTTCTTTAAGCATTATAGACATTGACAAGTAGTTCAGCTACCAGGACACTTCCAATTCAGGTGCCCTTTGGCAAGCTTACATTTGGAAAATGCAGCACGAAGCAAAAAACTGCTGTGCTCCACACACCACTGCAGGAAAAACTCCATGTCTCATGTAGCCAAAAATCTTCACACGGGTATGAAAAAAAAAAAAAAATCAATGGAAAGGAAGGGAACATGTTGGCATACAAGGTTATGGGACAAAGTTGGACAAAAAAATACACCCTTAGTTTCCTGCATCCAAAACACAGTCTCATGTTGATGTTCAACTCTTGTTAGTGAAGAGTTGCAAGCACTTAGTAAAGCTGAATGATTTTTATGAGATATATTAATTTCTCTGGATTCTTTCACACTATTTCTGCTCTTGCTGTCTTGAAAGAAAATTCTTTTCTGTTTCTTGGTGCTAAGCCCATGTAGCAGCACCTTTTCACCCTTCATCTTTTCCTGATGCTGGCCTGTAGAATTTCTAAGGTATGTCTGAAGTGCAGATGGAATACAGGAATAATTAATGCTTGTATTTTAAAGAAATAAAGAGACAAACAAAAAAGACATACACACTCAAATACAATACTTAAAACGAGATTAAGGTTGGTTTACTATCTGGTAGCATGGGTTGCCATAATCCACCATTTGGTAACAAGCTTAGTTCATTCTTATTTAAAAATAAACAAACACGACACCAAAACCCCAGAGTTAAGTTCTAAGAAGTAATTAGAAGGAAAAGGGTGAAAATAATAATCAAGAAAATTGGTGTCAAAAATACATTGTGGGAATCTTTGTCAATTTTTATCAGTTCTATTTTTGAAAAAATGCCAGACACTCTTAGTAAGCACCTATACTGGTTTACTGCAAAATCCACACAAGGAGCTTTTAAAGCTGCACAGACTGCAAAAATACTAAAAGTAGTTAAAGGAGAGCACCAAATGAGACCCTGGAACAAATGTCAGACGAAGATAATTTAAACAAACCTGCATCAGTGCTCAGTTCACTTAGAAGCCCTCTGTTCCTCCAGGTAGATCCCATGTCTTGATTTCCCAAGGAATTATTGTGCTCTTGGACCACTGCAGCCGCCAACAGATTGTCCACATTTACCACTTCTGGGTCTGAATTTGTGTCTGATATATCATAATGAGCTACAACTGGTGGTCCATCTGCAGAAGGAGAGAAAAGCAGTGTGTATTAGTGGTCAGCATCCTGTGAAAGACACCTAATAATTTGCTTAAGGATAAATTCAATCCCCTACGTGAAGCTCTTGAAGAACTATAAATTATACAAATTATTAAACTTCAGTTAAGGAACACAGTCTGAAATTACAGAAACATTTTAACCCTTGCATACACAAGAAAAGACAAATGTAAGAGAAACATGTTTATCAATGCAAAAGTTACTTGTGTATTATCTTTCACATTAACACTTAAATCTATCGGTTTCTGACAACATTGCATTCAGAATCTTAAAAAGGATAAATTCTTCAGATTAAAATAAAAAAATAGTGTTACAGGACATTAGATATGGTAAGACAAGATATTTATCTAGAGAATTTTACAAAATTAATGTGACACAATACTTTAGAGATGACTGAACAAAAATAACTTTCTGGTATAACTGTGACAATAAACATAACATGAGGCAGCTTTCCTTTTATAATATTTACTTGTCAAGGGCACGGGAATTTTCCAAAATGGCAATGGTTTTTTTGCATTGTTTTTCTTAAGACCAAGAATAACAGGAAGCAAAACTACGATGTGTTAAGATAAATATGCTTTTAATTCAATATGATTACCACATTCTCTGGCCACCAAAGTGCTGGGGGAAAGAAGGAGAAAAAGTGCTTATGTGATTCCAAAATCTATTCTTGAGGAATAACAGAAAAAAAGGTATTTTTGTTCTATTTTGCTAGGAAGAAATATTTTCTTTGTATAGAGTGAAAATAATTTTGCTTGAAACAGATGGGGTTTAGGAAAAAAGTCAGATTCAAGACAAAGATTAATGTGGAAGCAGAGAGAGAAAATGGATAAATAGTTTTAAAATAATGCACGCTTCAACTTAAACGTCTCAGCTGCATCTTATTGACTCAGAATGGATTAAAGTGGTTGGAGTTCCCATCCCTCAAATGGCAGAATCAAAATGTTATTTGGGCCAAGATTTCACCCACAAAAATTATTACGAAATACAAAAAACACACTGGGCCAAAGCTCAACAACTTCACTGCTGCAGTTGAGTGTCTGCAGGAATTTCTCCTTGTGGGTATGACAGAGGGCATAATTTTTATGGAATAATATGAAATAATATGTCAGATAAGACCCTCAGAATCACAAAATTACTAAAGAAATCTTTAAAAGACACAAAAAATAATAAAATTAAACGACTTTTCAGGAAGGTTCATTTCTTTTAGGAGTGCTACGTGGCTGCTGAAGACAGAAAGAGCATGATGAACTAAGTATCAAATTCAGTTCTCTGAAAAACTGAGGTTCCTACTGAGGCTTTTAGGGTAACTTGGTCCTCAAAACATAATTCCACTCACTATTTTAAAAAACCCTCCTGTTTTGTGGTTAGCAACACACTTTATTAAAGAGTGACCATATTGCTAAAGTCATATTAAAGATCAGTTTTGCAACAAGGTATGAAGACATTCACAAAATATTTCCGATCAGACTTGTCTCCAAAACAACAATTGCATAAAACAATGTTATATTACAAACTTAAAACAGACCCAACAAAAATAAATGAGTAGTTAAATGCCAATGTATTAAAGACCAAACTGTTCGTAACATGAAACACTGATGATTATGACTGGAGAAGTCCTGATAATTAACTGAAAGGCAATCTTTTGTTTGTTTTTTTTTTAAAGACAATTAAATTAATGGAATGCCAAGCTCAACAATAAGCTGGCTGATGTTCAGTTAATTATTTGTGAAAGCTGATGATTAAATTACATGCAGAAGTTACAGTTGGACTGAATCATGACAGGCATGTTTTCTTTCAGTCTCATCATCAGAGTTCAGTGTCAACATATAAAATGTGATATATATAAAAATAAAGTCGAGTGCAGAAGATACGAGGGTCAAGTACAATATTGACTATTTGACCATTTTTTCAATAGGTTATCTAAAATTTCAGGAGCTATGTACTGTTCCTTTAGGTCTCTGCTTCTCTTGCTTCTTACTAAGATCTCCAAAAGCAGAAGTGAAATTTGATTTTAGATAGACATGTCTACACAAGTGAAATTGGATTTGCACAAAAGGCACCAATAGTCTCAAGTCAAAATTGTACCACTCCTACATGTATAATCATGCAAAAATGTATAATAAATGTATATACATGCAGAGTGATATTCTCATCACCTACCCATAGAAATAACTTGTGTGAAAGTCTTCATCAGTAGGAAATACAAGCATAAACTTGTTATCTGTAGCTCCACTCTTGTATCTTCCACACTTCCAAACAGCACACCTTATAACTTAGCTTAAATTTAGTATACATCAAACAGACAGAAATATTTTAAAATATAATTTACATCCTGTAACTGTATTTTTCAGTGAAACAGCCACCAATTTAACAATCTGGAAATAATAATAAAAAAAAGCTGCCTACTTTCAAAGCAATCACAGCAGATTTATTTTTGCTTCTCTCAGCCTTGCCTTTCAGGATGAGATATAGAAATGAAAGGCCACTGACACCAGGGTTACCCATACCCATTACCAGTAAATTACCAATAAGGCCAAGATAATGGCAACGACAGTGAAACAAATCTTAAGACTCCCTGCATATATAAAAGAAGAAATAAGCAATAAATGCCTACGTATGTTTGAAACAAAACAAATATGTTAGTTTTAAGCACCTACAACTAGGTGAAAGTTGCAACCCTCTAAAACCCCTTCATTCTTAAATGCCTGTTTTCTTTTTAGTTCCTACCAGGAGAGAACAGGAGGGGTTAAATTTGGAAATAAATAACACATACCCTGCCAACTACACAGTGTTCCATTGATGTGATGCAAAGTGAATGTATGGTACTAAGAAATAAGGACAAATGGCTTCATCTAGGAACAACTTTTGTCTGCACTTTTTTAGAATAAAAAATCTCCCTGTAATAACTGATCCCTAACAGGATTTCAACCCTTAGAAAAGCAGACACCCATCAGAATCATGCTAGAATCAAAACTCAGTGTAGCACAGTGAGGAGGATCCCTGATCAGTAATTTGCACACTGTATTAGAAAAAAAATAAAATCGTCACATCTTTTGAGAAGCCAAGGTAGCTGTGGAAGACTTGTATTTTCCTGCTGATAAGCTTTAATTCCTTTCTAAAGCAATAAATGCTTGAAAATGACAAGGCTAAAAGTTAATAAGAAACAGCAGCACAATACAGCTGTTGACATTTAATGTTAACAGGGGGATGGGAAGACTGACTTTTTTTTTTTCCTTTTTTCTTTTTTTAGAGAATTCAGAGGCAAAAGTCATCATGGGGACAGAGTTTAGAGTTATCCAGTTCTCCCTCAATTTACAGAGCTCATCAGAACCAATTCTATTCAGGACAACTGAATCAGAACCCGCACACAAAAAAATTCAGTTCCACACATAACAATTCTATAGGAAATTCAGGATTTTCTTATCTCCTAGCCCCTACTACCATACTTTTCAGGGCCAGATCTCAACATTCAGCAGCCTGAGTTGTGTTGTAAGATTCACACCCCTGGTGCCCCTTGCTTCATTACCATGGCAGCACAGGCAAAAAGAGGGAATTAACTGTAAAATTCCAACTGTATGTTAAAAGCAGTAATCCTGTGACAATCACTGCACCTTTATGCTGAAAGAGCTGCCTATCAATACACAACACACATTAGCAGAATCTGGATGGTAAATTGCCTCCTTTAAGATATTATTTCTCTTTAGCTTTCTTAAAATCTGGGCACTTGACATTTAAATTGCCTCCCACAGCAGTCAAACTGAGGGACTTCAGGGTCAGGAAATTTCAGCCTGGAAACTGTAGCCTGGAGCATCATCTCCTCCCTTTCCCAAGTAAACAAAAAGAGGTGAAACAACACCTTACACATGGCACCTAACCTTGACACTGATGAAGTTCAGCAAAATGAAATCCAGCCTTAAGAGAAGGGATTCAAACTTGGCTGTGTTTTCTCTACAACTCCTGGAAAAAGACCATAATCTCCAGGGGACTATCCTGATTAAAATAAATTAAAAATTAAAAGCCTAATTCTGGTGGTCTGAAATGCCCTCTGGAGCCATCTGTGTCTTTGCATTGAGCTCTGGAGCCTTATTAAGGTATGAATATCACCCTAGGCTTTAAAACACAGGGAACAGGTACAATAATAATAGCAATAATAATTACAGCACTTTATTCACAAGAAGCTTTTGATTAGTAGATAAGAGAGAGCTCCAAGGTGGTTATTAACCTCCTTTTGCCCATGGGGGAAACTGAGGCAAGCAGAGATTTGCAGCTTGCTCATGGCTAGCAACCAGGGGAGCTCGGCTTTGCTGAAAACAACACCAAATTAGTGAGCTATTTTTAAATGGTGAATTAGTAAAGAGTTTAAAAATAGTGTTTGGGGATGATTTTGTGAAACATGGAAAAGCTGTAAAGGCAACAGAGAGGCACTCAGGTGCTCATAAGCCCAAGGAGACACAGCTCCTTCCAGCCTCACCTCTACATCTTTACTGTGAATGCTGGCACTGGTAGCAGAATTCTGAGATGTTTTAAAACAATAACAAGGTGTGAGAATACCCTGATTTACACTAGACACCAGATAACACCACTTACTTAAAGATTAACAAAAAAAAAACATAAAGGACTTTAATAGCTGCATGATTTCTAAGATCAGATTATCATTACAGTAATCAAAATCACACTTCGTCTGCCAAAACCTAGAGGATTCATGCTAAAGGACTTGCCAAAATAGCTTTACAGTAGACATATCAGCACCCTTTGATCCAAACAGAATATACAAGACTACAGGCTGAAGTGACAGCTTTTCTGTTTTAGATAAACAATACAGACCTGTACTGGTATTATCTAAAGCATGATCCAGAGCTGCCATTTCATAAAGGAGGTGCAGCTCAAATAGCTTAAACTACCTGAACCCTAAAACAATCCCCAAAGGGAAATGAGGGACAGGAGACCTGTGATTTTTTTTTATATTGTTCAGCAATATGAAACACTTCATTAATATTTTTATTTATTTATTTATTACAGGTTACAGTAGTTACATTTTAAAATTTACAGGGTTAGGCAAATAATACATTGTAAATACAATAAAAAACAAGAGTAGTGTTGTAACAAGATTTTCTCTAAAATCATAAAGTGAACAAAAAGTTATAGATGAATCTGCTTTCCTCACATTTTCCTCCATTTTATACAGTAAAGCTTTTGTGTTTGATCCTTTTTTAACAACAGCATAACAGTAAAATCAAAACAACGCGATGAAATGAGTATCTGTTCTCAGGCTGGATAATTTTCAATATAACATCAGAAAAGGTCTCAAAAATTCAAGTCTTGCTGATCAACATTCATTCTTTCAGGCTTTTTGATCACTAGATGGAAAATATCTTGGACTTTTTTCCCCAGATTACATATAAAGACGTAAGAAAGTCTTTTTTTATTGTGCGTTAAGCAAAGGCACATGGAACATGGCTGTGCACTGAAAATATCAGGAAGTGGTGTGCACTTCATCATCTCGTGATGCCACCTAATGATTCATTAATTATGGAAGCAGATACAGTAGCCAGACCTCTTTCCCAGTTTTTCTTGCAGGAGTGTTATCAGGAGGGTTTTGGAAACCATCACACTCGACTTGTACACAGCCATGAGTTAGGAGGAATTTAAAATTTAAAATGTACAGACAGCTTACACGAGGAAAAGACAGGCAAACGTGCACTCCCTACACACCCCTCCTGACAACATTGCTTCTTGCAAGTAAAAACTGCATCTTCACATGGAAGGACTGATACAGCCTCAGTGCAAAACTTTCACTGCTGTGTCTTAAGACCCTGCTCCACCAGTTGGCGAAGTTTAACCCAAAACCACTGCTAGCTTAATAAGCCTATTTTCCATGTGCCTTCATTTTTTTTGACCTAACACTATGAGACTGCTCCAGTCTGGGAGAAAGCTGGTACCCAGCTTTGTGTTTTGAAAGGCACCATCCAGCTCTTTCAATCAGCCTGAGTGTTTGAGCTTCTACAGCGCAAGTTCCACAGCGTCTCCCTCCTAACACTCCCAAATTTAACTGCAGCAGGCACAGTGCAGACCTTGATTATTTTTAAAAACACACTCAGCTGCCCTGATTTTTATACACACCTATCTGGCAAAGACTGCCCTTAAAGTTAGCGAAAGGATTCCCTATAGTTCAGCATCTAATGAGGTGAAATGCCAGCCCCCTTGAAATGACCATAAGCTTACTACTGGTTTTAATGAGGCTAGGATATAATTTATTAATGCCCTTGAAATGAAAAAAGAGATTTACAGTATGTGGATATGGGAAGAGACAAAAGATATTAACAAGAAAAAAAAAGGGGGTAATAAATAAGTTTTGATTTGTAAAATAACTACCAAGTAAAATCCAGTATCACTGAAGTTAAGATAGGACCTCCAGTCTTAACTCTAGCAGCTCAGATAAAATAATCCAGCCACACTGCAGAAACACTAAAAGACATTGTGAACTTAAAAAAAAAATAGAGATGTATACTTCTGCCTCAATTATTTTTCCTAACTGTTACAAATAACACTGAAAAGCAGTGTACCTGGAAGGTTTAACATCTATTTCCCACCTCAGGTATTTTTTGCAAGAGAAACAGTGAATTAGGTCTCACTGCCCTTCCTTGAATTTGTTTTATGTGATATCCCCTTAAATAAAACCTGAAAATTCAGGTGTTCTGTTAGAGGCATGTGAAGGAACACCCCACACCCTCAGATAAAATCATGTGGAATTTCCTATAGAGCTTCCTCATGAAACCAAGCAGTACAAATGCTTGGGGAAGAACCTGTGGCCAAGCCTGCAAAAACACTGCATGTTAAAGCCCTTGGATGTCCAGGGGTTGATACATACAGCCCAATCCTAGGAGCAGATCCTTGAATTTTTAATTTACAGAGCTGTCAGTTTGACATTCAGTGACACAGATTAAAAAGATGCCTTTTGCACCTGCAGAGTGCTAACAAAGTACATGTGATTTATGTGCTGCTAAACCCACCACTCTGCAGCTACACAGATGCTCCAGCACAACCATGCAAGCAGCTGCCACACTGAACATATCATTTTATATTTTAAGTGGCAATGTAGAAATCTGAACAAGCCAGTTGGGTTTAAACTGACAGTCTACCCTGGAATTTCACCAGCCTGCAACAGCTGATCTGAGTCAATTCTTTTCCTCCCTCAACCCATAAAATAAGTAAAAAATGTTTAGTAAACTAGAATGCACTTTACTCCTGAAGTGTGAAACCTCGGGCAAAACTCAAAATTCTCCTCCGTGACTCTCATGCTTGTGCAAAACTCCTACTGATTACTCCTCTACTTGTTAAACGTGGTGGGTTTTAAGTACTTGTTGAGGTATGAGCATAAACATACATTAAAAATGTAACTCTGGGTTGGAAAGTAGAAGAGTTTCCTTCAGATAATCTTAAAATACTCTTAAATAAGGCAAGAATGCTTTAATGAAATACTGAGTGGGTGAGATTAGAATCTGTTAGAATTTCAGCTGAAGAAATTTTAACTCCCTGAAAGTTTCTAGTCAAAGCCCTTTGAAAACAAGAGCTTAGAACAGAAATCCTGACAAACTTAACTGCAGCCTTATCATACAGCAAAAACATCTCCAGGAGAGGAAAAAAACAACAAAAAAAAGCCACCCCCCCCCCCCCCCAAAAAAAAAAAAAAAACCAACAACCCACCAAATCTAAAATAATGTATTAGGAATATGTTTTCTGGAAAGAGATGCCAAAGGCTGTTGCAGACACATTTAAAACACAGAGTCATCACTCATGCTGGTGTCTGAGGGCTGGTTTCTTCACACAGCAAGCAGAGAGATGCTCCTGTTTAATTTCACAGTCTGACAAGTCCTTCCTCGGGAAGGTTTTGCTACACCTGGACAACAGAAAGGTGGGGCTCCCCTTTAAGCTCCTTGAAGGAGAAGTGTTTTTTCTTCCCGTGGAAAATGAGCTACTGGGCCAGGTACTCAATCATGTAAATTAATGCACACTTTCAATTTAAAGGGAGCAGATTTACCACCCCTGAAGATCTGTCTCCGGGTCTGAGGGAAATTTTCACTTTCAGAATGACCAAACGAAAGAATATTTAACGTTTACAAAACTATTTACAACCATTTGGTCTTGCAAAGGTGTTCTTAACACTAGGTAGTTTTTGTGGGGGAATTAAGTTAAAATTGTATCTAATATGAATTATCCCCCTCAGTCTTCTGGGTGCCTTGGTTTGGAGTGAGTTTACCCTAGAAAGAGTTCAGCTTCAAAGCCTGAATGCTTGACTGCTGGAATCCTCTGCTTGTTCACATTCACAGCTGCTTGCACTGGAAGTAACAAATAACAGCAATGGATAATAAAAACATCTGCAGGTTTTTGATTTCGGCCTGTGCTAACCAAATCTAAATTTTCATCTATCAATAAGCTAAATTGTTTCATTATTTTAAGTTGTTTGTTTTAAGATTACCTAGCCAAGACATTAAAAGCTGGCAGAATTTTTTTTCTGGTGACATCCCTAGCAGAGGGACATTCACAAGATCAGTGTGCAACAAACTGTTTCAGCCTTAGAGATAAATAAGTTCAGCTGACCTTACACAATTTGTTTTGAAATACATAATTGCTCCATAGATATTATTGTATAGAAGAAGTTCAGGGCATGCTCACAGACATACTGAGTCAAATTACTCTTACATATTAAAAGAAATCAGTCACTGCAAAAAGCTGCTTCTGCATGCATGGGAAGACTTACACAGCTGTCATGCCTTAAAATATGCTGCTCTTATCATCATAAAGGTGTGCATGTATATATATATGTATATATATAATCAAACCTATGAACACCAGAAGAATCTGATTTTTTTTATATATATATATTTATCAGCAAACACTCTTCCCTGAAGGATCTTAAGTTTTAAACAGATGAGAATTTTATTAAGTTGCAATCAAACATAAAACCAACTCATTTAACTTTTATCTATAGTTTAGTTAAACACACACACACACACAATGTCAGACAAGGGAGTTTTCTTACAAGTCCATATCAAAATCTTTGTATCAAAATTATGCACGAAGGTGATCTGTAAAAGAATTTATTCCAGTACTTAAAAATTATCCCCTGCATAGTCTTTCAGACAGTTACTCTGAAAATAACACAGCTCTCCAACCACTTTTTTTCTTTTTCTTTTTCTTTTTTTTCTATTTTTTTTTTTTTTTAATGAAGGCAACATATACTTTTAAAAAAAAAAAAAAGTCTGGGCCAAGATTAATGTTAAAACACCAGTGTTAGTACTATACTGATAAAAATGATTTCTTGAGTTCCTGTAACAGGTTTGCTCCAATCCCTCACATAAGTTGATGGAAAAACTAGCACTGACTTCAGGGAGGAAAAAGAAAAAAATTAAAATAAAAATCAGACCTACGGAAGATACGGTGGTTAGGATGAGGAAAAGGAAGAAAAGGAATTATACTGAAATAATTAGAAAAATGTGGCAGTGGTTAAAAAAGCAAAATAGCAGAGCTAAAAGGAGACCCAGAGCATTTTCTTTACTTAAGTTATGTCTATGCAAAGACTTACAATGTCCAGTATTAGAATTTTAATTAGAAACTTTTAGCAAGTTATGACAATAAATATACATTTTTTATAGCTATGGGAAGGTTACTTCATATGAATAAAGGTCTTAATGGAGAGGTGAACAAAAAAATCCCCATGTATAGTGACAATAGTAAGAATTAAATACAGATTTCTAATATATAGTTTAAATTAATCCTACTTTAAACATCACAGTTTCAAGCCTGCCTATTCAAGATAACTATTAGTATTAAAAAATCCACATGATAGCAGTTACTGAATTATTTAAATGAAACTAACGTTCTGGCATTCCCCATCACAAGTAAATAATTATTTTAGAGGCATTCAGTCATGGTTTAGAAGATGCTCTTGCTGTCTCACCTAGATGAGCAGCCCATTATCTTCAGACCACGAGTGCTTAATAACCTATCAAGCTTTCCTTTAAATTCCTGTGCCAAGGCTCAATTCATCCACTGATGGATGCTCATCTTAGGAATGATTAACAACTACTTTTTATTCCAGCTTGAAGGAGGCAGCTTGCTTTTATATACATGAGGAAGCAGCAGTGCTTTGCATGCACAGGTCATGCATGCACACGCAGTTGGGTGTGACTCATCTCACCTAACTTTAGCCAAAAGTCACCTATTCTGAGCTGTTTGTGAGGGAGGTTTAGACAGCTAATTGGAAGGGAAAAGACGCTGCCGGGGGGTATCCTCTGCTTATCTCCTCCAGGAGGTATCTTCTGTGGGTGCTTAATGCTTCCCGTTGACTCAGAAGGAGATCCACAGGACAGCAAAACTAGAGACCTAAAATTAGAGGAGATGATTCCCACCCAAACCAAACACATAAAACGTGTGTGGATTTGTGCACATAGTCTAAGACAGCTGCTTCCATAAAATGTGCCAGGCGCAACAACACAGCAGTGACATCGATAGAAACCCTGGACGAAAAATGAGCTACTTAAATGGGAGACAAAAAAACCCAAAAATTCAGTTATGCACATTTGCTATATATAGCTAAATCTTTGGGGTAAGCTTATTTATTATTTCTACCCCAAAAAGAAGGAAAAAAAAACTCTAACATGTGGCAGGTTCAAGCTGTAAAACTTGGGAGTTGTAGTTAAGGAAACGTTAGGGGTTTGTATCTAGTCTGGTTCTCTAGGGTACTTTATATCCTTAAATATAGACCTTATTTCCTAATATAAGTGTTTTCTCATGCAAAAAGAGCATCTGGGTGAATACTCTGAATGCTCCTATTGTAGCAAACATACCTCTACTGATTTGGGGGTATCTAAACAAGGATTCGAAGTTGTATTTTCCCAAGCTTGGTGATAAAAGCTTACTATTACCACCCACAACTTTAAAGATGTTTGTGTCTGTGTGCTGGCACATGCACGTGGGTATACTGTGGGTTTTTTAAAACACATATATATTCTCTATAAATAAAAAAAAAAAAACAAACCCAAAGCAATACTTGTTAATGAAACGCAAAAGAGAAAAATAAAACAAATACACACACAAAGAGAAAAGCAAACCTTGATTTTTAAGCATAATCCAAAGTAACATCGAGATTGCAAGGATCCGATTTTTTTTTAAGTTTATGATTGATTCAGATCAGACTCTGCAATATTCCCATTCTCTGGAAAGATAGGTGGAAAATTGTTATTAAAAGTCACTGGAAACTCTAGCGCAGCATCGACATTTTGGTAGCCCACATAAGAATTAAACGACTGCTGTGGAAGTACTTGGCTATCAGGCATCTGTATGAAAGCCCCTGACTGTGTGGTAGGGGGGATTCTTTGGCCAACTAGTTGAATTTTAGGTTCCCTGGGCTCCAGTTGTTGCTTGCTTTCTTCATCCGTGTCAAGACGGGTTAACTTTTCTATCCACATGCGAAATTTCTCCTCTGTCTGCCTCTGCATCTCGGCAAAGCAGTTCATGGCCTCTTCCAGGACATTGCCTATGCAGTTCCTATCCCACACGGTGCCCCTGTCAAGCAATCCTGGAATTTCCCTGGTCGCTCCTCCAGATCCCCCAGCACGACTGAAGCCAGCTTTAAAGACATTGAGGCCATTTGATAAGACATCATTAAGTAAGAACATAATAATTGTGTTTATTAAGGCATGTTAACTCAGGAAAACAAACTTTTCTAGCTGTGTCCCTTGGATATGACAGTGGGGGGAGGAATTAGCAAACACTAACGAACAGTGGTATTACCATACTAAAAAAAAAAAAAAAAAAAAAAAAAAAGGAAAATTATTTACACTCACTGAGATTATAATAGAAATTTCGGCTTCGAAACTGTTTTTATTCTAGAATTCTCAGACAATTCTGCCACAAAGGTGCTTTCTTAGTAAACCAAATTAGTATACCAAATTAGTCCAATTCCCTTGCACACTGTTTTGAATTCAGCTGAAGGTGTCAAAAGCATTTACAGTAACATGCTAAGCTCTGCAAAGGCAGCAATGCAAAATGCTACTGTTTGGCTAATAAACCTGAACGATTATGGACATGGCGCTTGCGTACCCAAACTCTTTCCAAACAGGTGCTTAAACACTGATGAAATCATACACAGAGATAAAAGCTGACGCAGCCATTGCAGGAGTAACCCAAGCCCAAAGCTTTTGGTCGGGTTTTGGGAAACACAAGGGACACCAATGGAGGAGGACACACCACAGGAAGACATAAAACACAAAGAGAAGGGAATGCGATGAGAACGCAGGAGGTGAACGCGGCTTCTGGTGTAGGGGACAACCACGCCACAGGAGGGGTAAATCCACAGGACATGGAGGAAGGAGTGATCAGCACCACAGGAACTAGAAGCATGCCCTTCCCTGCAGGAGACACAGGTTGTGCAGTGTTTCTAGTCTTTAGTTCCAGCCAAGGCAAAAGGAAAAAAAAAAAAAAGAAAAGAAAAAAACCAACAAACCAAAACAAACAGATGGGGAATAGCTGTGAGGAAATGGCTCTACTTCCATCCATCAAAAAGATGGTTAAAACAATGACCTTCGGGATTATCAGGAAGAACTTTAGCAGCATGAAAAGAAGGCAATCCTCATCATCTGACTCTACCTATCTATCAGTAAGAAAAGGCAGTGGTATTTTTATTTTTAAGTTTAGAGTTCAGGTAGCAACCCTCTAGGAAGCAGTAAAACTGCAAGAAAACAAGGCTCTGTACCTGACTGAGGAAGAATAAACAAGTGTATGCTGTCCAAACACACAAACATTACCTCAAGTAATTCCAAAACAAGACAGGCATCACATTAATCTACACAAAACAGCTACATAACCTGACAATTTAATTTGTAAACATGAAGCCTGTGGGATCCCCTAGCTTAAGAATAATAAAAAATGTTCTAGGAATGAGAGAACTCATTGCACAACCTAAGTAAATAGTTATTACTAAAAATATAAGGCACTAAATCCTTATTGGGATTTCACTGTGTGCACGAAAATTACAGTATTACTTAAACAATATATTCTTTTTAATACTAAAAGTTATTTAAATGAGGTATACATAAGTCCTACAGTTAAACAAAGCCCAGAGTTGTTCTCTCACTTCCGAGCAGCATCAACGCTGCCCATCAGGGGGCCAAAAATGTTCTACTAAAAATCCTAATTTTACATCTTCCCCCATCTGTTTACCTATCAGGCAGGCTGGAAATTCAGCATTCAGGTCCTCTGCTCAAAAATAAATTATCTGAAAGCAGCTAATTCAGATCCCTCTGACAGCACCTTAACCAAAAGTAATAAAGTAAAATGGTACCAAAACATGGTTCCTTTCATATATTCAATGTTTTTTTATCATCCCCCAAGATATTTCTCCTATTTATAGTGTTGAACATCCAATATGATTCTGTTCACTGATCTTTAGTCAGGGATCTCATCCCAAGAGCAAATAACTTTACAGCAGTCTGACTTCCACAAGTTTACTATCAGACACCCTCAAGCAATGCTGAGAAAGTTTTAATTATAATTTAAATAAAGCACAGTTGATGGTGAGATGAGAGACATAATCTAGCTCCTAAAGCTTAGAATTAACAAGCACAGTCAAAGTTGATGAAACTGTTTTGTAAACCAAAGATTGTTTTGAAAAAAAGGCATCATACACAGGGGATCTACAATTCACAGCATATCCACAATTTACAGTAGCAGCAATTCAATGTTTCAAATGCTTCCCTTTCAGTCCTTGTAACAAGCCTTAATCCATATTTTCTTTACTAGTGGCCTGCCGTGTTAAAAAAAAAATAAAAATGCATTTATTATATTTTAAATGTTTGCAACTCTCTAATCAGTCCCTATGCTACCTGTAAATTTGCAGGTCCATGCTTTTTGAACTTGTGGCACATTAAAAGATGAAGAACTTAACAATTACAAAGGTGTCAGAATCCAACATCCCTCTATCTTAATTTCAGAACAATATCACCTGCAAAACAGTACCTAAGAAACGTCCCAGTGCTGTCTCCTTATGGGATCTGTAAAGTACTATCCAAACAACAACCAAACCCAAAGTGATTTGACTTGGAAAATCTGACATAATTTAAGAAGACGTCACATCTTCATCCTAATTAGCAATGGTGGGTTCCTTATTGTCATCATGCTAGCTAACATTTCCAAATTAGTGTTTTACTGCACATCTTGCTAACAGGTATTTTCCCCCCTGTCCCTATGTAATTGTTATTGTCAGTTATTTCAACTAAATTTATCCCTTGCTAGATGTTTCATCCAAGGCCTATGAACAACACCTAGGAAGAGGCAACCTGGCTGAGAGACCTCACATACTCTGTGCCTCTCTACCTAGATTTCTGTATATTAAAAACACCTTTTTTTTTTTCTCTTTTTTAACAAAGTGAGATACAATACGTTCTTCAAAATCAATATTCGATTTGTTTAACAGACCTTTTGAAGGGCTCAAACATAAGTCATTCAAATTCCAATTCAGATTTTTCCAAGTTGTAGGAAGTACAATGATGGTGAAATGCCAATATTCTCATATTGTATTTGATTTTTTTAAAAAAAAACTTCCTTCTTCTCCAATGGAAATGCTTACACAGAAATAAATACTGTTTCTCAGACTTGGCCTCATGTTAATTTTATTCAGAGTTAATTTGCATGGCTAAATCTGCAACTGTTTAAAGGAAAAACTTCCAACAGCAGCAGGTCTAGCAGAACCTGTTTTGGGACTCAAAGATCTAAAGCCCAAACTGAATGCTACCTGTTTCTTGTTTAATAATGGTAAAATTCTAAATGCAAACAGAGAGGATTGGTGATTAAAAGGTAAGAAATTGTTCTTCATCTGCAATAACTCAAAAATCATGGCCCTCCCAGAACTGAGAAGCCCAAAGTGCTTTAGCTTCCTATCACTGCTCAGGTTAGCGGTAAGGTTCTCAGCAGCATACATTTGATTTAGACTCAATCTGTATTTTCAAGCATAACTTAATGTCATACTCAGAATTAAGCACCATAGAGGTGCTTAATTCCTACTGAACTCACAATATTTGTACTGAATAATTACCTGTAAGATCTCAACTCTTCAGTCTTTGTTTAAAAAAAACAAGTATTTCAATCCACACTGCAACTGACCTCAGCACTGACTATTCCACAGCTGCTCTGCTCACAGCCTGGGTGCACACACAAAGCAGAGCTGACAACACTACAGATGCTCATGACATTTGTATGTGTTTCACTGAACATTTATTTTCCTTACTTTACTAATAGGGCCAAATGTATAGAACCAGTCAAGTGGGTGCTTCGGAGAAAAAAAACCAAAAACATAACAAAAATGTGACTGCAGTATTAAAATGGAAGAAGTTTAGTAAGGTAACATGAAAAACCACTACTGTGTTCTTGAATTTAATTTTTCCTTTAATTTTCAGACCCCACAGCGGCACACTATGTGTGTTGAGAGAAGGCAAAGTGCCACTGTATGTATGTACAAGCCACTGTATGTATGTACATCCCTTGTACACAAAGGCCATGCTGAATTAGCTGTCACCAAATATTTTAGGGCATCTCTTGGCAGAGCTGTTTTTAGACAATGCACACTTGAAAACCAGTCCCAATATTAAGGCTACGTTCACGCAGCTGAAGTGTACACATACAGTAAGACTATGGGGGAACACAGGCAAACACAGTAAAACACTTCTGAGTCACTGTGTCCTGAATTTGGAAAAAGTGAAGGCAAAATTTTGCTCACGTCCTTCTGACAGGTGCATTGTAGTTTCCTTGAAACTCAGAAGTTGGAGCTGAACCTAAAGTTCTTTGGTTTTAACTGTTTGCAGAGGACATTCATGGCCTGAATTTCCAGTAATGCTTTTTTTTTTTTTTTAAGTAATGCTTATTTTCTGATTATGTGTATAGTTTTCTGATCATGTGCTCACTCCCTGTATTTTGAGGACACTCACAGTGTAATGCTAAGTGCACTAAATTTTGTTTGTTTTGTTAAAAAAAAAAAAAATAAAACCCAAGTTAAGCACTTTGTCAGTTCCAAGAAGAGGGGCTGCAGGTGGCATGTGAACCCACCACTGCATCAGAGAGCTGGAAGCCCTGCTGAGACTCAGAGCTCCCCTACATCTGTTAAGACCACAATGTTTCATTAACCCACATGTAGCACAGGATGCATTTTTTTTGGCCAACCTTGTCCTTATCTCTATGGGGAAGATCTTTCTCTTCTACTTGGGAGACTGTTTCCCACAAACCAATTCTGTTTCTGTTTAAAGGAAAACTGAAATGTGGCACAGGTAAGGCACTGCATCTGATTCCAAAATGACACCTGAAAACTTCTAATGCCTTAAACGTAATTTAATGTGAAATACAAATAAAAGATAATTTTCCCTCAGGGTACTCTCTGCACTCCCACATTGCAGGTAAAATTGGACCTTGGTGTAACCATCCCTAAACCACCACATTCTTGCAATGGAACCTTTCTGCAGCAAGCATCTTGTGGTGAAGACTGAGAGCTCAAATATAGAAGAGCCTAGTGACAGAGGAAAGTTCTCTAGGGTGGTTTCAGATGTCTGCAATGAAGTAATCTAGGCAGATCTGAAAATACCATGTGGTGCCACTCTGGGTCACAAGGTACCATCACAAGGTACTTTTATGGCCTAAAAAAAAAAAAAAGAAAAAAAGCAAACATAACCTGTGAGATTGATCTTGTGTGCCTGGGTTTTTGTTGTTTTTTTTTTTAGGGTTGGGAGGGAACCTGTCCCAAAACTTAGTGAAATATTTCTCTTTGACAGGCTTCAAATCTGGCTTTAATTGCCCAGCGTGTAAATATAGTAAATAAAAAATGAAAAAAGGTATGGAAAGCAGAACTCTTATTAACTACTCTATTGGTAAAAATAATTTTAGGTCTCTATTAAAAGTTTACTACACAATAATTACAGTAGAACTATGCCTTTTCCAGTGTTTCTAACAATAAACATTAACTTTGTGCAACCTGCTTGCTAACAGTATGTGGGAAAAGTGCCAGTTCTCATGGTGACAGAACCATTCACCACAATCAAGCCAGTTAAAACATAGTTCTTTGTAAAATCTGCTGCAAATATTTCAATCTAGCAAACACCAGTTCAGCAACTTCAGGCTAATTATTGCAGTTTTCCTTTAAATGTTTTGCCCTGTGTAAGCTAAAATTTATCTCCCCCCCTCCCAAAAAAGGAAAAAAAAAAAAATCTACCACAAGAGGCAAAAAGGCATGTAACCCAGTAAACACTGGCAAACCAAAAAGTTTATTTTGATGCAATTTTATTTTGATTGCCATAAAATGACCGTTCTGTGGTATAATATCCGTCAGGAATAAGTTGCACAAAATCCTGCCCACAGCACTTGGGCTATGAAAATAACAAAGACTCGGGTAACAAAGGATTTTGAAAATTAATCTTTCTTTTCCTAGTAGAAAAATGAGAAGGCCCCTATGACTTGCTGACTCCAATCTTAACATAGATGTATCAGAAAATTTTGTATATTGAACTTAAAAGATCCGTATGACATAGACAAATGGTAACACTTTTGTCTAAAAAGTTGAAAATTTGGGTGTGGATATAGCTTGGGCAACTTCATAAACAAATCCATATTTTTCCTAAACCAGGTGACCAGCTGCAACCTAAGAATTTACCATAAGGCTAAGTAAGTGTCATGCAATGAAACATACAGCTCAACAGTGAACAGGGCCTTACTGTAACATGGGCAAGAGGGATGCTACATAATCTCTTAACACAGCTGCTGAGCTGTGGTCTTAATATATTAAAGCAAAGCTGGCCACTTAACAATGTATTTGTTAGATTATCACCATCTAATGGGATTTGACAGCACTCACAGGAGTTCATATAGGCTTACAAAGGAAAAGATCTGAAAATTCCAGAATACAAAGATACTTCTTCCTCCGATTCACCATCTCTATACTTTGCTGGTATGCAAAAGTGCACTGAAACCTCAAAACAGCTTTGTAAAATTTGCCCATGGCTTGTTAAAAACACTGCAGTCTTCAAATTTACACAGAGCTGCAGTTCTCCTGGGTTTTTTTTTTGTTTGTTTGTTTGTTTTTTTCCCCCCCCCAAGTGTGACTCATCTAATTTATCATGACAGCTGAGAAACGATGTCAGGTGCGTTACAGTTCAGTTTAAAAAACATCCTCTACCTGGTATCTCTGCAGTGATTGTCTTGCTGCTCCCTGAAACCTCTTCATCATCATCCGAGGAGCTTGTGCTCGAGTCACACGTCAGGTCACTGTCACTGGTACTGCTGTCCTGCAGCAGGTTGTACTTCTTGCGAGCAGCTGCCTCCCGTTTCTGCCTCAGGAGACGGATTCTTTCTTTGTGCTTTTGGCTTCGGTGACCTTTCACCTTGGTGACCCGATCGCTCTGCTTGTCACTAGACTGTCGGTTTTTCTTGGCAGCCATACCTGAAGTTTCACTTTCGGACCTGGATCGCCTGGATTTCCTCCCAACTGCAGCCCCAGACACCCCGGAAGGGTCTCCCTCCGCAGCAGCTTCACCTGGACAGGGCTCGTTCTCTTCTGCTGAGGACAACGTGTCTGAGTCAGCCAAATGCCCGCTGGAGGAAGGGGAAAGCATGCAATGATTGGAAGAGTCACTCTCATAAACTCGACCACCCGTTGGCTTGTCACTCTCTGTTGATGCTAACTGAGATTCAGAGGAGTCTCTTCTCAGTTCCATCAGCAAGCAAGGCATGGAGGAGAGCACCGCAGAGTCAGCTGCGGCGGGTACGTTGTCCTTCTGAGACTGTGTCTCCAATCCTACAGATCCGTCTTCAACGGGAGCTGTCTCGTGCTTTTCAGAAGTCTTTGTTGAAAGTTCTGAATCAACAAGTTCCTCTGCCTTCCCCGCTGCCTCCATCTTCATTTCAAAACACCAAGGTCCTCCTAGTCTCAAAGCATGGAGCACACGGGCTGGGAGACTGGGTGAACTAGATACGGACTTCAGCAACACAGCAGCCTGCACAAGAACAGAAGAGCAAGAATAATTTACCCAAATACATCCCCCAGTCCTGCTCTCCACAGCATGGCCTAACCAACTCACTGATTTCTATTACAGACAGTGGGGTTCAGTGTCACACTGGTTTTCTTCGTTTACTTTTTCCCAGTGAATTCATCCTGGCACACCAAACCATTGAGGTCCTGGAGCAGGTCCAAAGGAGGGCAACCAGGCTGGTGAAGGGACTCGAGCACAGACCCTATGAGGAGAGGCTGAGGGAGCTGGGGGTGTTCAGCCTGGAAAAAAGGAGGCTCAGGGGAGACCTCATCACTCTCTCCAACTCCCTGAAAGGAGGTTGGAGCCGGGGGGGGGTTGGGCTCTTTTCCCAGGCAACTCTCAGCAAGACAAGAGGGCACAAAGGGTCTCAAGTTGTGCCAGGGGAGGTTTAGGTTGGAGGTGAGAAAGAATTTCTTTCTGGAGAGGGTGATCAGACCTTGGAATGGGCTGCCCAGGGAAGTCGTGGATTCTCCGGGTCTGGAGATCTTTCCAAAGAGCCTGGATGTGGCACTCAGTGCCATGGGCTGGGAACCACGGGGGGAGTGGACCAAGGGTTGGACTTGATGATCTCTGAGGTCCCTTCCAACCCAGCCAATTCTATGATTCTATGATTCTTCCTTTTACATACACAGTAAAAACCATACTGGAATCACACTAAAGGTGATTCACCTCCCTAGAATAACCAAAACAGACCAGAAAAATAAACATATTTCTAAATTCTTACTTCACAAAATTTAGATCAATTTATATAAGCAACATAATCTAAATTTCTCTACCTAGAGCTTTAAGCACATTTTCATTGAGAATTTTACTCCTTGTGAACAATGCCAGCCTTAAAATTCCCAGACTTGGTAGTCATCTACCTAGGCAGGCCAGTATACAGTTCAGTTTCTGTATCTATATCTACTTTCAGATGAACACGACCTCAACCTTATAACAGTACAAGGTTTCTATGGTAATTTGCTTTTTACAGTAATCTGCAAACTTTAGAGTACCAACATGACAAAGGAGAAATCCAGTCGCTTTGAGCAGAAACCAAGCAACTACAGAGCAAGACTTAAATGAACACTTTGGTTTTCCAGTGGAACTGGAACTGCTCTGCCAGTGGATCTGACATGACAAAGATGTATTTACAATAAAAACACCGTGGAATGATACTAAGTTGTGATGAACAATTGTCTATGACATCTAGAGGCAAGGTCTTTAGAAACATTAGCTATGTGTAACATTGCCCCTGTGCTCAGCTCTGGTGAGGCCACACCTCGTGTATTGTGTCCAGTTCTGGGCCCCTCAGTTTAGGAAGGATATCGAGGTCCTGGAGCAGGTCCAAAAGAGGGCAACCAGGCTGGTGAAGGGACTCGAGCACAGACCCTATGAGGAGAGGCTGAGGGAGCTGGGGGTGTTCAGCCTGGAGAAGAGGAGGCTCAGGGGAGACCTCATCACTCTCTGCAACTCCCTGAAAGGAGGCTGGAGACAGGGGGGGGTTGGTCTCTTTTCCCAGGCAACTCTCAGCAAGACAAGAGGGCACAAAGGGTCTCAAGTTGTGCCAGGGGAGGTTTAGGTTGGAGGTGAGAAAGAATTTCTTTACGGAGAGAGTGATCAAGCATTGGAATGGGCTGCCCACTGAAGTGGTGGATTCTCCATCCCTGGAGATATTTAAAAAGAGCCTGGATGTGGCACTCAGTGCCATGGTCTAGCAACCGCAACGGTGGTTCAAGGGTTGGACTCGATGATCTCTGAGGTCCCTTCCAACCCAGCCAATTCTATGATCTATGATAGGTTTGTTTGCTGCAGAGAACCCTGGTTAGTCATGTAAAATCCTTTTAGGAGGATCTGATACACAAGTCAGGTCCTCTTTGAGTGACTCCCTTATTAAGTTCTGGTTGAATGAGAACCTAGAAGCTGACCTAGTTTCTCTCAAATGTGTCAGAGGAACAGCAACAAATAGTATGGGCTGCAAGCAAGAAAGAGTATCCGCCCACATCACTACCCTACATTTTGAGTTAATTTAATAAGTGGCATTGCTTCGGTGCAGAAACAAAATAACAAGCTATTTATCTGAACTGATGACTCTCATCTCCCAAAAGTAACTGCAGCACCTACAGGGAATTTAAGAGATCGTATTCACCATATTATCTTGACTTTTATACTCTACCACCCACCTAAATTTCCAATTTGCATTCTACATAAATATCTATCAATAATCAAATTCACTTACAGATGGATGGTATGGAACAAATGGTTTATGCACTTAGAAGTATAGAAAATGACACATCTATGGCACTTCAAGAAAGAGTAGATGAGAAGAAGCAGTGTTAAGACTCAAACTACTGTTTTGGTTTTTTTTAAATGCATTTCTGCAGACAAGGACAATTAGTACCTGAGCAGCCTCAGAAAGCACTGATGGTTGAGAGATATTTTTGTGCTCCCTGACAATCCTTCTTCACCGATTGTATGCTCCTTCCCTCCTCCATCTGCAGCTCCATCCCTACTTCTAACAGGTTCTGTGAAAAGCTCCGTGTTGTCCTGTCTGCCCCAAGCCACTGTGTAACTTCATCTCAAAAGAGTATTAAAATAAGAGTTCATGCTTTCTTCAGGTTAATGAATGAAATGCTGGATGCAAGTTAATTGTGAAAATATTATGGGAGAAAAACACCAGTTAAGAAAGCTTAGTTAATCTGGGACAAAAGAAAGGTGGGGATGACAACTCTAAGAAAAACGTTTGCTAATACTTGCACTGAGTGAAACTCTCTTGAACGTAACTTAAAATAAGAATTTATTGAATTGTTTCTTACATCCCATTTCCAAGGGTAAAGCACAGAATCAAGGAATAATTATGCTCTGAGACTTAAACACACCCCAATCCTGTGAAAACGGATCAGTATTTCTACATATTTGATCTGAAAATTTACATTCTCAGATAATTTTCCTGCTGTACAGTTGGGTAAAACACAGCTTTGGTGATTAAGTGACAGACCAGGAGTTATACACAGTGGGCTGTGTATTGCTCTGGCTCATGCAGCTCCCAGGACATGCACTTTGTTACTGAGGACATGCACTCTGAAAAGATCAACACCTTCTCTGAGAGTGCTGAAGTGCACTCTCTGCTCAAGCAAGGAAAAGTCTGATAGCTCAAAAACATACAGGACTAGCATTATCCTGGCCAAAACAAATGTCTAATTACTGCAGAACAGCTCCTGCACTATTCAACCTCTTAGCCTGGAGAGCACTCAGGATGGAGCTTGACACAAAGCCACCGGGCAGCCAGAGTGAACTGGAGACTTTTTTTTTTTTTTTACAAATGTTCTCCTTGGGAACATCATTTACCTCACAGCTCCCAAAGGGACTATAAAAATACCTGCTCTTGCCTTTCCATCTCTCTGGTCTATCTGCCAGAAAAAACATCTGTTCCATCCACACACTGTCACCTTGCTAATAAGACTAAATCAATGACTCAAGATTTTTTTATTATTGAGAAGGACCTTACTTGACTCAAACCACACTGGTTTGACCCCTGACACAGGGAACAGGGAAGTATATTTTCAGTAACACGGCAGCACAGGGACTGGTAACTTCACAGAAGTTGAGGGGGTAAACATGGACGTGTGTGTCAAGACCAGACACTCTAAGGTATAGATAAGGTTTGATAAGGTAAGATAAGGTTTGTACTCTCTGGGTCACTTGAACTGGCACTTAAAAAGCCAACAATTCTAATATTAGTACATATATTAAAAAAGGACTACATATTTATCGTGAAGGAAAAAATCTAGCATGACTCAGACTTCACTGCAGGGAAGAATACAGACAGTTCAGGGGAAAAGACCTATGCCATGTAAAGCCACGTCTCAAACAGAGACAAAAAACACTGATTTAATTCTACTTCAGAAATTTACAGATCAGAGAGAGAAGACTACACTGAAAATCCCCACTGCTCTCTTGACACTCACTTTTTCTAGCAGTGTTAGAAAAAGTAATCTCAGGGTGATGATAGAGAAAGATGAGTTTCTTACTTATTAAGTGAGAACAAAATAGCCCTGAAAAATAAGCTGTGAGTCTTTCAGACAGATGGGTATTTAATTAGACATTGCTCAGAAATGCCATTCTCCTTTTTCTAAGGCACAGATACTGCATTGATAATTTAATAAAGCAATTCTGTTAAAACTCCTGTGCTAGATTTTTCCATTATAAATTACTTTATTTTGCAGACACATATACAAAACACCGGTAAGTAGAAGCCATTAAATATCTAACTGTATCTTTAACTGGGAAGATCTTCAAATTGTGGACTCATTTAAAAAGGCACATAATTTGTACACCATGCAAAATGCACAGTGGAGAAATCCAGAAGGATTCTGAAAGTCAGATTATCTGAGACAGAGCCCCCAATCTGCCACTGAAGAGATGGGTCTTATCACCTAATCTCTTACCACTCACTTCTGACTGCACAGCCATATTCCCTCCTTTGCACCAGAACTGGCTCATCCTTTCTTGGGCAGGTTCTCAGAAAAACAAACATTTGATTAAAAATCACTACCTCTTTGGTCTCATCACAGCTTGAACTCACAGGTTCTGACTAGAAATAGGAGAAGGTACCATGTGTTTCTTTCACACCACTGTTTTCTCTGAGGAGAGATTTTTAAAGATAAAGAAGTATTTAATTTAGGTTTTCTTTGCTTTTTAATTCAAGCAGTTGTTAGTAGTTTCCTAAAAAAATAACTATAAAAGAATATATGCTAGTACACAATATATACTACTGCAGAAAGAGTTATGTCAAAGATGGCACACATGCCCTTTATCAGTCAATAACTGGCCACTTATAATCCTTCATAATATTTTTGTTTGGTCTGCTACCAGCAAATGTTTTTTTTAATAAATGTACATCCTGCAATGTCAGAAGGAAACTAGTTTCATCGGAACAAATGATTTAAGGCCTGAAACACTTAATGAACACTGTGACAGCCTTAACCTTAAGTATACATTAATATTTTAGATGTTACTGAACTGATTCACAACACAAAATACTTATATGAAGCAAACCAGTTCTTTTCCTCAGCAGCTGTGGATACAACAGATTCTTACTTCAAAAGTACTAAGTTTTTCACAGCAGCTTGCTCTTAGAAGTCACTCTAGCTCATTACTAACGCATTTCCTTTCATTCAGAGACCAACAGACCAATTATTTTCCATTAAGACCATTATCCCCTCCGATGCCAGTTCTACCAATTGTTTAAATAAAAAAAATTATATAGCAGAACAATGTCTTTTCATTCCATTTTAGCACTGGAAGAAAACAGTTCAAACAAGCGACTGCCTCACACCACTAGCCATTCATTTGCAAGCTCTAATTTAAAAAAAAAAAAGAAAGAAAGAGGAAACTGCATCTGCGTTTCTGAAAAAAATTTGTTTTTTAACCTTTTGTGACTATTTTAATGCAAACTAAAGCTGCACTGCAGCATAGGAGTTACTTGTTCAGAACACAAAGCTAACCAGAGATCCTTCCAGAGTATCTAATGCATTACAGATCCAGCATCATGAAAGTCAGTATTTTCATCTAAACCTGAATGTTTTCATATTTATACACATAAAGATTAAAGTGGCTCATACTTACATAAATAACTATTTCAATACTCAGTGGACTACATTATCTTACCTTTACCCAACATAATTAAGCATATATAGAATAAATCAGAGGTGTGAAAGAGGTAATAACAAATACATAACTTATTACCCTCAGCTCTATACAACAGAGAGTAGATTTAGGTTACACATTACGAAGAAGTTCTTTGCTGTGAGGGTGCTGAGCCCCTGTGCCAGGTTTCCCAGAGAAGCTGTGGCTGCCCCATCCCTGGCAGTGTCTCAGGTCGGATGGGGCTTGGAGCAACCTGGGCTGGTGGGAGGTGTCCCTGACCATGGAAAGGGGTTGGGAATGGATGAGCTTTAAGGTCACTCTCAACACAAACCAGTCTGGGATTCCATAACTTGGATACTAAAGATCAGGCTGTAATATACAAGTCCACTTCCTACTAAAGAAAAATTTTTGGCAAAGACCAAGGTTATACTCTCTTCTTAGAGCGGCATACACCTGTGACTACGTGAAGATGTGACTCTGGCCACTTCCAAAATACCACCAAAATCCTTTGTAGGTATATCAGCATGTTGGTCATTCCTTCTTTCTTCCCCAATCAATCACCTTCCTTTCCACTAAAAGCCAACACTATTAATTTAAACCCACCAGTGACATTCTAGCACGATTAACACACACTGAAGTGCACAGCAACCAAGTGCCTAAGTAGCTAAAAACTAATCAATCCAAATAATTAGACCTCTATCAGAAACACCTAATCTGCACCCACACAAATGTAGATGAACCAACACTTCCTGCACTTCCCAACTGCTGCCTCTTGGACTTGCTCATCTCCTCCCCAGGATACCATACATTCTTTTTTTGTTTTCTTGCAAATGTCACACATACCCATGCTTTTAAAACAACAGAAGTGTGACCAGCACTCAATTTAACTCAAGACAGTTGACTCAGTTCTGTGTGGATCTGTGTGCACGATGCTCAAGAGAGCTTTCATAACAGTAAAGCCACCCCCACATGGATACTGTGTAATTTATATAGTGTTCCTTTGAAAACGTTGCCCTAAAGCTGACTCACTGGTATACAATTCTACCTAAGGCACAATCCTGGGAGTGGAGCTGGCTCTTTATCAAATGATTCATAAATCAGGCCTGGTAGCAACCCTAAAGAATAGGACCCTGGTAATAGAATTGGGGTGCAAAACCAAAACAACACATGAAAGGATTAAACTAATGCTTTGTTTTAGCTGCTTTTGCATACAGAAACAAAGGTAAAAAATAAGCTGTTCCTACTGAGTGATCAATAGGCTGCATATGCAAATTATCCAACAAAAAACCTGTGTTAAAATAGAGGTTTGAAAAGCATCCTCTGTAACCTTCAAAAGCAGCATTTTTCATCACAAATAACAAACAGGACTTCACATTTAAGTTCCTGGTTTTGCACTGTAATGTTTAATGCATATATTCTGCCTCTTTCAAATGAATGGTAACTACCAGGTAGGAGTTAGTTCCTAAGTGCACACAAGCTTCCAGAAAGGTTCATCAGCTGCACCAGAATCCCACAAAGAAAAAATTTTAAAAATATAGTATAGTCCTCAAAAGTAAATTAATTAGCACAGAGATAAAGGCACACAGGGCTGTCTGCACTTAAAATTTCTAAAAATCTCATTTCTCTCTCATAGTGAAACCATTTTTCCCAGGTGCACAGTGACTTAGAGTCTACAATGCTCTCTAGTTCAAAAATAGAGGGCACACATTTTTATTACCATCTGCTCCTAAAAATGTAAGCGACTTGCTCTTAGATTTTTCTTTTTTCTTTGAACAACACTGGTAACAGAAATCAAAGCAATGAGAGTCATGCTTCGTCCCTTTTTCTTTCTGCCATATAGTACCTTGCAGAACATCACTATACTGAGCACAATCATGTAGATTTTCCACTTTTTTCCAAGATTTTGTTTCACAAACTTCCCCACTTCACCTATCAATTCCTCTTATTCAAGAGGAATGCATTCTGTGTTTTCTCTGCTGGTTAACATCATGCTACATTAACAGACCTCAAGAAATGTTGGTCTATTTTTCTAATACATTTAATACAATAATGCTCAGAGAAGAGCCACATCTTAATTTGCTTGAGCATCATAGAAAGAAATTAACCCTGACTTCCAGAGCACAGCTTTGATTCCTGTTAAATTGGCACAGGCTGCCCAGGGAGGTTGTGGAGTCCCCTTCACTGGAGATACCATCTGCCTGGATACAATCCTGAGTAATGTGCTCTGGGTGATCCTGCTTTAGTGGGGGAGTTGGACTTAGGATGATTTTTAAAGGCCTCTTTCAACTCTGACAGTTCTGCAAAATACCCTGAAATTAATCAAACCTTGTGTTATTCACCAGCAGCTCCAACTGTCAGATCAGGACAACTGCAAAGAAACTTGAAAGTAGTAAAGTCATCCTGGCATTGCAGCTTTGATTCAAGAAGGGTTTGTGCTGCCTCCTGCAAAAATCAAAGCCAGTCCAGCACGGACAGCCTCAAATGTACCTTGCTGCTGCTTTTATTTGGAAATCCTGAGACAGAACAGAGTGTTGCAGCAGACAGGCTGCAGTTCCATTCCTCAGAACTGTCTACCTGCTGGGCCAGTCTGCACCCATCGTGTCCTTTGGTAACTCAGATGACTAGAGGAGAGCTGTGCATCTCATCAACCTCAGGCAGGGCCCAGAGGAAGAGCAAAAGGTGAGCATCTGACACAACACAGCAGGGAAGAGCCTGGAGCAAAGGAAAGCATTGGGAGATACAATTGATCTTGCAAAATACCACTCCAAAACGGCACAACCCTTGACATCAGGACAGAAAGCCTCAGCAGAGAGATCTGCTTTGCCAAGTTCTGTGTAAAGTTCCTTTCCATTAATAGTGCTGCCCACATAACACCCACACTACAACCACCCAGGCTGCCTTGCTGATACTTCTGTAGCTAATGCACAAATCATCAGCATCCCTGCATCTCTTACACTAAGCTAGAAGTGATTAGGATTTATGAGAGACATTTAATAAAGAGGGGTTAAGCAATATTAAGTGACTCTACAGTTTACAAGCTTTTTATGATCAGTCCTTTCAACACATGTTTGTCACACGCTGGTACACAGGAAACAAACAAAACCAACCCTCAGGTATTTTAAAACCTGAAGTATTTTAATTCAATACCAGCGCTGTGTCTTTGCCTTAAGCCAGTTTTCTCCTGACACAGAGCAGTTAACTTGCTCATTTTATGGTGTGGTAAACTGAAGAGGAAACACCAAGTGACTTTTTACAAGGGCAGGTAGCACTAGGACAAGGGGGAATAGTTTTTAAACTGGAAGAGGGGAGATTGAGATGAAACATTAGGAAGAAATTCTTGGATGTGAGGGTGCTGAGCCACTGTGCCAGGTTTTCCAGAGAAGCTGTGGCTGCCCCATCCCTGGCAGTGTCTCAGGTCAGGTTGGATGGGGCTTGGAGCAACCTGGGCTGGTGGGAGGTGTCCCTGACAATGGCAGGGGGGGTGGAATTGGGTGATCTTGAAGGTCCCTTCCAACCAAACCACTTTGGGATTTATGACATGCCCACATTGTACAAAAAGGCTATAATGGAATTTTAAGCCAAACCCTAGTCTCTAGTAATTTTCTCATCCACTAGCTACTAAGATTTTTCATGTGCCGATTTAATTATTAAAACAGTAGTAAAAAAAAAATCTAGTAGTATAAAATTGCAATATTTATTTGCAGTAGTTATATTACTGGAATAAGTAAATGGTATCATTACACAAAAGGCAAAGTCACACTGCATTCAAATTACAAAAATTTTAGTATGACACCATCTGCTGTGGGCTGCTATGGACAATCAAGGATTTAAGTGTCAAAAGTGTTGGTAAAGAAGGAAGCAGTCACTATACTGCTCTGTCATGACCTAGCAAGGACTCCATAAGCAGCACATTTGGCTTCACTGGAAACAACCCACTACCATCTCACCAAGAAATCTTACCAGTGCCACTGAACCATGCTCAAGAACACAGTTAACTCAAGACAGCTAAACTCTGAGTCTTTATAAATCCTAACTCTTTCCTCCTTAGCTGAGCTTCCCTAAGAAAGTGATGTAACAAAAAAGTTGAAACCTCGTTTGCTGCTGCAGCCACAAAGGTACGTGGGGAGCATCAGAATTATAGGGAGTGTGGCACAGTCTGCTGCAGAATGAGAACAAAAAAAGGGACACAGTGCAGGAGAAGGCTAATTGAGAATGAGCTTTTGACAAATGAAGAAAAAGTATGAATGGTTCTACACGTGAACAAAAGCTACCTCAGGTATTCCAAGAAAACAGAACTGACTGGGTCAAAAGCCAGTGAAACGTGAGCTGTGAATAATGCCTCTAACAGGCATTTTACTATCAGGTATTTCCTACAGTATTTACTTCCAGTTGGTAGAGGTGAAAAAAATCTGACCTCTACTTTGAGAGGATAACAGACAGACCAGGAAACAGGCATCTATTTCCTACAATACACAGGACACTTGGCATGTATTTGACTATGGAAATTGAGTAACAGCATGTAAGAGGATACGAAATTACTGTCTATAAAAAGCAAAAGAAAATTAAAACCTATTTTTCATCAGTCCTATGCCAGTACTGGCAGGAGAACAAAGAACAACAAAGAAGAAAAAAAAAAAAAATCAAAACAAAAAACCCTACTTATTCTTAAATAAAAGCACCATTTACCTCAACATGGTTTGTTGCATTAATGTTCTCAATTTAGGAAAAAGGTGCAGAGCCAGTAAAGCTTTCTTAAGAAAAAACCCTTATGGCTAGCAACAGGGGACATTAAATAACATTAAATACAGCTTCCCCTGCAAAGAAAGAAAAAAGGACCATCAAGTCTGAAGTACTAATTTGGCCTCATTCTATTCATCCAGCACAGTCTTATTGTAGCTTCATGAGTTCAGGCCAACAGTTACATACAGAGGTGTTAAAAAGAAGAAAAAACACCTTGGTCTTCTAAAACCAAAAAGAAAATTCAAGTGTCTCTCATTAAGCCAATTTTAGACTGAGGTGAGATCTGTAGCCTCATGGTGCTCAATCATTTCTGGATTTTCTTTATTACTGTGAGCAAAAGCTCATTAATTGCCTTTGAGATAACTTATTAATGTAACTGGGACCATGGAAAATAAGATTTCACCTTTAAAGATTAAAAAAAAAAAAAAAAAAAAAAAAAAAGTGTTTCTTGCTCAATCACTGGTTCTGCATAGTGCTGACCAAAAGGCATCACCAGGTCTGAAGGAAGGAATCATAGCTATTGACAAATAGTTTTTATTAGTAATACAGCTGATGGGCACTGCTACTCACATTCTCATCCACCAAAACAACTTCATTTCCAAAAACTATCTTGTTAAACATGATGAGGCCTCAGGTTACCAGTATTTCACCCAACTTAGTTATGACACAGCCTCTAATCTTGCACTGAATTTTCAAGCACACACACACATAGTATCAGTAGACAGCTTCCTGACCTACTCTTTACTAACCTTTTTCCCAAAATTTCTTTTTCCACAATACTCAGAACTGCCCCTCTAGCAAGAGCTGATGTTCCCAGAGAGCAATAACTGGGAGTGAGCTGAGGAGGCAGGAGATCACCAGCTGATGAGAAAGCTGCAGCACATGAGAGCCTTAATCTTACCTGCCCACCATGCTTTGCTGGTTATTTTTACTTCAGAAAGTTGGACAACACTATTGGAGCATGCAGCACCAACCTCAAACTGGCATCATGGAAACAAAGTGTTCCTTAAGAAAAACAGATTACTGAAATGGTAATAACTGCATCATCACACCAGCAACTGGCATTATAAAAAAAAGTCTGGATCTTAGGTATCCCCAGCTCTGCTACTGTGAGTCATTTGGTCCCGACCCATTTTGGGTGATTGGATGAAATCTGCCTTCTCCAAAATAAGCTTTGAAAGGCTAATGACCAAGCACCAGGAAACCAGACATTACAGAAGAAAAGTAGCAAGAAAACTACTTATCCAATCATGGTCTGGCTCTTATCTGATCATTTCCAGGAAATGCTTAAGCATCAAAGCAGAAGAGCATTGTGCAGGACACTGCATAAGTCTCACTATAATGTTGAATCGGGATCCAAGTACACTGAAACAAAAATGCCAGCTTGAAAGAATCTTAAATACTCATGTTTAATTTAAAGAGTCACCACCTGTTCCACTCATGATTAAAAAGCTGTCAGATTGAGTCCAGTTTTTAGGCTGCCTTCTTGGAAAAGAAATACCACAAGGCATGATATGGCTGAAGCCTGTGTGCTGTTCTGCTACTTACACCAATTTCTGAGTATTCAAGAGACAGATTACATGCTAAAATTCATTTAAAACCCTAAATACCTTCTTAAATAAAACGGGATATTAGCTTGGATCACTCTCAATCTACACCTGACTCATCACACAACTACAGGCATGTTACCTGACCTCCCCATGCATTCAATAGTGCATCTGCAACAGTGTAAAGGCAACACCTCAGTGGCTGAGCCACATCTCATTTTCAGTCATCAGTGTGTGATCTACCCCTGCAGAACTGAACTGCAGGAAGTCCTCCAGACCCGTGGAGAAACTGCTGCACTGCACAGGCTCTTCTGACACTGACCAGAGGTGTGAAGCAGGAACACTAATGAATGAGCAACCACAAATTCAAATTCTAACTCTTAGCAGTTAACACCAAGGGAGTGACAAGGAATCAGTCCCTCCAGCCTAGCTCAGAGATGTACTCTGCTGTGATAAGGCAACTCGGAGGACAGTATTTACACTAGATGCACATTTTAATTTACAGTCTATTTCATTCAGTTTTCTTTCTGCTCAGTCTTGCACTTTTGTAGAAACTACAGGCTAGGCAGAGCTGCAGACTCAGAACCGCCTTAGGCATTAAAAACCTGGAACAAAGATGTGACAGAAAGACAACACAAATTACCACAAAAATCTTACTAAGGTCCCTGCAAAATTATTTGCTGCCACATATTCCAGCATGTCATGGTTTAGACAGTTGTTCTGTCACCTGAGAGGAGGAATCAGGAAAAGGAAAGGAGACTTGCGGGCTGCAGGGAAAGCAGATTTAATAGAATAGTAATAATGAACTAATATTAGCCCAAATAATAACTAGGATACAAAGTTATGCTAAGCTCCAGACTGCAGTCACAACTTGAGCACTTCTAGCAGTGCAGGCTGAATGCCCAACACTGCAGTATGACAGCTCCATCAAGGACACGGTGGTCACAGGACATGGAGGAGGGGGGTTCAGGCATGGGATAGTTAGAGAGATAGACAGGACCCTCTCAGGAAGGTAGACAGGGCAGAAGAAAAAAAAAACAATCTCCCCAAACTTTCTGATACATCATGAAGGAAATGTTTATGGTGTGGAATACTTGGGTTGACCAGCTTGGGTCAGCTGCCCTGGGCTTCACCCCTTCTAGTTCACTGCACCTTCATGGTTCAAAACTACCCTTGACCACCATAGAGACCTGCAGATCAGACCTGGGTATAAAAAAAAAAAAAAAAACAAACCCAAAAATCAAAAATCTAATGCATCTTATTTCTTTTGTTGTCAGAGAACTGGTCTCTGCAGCATTTCAACATTAGTTTCTTTGAAGAGAAAAATGATTTTATAATTCAGTCCCAGCAAAACCAGGACACAGTGTCAAAACAGTTCAACTCCTGCAGAGTGATGGTGCTCAAGCTGAAGGAATGAGCACTGGTTCCCTGATTAACTCCAATTCAATCACTACAAAACCAAGACAGAAGTGGCTTCCTTCCCGTGTAACTCTGAGGTTATCTGGGATCTCCAGCTGTGCAGCAATGTGCATCACACCACACAACATTACACCAGAGCTCCTTCCCAGCACCATGCCTACCCCATTCTCCAACTGCTGCTTTGTTGTTTGCTCCCCATTGGTACCAAAAGACATTCAAGTCTGGACAAGTGTTGGTATTTCTTTTCCAGACTGCTTTGTTCTGTGGTGAGAGTTATAAGCTTGCAACTACAGTAATGAAATCTTTCAATCTGATCTAGTAAATGTGTTATTAAATCTGCTGCTCAGTTTCTGTCAATGTTTACAGTTTTGTAAGCCATTTAGTCAACTGCAGATAAAAACACAGAAGCTGAGATTGACCATCGACCCAATTCTGTCAAAAAGTACTATCAACATACTAACTTTGAAATGTTACAGGAAATTAAATCCAAGCTGTTTGCAACAATAAACTGGTTGGAAAGTTTACAAAGCTTGAACAGATCACATTTTGGTCAGAGGGTTAGCAGGCAGGTGTGAATGCTTGGCCTGCAACTGCTTTCACAGGGTGGTACATAAAGACTCCCCTCTCATTAACAGGTGAGATGTTGATACACAGGTGCATCAGAGGTGGCACATCCATCCTTGGTGGAGCAGGGAGCTGACATGGTAATACACAAGAGAAAGCAAAGAAAGTGAACAAAACCGAGGCAAAACAAAGCCCAAATTTTAACAGTAAATATGCAGTAAGGGAACGAGTGTCAGGACAACCACAGCAATTCTTTCTTGCTGCTCCCACCAGGTTGCACTGACTTCTCTCCCTAACGTGTTCAAAGCCTCTGATGATTCTCTGTATTTGCTCTTTGCTCATCTCACATATCTCATTAATCCCTACCTGCTCCACACTGTCAGCTGCCAGCATCACCTGCCCATCTGTCAAACACACACACACATCCCACCTGCCCCTCCTTTATTAGTTAGAGCTTGGTCTGGATGCTGTGACCACACCACATCAACCCTGCTCAGCTGCAGGTTCCTCCCCTTCTCCCCTCCAACCCCTGTACCCAGTTTAATGAATCCACTCTTTTCCCAGATTGTTTGTGCACTTGAATTTCATGCACTGGCTTCCTGCAGGGGCTGCAGTGCCATACACACCACGGGCTTGAATGTGTAAAGCCACAGCCCTTTCCTCTTCCTGATTTCTCAGGAATTCCTCATTGCCCCCTCTTCACGATGCTAAAGAGCAATTAGGCTGAAGAGCAAACAGAAACAGGCTGACACATTATAATTAAAAATTCAAGTGTTTATAAAAAAAATGACTCAGAACTGCTGTCCTCATAGCTAAGCATAAAATACCAGCTGGCTAACCTCACCTACCACCTCACATCACCCCCACTGTCCCTCCTCCTAATCCCCTAGAACCATGGGTACACCCAAGCCACAGGAAGAAGTATTTTAGCAGGAAGAAGTATTTTAGCAGCTTTCAGCAGCCACATCACCACCCCCTTTGGAGCTTTGCAAGAAATTCTCAGAAAATGATACCTAAAGAGTTCTCCATTGCTTTTGTATTCCATAGGTGTAGGGTGGGGGATGTGTTGGGTTTAGCCAACTCATGACAAGCCACTTACTCTTCTCCTTAGATTTTTTTTATTATTATTATTATTTTTAAAAACCTACTCCCTCCCCAGAGGTGATGTGTCTCACCTCCAGGGCAAGAGAGAGGAAGGTTCACTGTTCTGACTGCCTGACCTTCAGCTCTTGTATCACGGAAACAGAAATAAGAGTTCTTAACTGGGACAGAAGAACAAGATCAAGGCCTCAAAACAGCACCATACCCATTTTCCACCACAAGGCCAAGTTTTATCAAGTTTGATAAACTTGAGCAATATAAGATAATTTAAGAAAAACACCTCAAATCTAATGTTTGCTTGATGCTCCAAGGAGAGAGGGACTATTGTTTGCACCCAAAATACCAGCTGGGACATGGGAAATAGGTAAACACTTGCCTGCAGGTGGAAGTATTTTGTCATATGCTTGATGAGCACCGAGGAAGAATTAAAACCAAGAAACATTTACTAAGGATGGATTAAGATACATTTTACATTTTCAAAGAGATGCTCAAGGCTTCAAAGTCTTACTACTCATTCATTTGTAAAAAAACTAGAATTACCAGTGTGAAAAAAAAACCAGAACAAAACACCAAACAGGACTGACTGTCCACAGCATCTTTAAGCAGATGTGTTTTCAGCCTCTGGGGTACTTTGCACGAGTTTAATGTATGTAACTAGTTACAACCAAGGCCATATTTAGTTAAGTTCTCACAGTTATCACTTCACAAGGGTACCTACAAACTTTCATACAATTAGCCTTGTTCAACTATTGACCAACTAAGACATAAATACAATTAGACACTAGTTAAGAGAGAGGGAAGCTCTCCCTACCCACCAGCTACAGAGTGTAAAACATGAAAAAACCCAAGCCCAAAGTCTCTCAAAAAGTGTCCTTCTTGGAAGGATGTCAAATACCCTCAATGAAAAGAAAGTTTCCATACTGGAGCTGGGGAAATACTTAAAGTCTGTTCAGGTTGCCTTTCCCTTTCTGAAAAGAACAAACAGCACAGCTAAAGTTTATATTCTCCTATGTGTCACTGTAGGGCCACATCTGCAACCCATTAGAAGTCAGGAGCTCAAGGGGGAATTCGGGCTAGATAAGCAACAACCAACTTGAACTTTTTTTCCACATAAAACATATATTCCCACATCACCCAAGATAAACAAGAGAAAGAAAGAAAAAAAAAAAAAAAACCAACGAGAAACTAGAAATGCCTAAAACCACAGCAATTACACGCCTTGTTTTGCAAAAGGCTGTTCTCCCAATGCCTGATAAGAGCCCCACAACACATCGCAGAAATCCTGGAAAAAAAGGCAAAAACACCAAAAAGCTGTTCCCAAGGAGCTGTGGCAAGGGTTTCACTCCCCGACACAAAAACACAGGGGATGGGCTGAAACTCCCGCATTTCGAGGCCAGGAGGAGGAGGAGGTCACTCCTCACCGAGGCGATCACCAAAGCCCTGCAAAACACACGCTTTTTCCTCAAAAATTCCCCATCCCTGGCAGTGTCTCAGGTCAGGTTGGATGGGGCTTGGAGCAACCTGGGTTGGTGGGAGGTGTCCCTGACCATGGAAAGGGGTTGGGAATGGATGAGCTTTAAGGTCCATTCCAACCCAAACCACTCTAAAACGCTACGAAACCCCTCAAGCCAGCACGGGGGTTACCGGCAGGGCCAGGGCCGTCCCCTCCGGGATCCCAGTGGGACGATGCCCCCGAGGTGTCCCGGGGCCGTACCCGCTACCCTGGAGATGGGGAATTACGGGTCCTTTACCGCGGCCCGTCCCTCCCTCCCTCCCTCCCTCCCTCAGACAACCGGCACCGCTTCCCAAGCGACGGCCCCGAACCTGCGGACAGCCAGCGCGACCCCGCCGGTAGCCCCGGCCACACTCACCTGTTGAACGCAGAACCCTCGTAGCGGGGGAAAGACGCTGAGGCATGGGTCAGGCGGGAAGCGCGTGATCCCTCCTGCGTTACCCCCGCCACCGCCCGCCCCGCTCTGCAGCTCCGCGCCCCCGACGCCAGAGAAAATGTCACCGGAGGCCGCGGGCGGCGCGTCACTTCCGGCCTACGCCGGAGCAGCGAAGCGCCAAGGGCAGAGCGGCAGGCCGCCAGAGACAACGCCACCCCGCGGCGCACAGCGGTGACCGCCTTCTCGGGGGTGGGGGGAGGAGCGGAGGGAGCGCGGGGGTCTCAAACCCATTCTCCCCCCCCTCCCATCCACAACAGCCCCGGGGATCTCAAATTCTCCCCCTGTCCCAGACACCCCCGGGGGTCTCAAACACCCTCTCCTTCCCCCCATCCACAACAGCCCCGGGGGTCTCAAACCCCCCGATCCCGAAAAGCTCCGAGGGTCTCAAACCCCTCCCCCCTTCCCATCCTGAAAATCCCCGGGGGTCTCAAACCCCCCGATCCCGAAAAGCTCCGAGGGTCTCAAACCCCTCCCCCCTTCCCATCCTGAAAATCCCCGGGGGTCTCAAACCCCCCCATCCCGAAAAGCTACGAGGGTCTCAAACCCATCCCCCCTCCCATCCACAACAGCCCCGGGGGTCTCAAACCCCCCCCATCCCGAAAAGCTCTGAGGGTCTCAAACCCATCCCCCCTCCCATCCACAACAGCCCCGGGGGTCTCAAACCCCACCCCCATCCCAAAAAGTCCCGTGGGTCTCAATTCCCCCCCCTCATCCCGGACAACCCTGGGGGTCTCAGGCTCCCCCCCATCCTGAAATCCCCGGGGGTCTCAAATCCCACCCCCATCCCAAAAAGTCCCGTGGGTCTCAATTCTCCCCCCCTCATTCCGGACAGCCCTGGGGGTCTCAACCTCCCCATCCCCATCCCCATCCCGAAAAGCTCCGAGGGTCTCAAACCCCCCCATCCACAACAGCCCCGGGGGTCCCAAACACTCTCCCCTCCCCTCCAAACCCAATAGCCCGGGGGGTCCCAACGCATCCCCCCATCCCGGACAGCCCCAGGGGTCCCAACTGCCCCCGCCCATCCCGAACAGACTTGGGGGGCTCAACCCCTCTCCACCCGTCCCGGACAGCCCCGGGGCTCTCAAATTCCCCCCATCCCAAACAGCCCCGGGGGTCTCAAACCCCCCCCACACCCATCCCGAACAACCCTGGGGGTCTCAAACTCCTCGCCTCATCCCGGACAGCCCCAGGGGTCTCAAATTTCCCCCATCCCAAACAGCCCAGGGGGTCTCAAACCCCTCCCCCATCCCGAAAAGCCCCGGGGGTCTCAAAGCCCCCCATAACCTGGACAGCCCTGGGGGTCTCACCCCTCTCACCCCCCCCCCCCAATACTGGACAACCCTGGGGGTCTCAAACACCCTCCCCTCCCCCCCATCCCCAACAGCCCCGAGGGTCCCAACGCCCCCCCATCCACAACAGCCCCGGGGGTCTCAAATTCTCCCCCTGTCCCAAACACCTCAGGGGGTCTCAAACCCCTCTCCCATCCCGAAAAGCCCCGGGGGTCTCAAACACCCTCTCCTTCCCCCCACCTACAACAGCCCCGAGGGTCCCAACGCCCCCCCATCCCAGACAGCCCCGAGGGTCTCAAATCCCCCCATCCCGAAAAGCTCCGAGGGTCTCAACCACACCCAATCCCCAACAGCCCGGGGAGTCTCAAATTCCTCCCCCACCCCAAAAAGCCCCGGGGGTCTCAATTCCCCCCCCTTATCCCAGAGAGCCCTGGGGGGTCTCAACCCCCCCCGCCCCCCCATCCCGAAAAGCTCCGAGGGTCTCAACCCCCCCAATCCCGGACAGACCTGGGGGTCTGAACCCACACCCACACCCATCCCGAACAACCCTGGGGGTCTCAAACCCCCCGCCTCATCCCGGACAGCCCCAGGGGTCTCAAATTCCCCCCATCCCAAACAGCCCCGGGGGTCTCAAACCCCTCCCCTATCCCGAAAAGCCCCCGGGGTCCCAAAGCCCCCCCCAACCTGGACAGCCCCGGGGGTCTCACCCCTCTCACCCCCCCCCCCAATCCCGGACAACCCCGGGGGTCTCAAATACCCTCCCCTCCCCCCCATCCCCAACAGCCCCGGGGATCTCAAATTCTCCCCCTGTCCCAGACACCCCCGGGGGTCTCAAACACCCTCTCCTTCCCCCCATCTACAACAGCCCCGAGAGTCCCAACACCCCCCCCATTCCAAACAGCCCCAAGGGTCTCAAATCCCCCCATCCCGAAAAGCTCCGAGGGTCTCAAACCCCCCCATCCCGGACAGACTTGGGGGTCTGAACCCACACCCACACCCATCCCGAACAACCCCGGGGGTCTCAAACTCCTCGCCTCATCCCAGACAGCCCCAGGGGTCTCAAATTCCCCCCCACCCCCCAACAGCCCTGGAGGGCTCAACCCCTCCAACCCCCCATCCCAGACAGCACCAGGGGTCTCAAATTCCCCCCATCCCAAACAGCCCCAGGGGGTCTCAAATCCCTCCCCTATCCCGAAAAGCCCCCGGGGTCTCAAATCCCCCCCCAAACTTGAAAGACCCGGGGGTCTCACCCCTCTCACCCCCCTCCAATCCCAGACAACCCCAGGGGTCTCAAACACCCTCCCCTCACCCCTATCGCCAACAGCCCTGGGGGTCTCAACGCCCCCTCATCCACAACAGCCCCGGGGGTCTCAAATTCTCCCCCTGTCCCAAACACCCCCGGGGGTCTCAAACACCCTCTCCTTCCCCCCATCCCCAACAGCCCCAAGAGTCCCAACACCCCCCCATCCCAGACAGCCCCGAGGGTCTCAAATCCCCCCATCCCGAAAAGCTCCGAGGGTCTCAACCACACCCAATCCCCAGCAGCCCTGGGGGTCTCAACCCCCCATCCCCAACAGCCTGGGGGCTCTCAAATTCCTCCCCCACCCCAAAAAGCCCCGGGAGTCTCAATTCCCCACCACCACCACCACCCCAGACAGCCCTGGGGTTCTCAAACCACCCCCCCATCCCAAAAAGCTCTAAGGGTCTCAACCCCCCCCAACCTGGACAGCCCTGGGGGTCTCAACCTGCCCATCCCAAACAGACTTGGGGGTCCCAAACCCCCCATCCTGGACAGCCCCGGGGGTCTCAAACCCTCCCCCCCCATCCCCAACAGCCCCGGGGGGCTCAACCCCTCCAACCCCCCATCCCGGACAGCCCCAGGGGTCTCAAATTCCCCCCATCCCAAACAGCCCCAGGGGTCTCAAAACCCTCCCTCATAATGAACAACCCCTGAGCCCCATGGGGACCCAGAATTTTGGAATCATAGAAGGGTTTTGAGTTGGATGGGACCTTCAGGATCATGAGGTTGAAAGCCCCAAAGTCACGGGCTGGGGCTTCCCCCCTTGGTGTTGGTTATTCACTGAAATGAGTGAAATTTTATGTGTGTGTCCCCAAAAAAAAGAAATTAAATGAAATTATATGGGAAGAGGGAAAGGGAAGAGAGAAGAGAAGAGAAGAGAAGAGAAGAGAAGAGAAGAGAAGAGAAGAGAAGAGAAGAGAAGAGAAGAGAAGAGAAGAGAAGAGAAGAGAAGAGAAGAGAAGAGAAGAGAAGAGAAGAGAAATACGCATTATTATCCATTAAAAAGTTCCTATCCCATAGCATAAATCTGGTTAATAATGGGTATCAATTATCCATTCAGATTATAGTTCTTAATCCCTCAAACTGATTTAATAAGGCATTTCTCCTTTTTGTCGTGAGCTCCTACAAAGCAATAAACGTTTTCTACGTTTTCTAAAGAAGTTTTGGCAGGTGATGAAACAGCAGGTGAGGGTGCCTTGAACTGGTGCTTATCGGAAAGCTCCTCATTAACATTAAATATATAACTGCAGTTCAGAGAGAAGCATATCAGTGGTTATTTTGACAAAAAACATCGCATTTTGGGGGAAAAAACAAAAAATCACATAAAAGAGAACAAAGGAGACATGCAGAGTAAAAAATAAGGCTCACAAAACAGTAAAAAGTAGACAACCACATTCCAACTGGAGAAAAACATGACCCAAGCACTCAACAGCCCAGCCTTGAGCCAGGCCTGCCAGATACCTCCAGGGCAGACAAAAAGGATGGGGAGGAGCACTGCTCACAAGTTGTTGTAGGATCAGCATAATTTGGGTTGGAAGGGACCTCCAAAGGTCATCTACTCCATCCCCAGCTTACCTTGGTTACAGCCTTGAGCTGCTGAGGAACATTGAAGTATCAGTGAGTTAATAACACTCTGATCAGCTGCCCAGCGTGGATTCTGTGTCCTTGGAGGTTTTTAAGCAGGGATTGGATGTGGCACTCAGTGCCATGGCCTAGGAACCACCGGGGCAGTGGATCAAGGGTCAGATTTGAAGATCTCAGAGGTTTTTTCCAACTCAGATGATTCTGTGATTCTGTGATGTGCCCACCCATGGGCTGGAGGGACCCCTGCTAACAAAGACGCCCTGGGCAGGTGTAAGGGAAAGCTTTTGAGTGTTGCCACTGAGGGTTCAGTCAACCAACCCTGGATGTGTGACTGTCAGAATAGCACTGAAGTTCTTTCCTCACAATTTTTGGGGCGTCAAAACCAGCACTCTGTGATCCAGGAATTCAGGATGGTTCTGTGGAGCATCTCCCTGTTCCCCTTTCTGTGCAGAAGTGGAGGCTTCTGAAAGAAAGTGCCTCCACACTGTGTGGGAATTGGCTTTTTTGTATGCTGGGTGATGGATACAACTCCACCAGCCCAGGTTGCTCCAAGCCCCATCCAACCTGACCTGAGACACTGCCAGGGATGGGGCAGCCACAGCTTCTCTGGGAAACCTGGCACAGGGGCTCAGCACCCTCACATTCAACAATTTCTTCCTCATCTCCAACCTCAATCTCCCCTTTCTCTCCAAGTTTTAACCCATTTCCCTTCTCCTCTCCCTACCCCCCCGTGTCCAAAGCCCTCCCCCAGCTTTCTTGGAGCCCCTTCAGATATTGGAAGGTTGCTCTGAGCTCACCTGGGAGCCTCCTCTTCTCCAGGCTGAAAAACCCCAATCCCTCAGCCTGGCTTCCCAGGGAGGTGCTCAGCCCTCTGAGCATTTGAGTGCCTCTCCTCTGGACACCTTCCAGGAGCTTCCTCAGGCTTCCTGGCAGCCTGGAGCAGTGTTCCAACCAAGCAGGGGAGGAAGAAGAACCATGGAAGATGAAGCAGAGAGAACTGAGAAGAAACATCTTCACCCCTCCAGTGCACGGGCTGGGTGACAAGGAGGACCAAGCTCAGGAGAAATGCAGGGATGAGCCCAGCACTGCAAGTGCCTCCCTGAGATCAGGGACCTGGGGGCAGGGCAGGGAAGCACAAGTGCAATTAGGGCAGCATTATAGTGCATTCATTAAAAGTTGTTCTGATGTTTCTTAATCAGAGTGTTTAGCTCTGCAGCCCCAGGGTGTATATGTGTGTGTGTGTATATATATATATATATCTGCTGCGTAACTGCACAATATGTTGTGAGGTGGTGCCCTGCAATTTGAAAATATGTCTCTGCAGTGATAGAATCCCAGACTGGTTTGGGGTTGGAAGGGACCTTAAAGCTCATCCATCCCCAACCCCTTTCCATGGTCAGGGACACCTCCCACCAGCCCAGGTTGCTCCAAGCCCCATCCAACCTGACCTGAGACACTGCCAGGGATGGGGCAGCCACAGCTTCTCTGGCAAACCTGGCACAGGGGCTCAGCACCCTCACAACAAAGAATTTCTTCCTAATATGTAACCTAACTCTTTGCTCTTTCAGTCTGAAACTGTTCCTTCTCACTCTATCATTCCATGCCCTCACAAAAAGTCACTCTTTAGCTTACCTGAGGTCCCTTCACATACTGGAAGGTTGCTAGAAATTCTTCATTTCCTCTCATGAGTTTAGCCACTGCTTCAAAGTAGCTTCTCCATCTCTGGTTTTGGGGTTTTTTTCCTTCCTTTGTTTTAACTGAAGGTATGGCTATTCATAAAGTATGGTTAAAACATTCATATTTCAAGTTTCATATTTCAGTTATACAAGAAGCTATTGCTTTTCCTGCATGCCCTTTATAAGGCAAACATGGAAGATACAGAACTTGTGAACTAAAACTGTCCAGCAGGAAATTGCAATTAATTGCATTTATTTATTTTCATCAATGTGCCAAAGAGTCCTTGCTCCTCATGTATCACTGTTCAGTAGAATGGGGTGTTTAACAGTAAGCCATTTATATGCATTTTAGCAGTGAACTAATTTGCTAGAACATTGACAGCTGGCAAATCCATGGAGAGAGAAGGGCAGACAAAGCCATTTAAATGCTTAAACCACTATTTTTGCAAAAGCCACTCACAGTATTTCCTTGGATTTATTTTCAGCTTTCCAAGTTGCCTGATTTTCACCAAAAGGCGAGAGAAGGGAGAAGAAAAAGGGAGAGAATGCAATAAAAGCCCACCAGACATCATTCCCAAAATAGGAGTAAACCTGATGGTTTCAGCAGAGTCCTTAATTCCTGATCAGGGCATACAAATATCTGGACAATTCCAGCACTAAAGATGCATTGCAGAGCAGAGGCACCCCTGGGAGGTCCTCCCTTGTGCTTCTCCACAGCCACTGCTCCTGGCACAGGAACACTGACAGGGCTGATAGCCTGGAAACCTGTATGCATCTACCACCCCCCAAATCACATGCATGGGCTTGGGAAATCAGGACAGACAACACATACTCAGGAAAATTTATCACACTGAGAAGTAAGAGGGAGATTCAGGAGAAAGCAGAGCTCCGCGCTCAGGAGTTCATGCTTCTCTTTTTTTAAAAATACTTTGTAAGACACCTCTCAGCTAACTTGTAAAAAACTTCCTCTGCAAGAGCACCAAGCCCCAACAGTGCTTCCAGGGCTGGTGGTGTATGAGGGAACAAGCAGAGAGCTAACAAAATCCAGAAAAAGATAAAACCTTCCCCCGGGTGAGGCTGCTCCAGGGCGCCCTGACCCAGAACCAGCTCTGATTTCCTCGGCCATGCCCTCCCGCTACCTAAAACCAACCTCCCCATCCTTGCCAGCTACTTCTGGGAAAATGATCCAGAGCCTGTATTTACAGGGAAGGATGTGTGCTTTGGAGGCACGACTCCTGAAGGACACCCAGAGGACAGCATGCTGTTGCACAGGCGTCAGGAGAAGGCAGCAAGGAGCAGGGAATGCAGTTTTGGATGGCGTACAGGAAAAACAGAACCACACAGGCGAGGGTGGTGAGCATCTGCCTTGCCTTTGCAGGAAGAGTGGTAAAATGGAAAGGAGCTCACAGAGCCACGGCTGAAGCAATTGACAGCCTGGAGGCATTATGAAAGGGAAAAAAAAAAAAAAGAAAAAAAAGGAAAAAAATTCTGGCTATCATAGGTACAACGGAATTAGTAAACTAAGCAGGGAGACATCAGTGATCTGTAAATATTTGAATGAAGTAAGTGGCATGAAGGGAGAAGGCTGGTGATAAGTTAATGATTTTAATGGGGTGAAATTAAGGAAGGGCATGTTTAAGATGAGAATCAGGGTGGAAAGCGTGTGAATGGAAAACCGTAGGCTGGAAAATTGTCTCCCCGAGGGAAGTGGTGAAAGGTTTATTGCCTGAGATTTTAAATGCTGGGTTAGGAGAAATACCAGGGGACTCATTCTGAATTTTCAGGGAGATGAGCTGAAAGATTAAGAAGCGAGGAGGAAAGGCAAGAGGTGGTGCTGGCTCCAGGAAGTTCAGCACAGCCCAGCACCTCTTCCAGGCTCCTTTGGCTCTGTTTTATCACTCTTCCACCACCTCTGCCAAGAGTGAAATGATTTCAGCATTAGTTACCCCCCCAAGGAAGCGATAAGAACTCCACCAGGAAGAAATGAGGCTGAGAAATGGGAGCCTCTGTGGGACATCTCCAGGTAGGATCACCAGGGAAGGGAGCAGGGGAGGCTCCTTCAGCTGCAGAGGGTCCCAAAAGTGCAGCCGTGTGCCTGAGCTTCCAGAGGATTTGTCACACACCCCCCTGCTGAACTCCTGCTCCCCCAAAGACAATGGGAGGAAATTAGCTCAGTGTTGGAGCAGGAGCAACCCTGAGCCATGCTCCTGTGTCAGGGTAAAAGCTGGATGTGAGAGCACTCGGGTTCCCACCCAGCTTCTGCCACTGGGATTTTGAGCATCCCTGCTCTCACCTCACAACCAGACCCAGGCCAAAAATCTTCCCTTTAGCTCCAGGCTGGGAAAATGACTTCCCAAGAGCTCACCCTCCTGCCCCCCGTGGTGGCAGCCTCCATAGGCACAGTGACTAAGCACCCTCCTGCAGAAGGAATATATAGAAACTTCACCTTTCCAGTAACATTTCAACAACGCCCATTTTTTCCAGGCTGGGCAGCGGGCTTGCCAAGCATCTGAAATCACAAATGTGCTGCTGCTGAAACACAGCCAAGCCCTCCCCTTGCTGGGCTTCACCGAGGCACCACGGGTTCCTCTGCAGCCACACAGAAAAGGGCAGCAGGACACTGAGGGGTTCACCCACCCCACCCCATCCCCCAGAAATACAGACCCTGTCTCCTGGGGCAGGAAGAGGCACAACCATTCCTTGCTGGTAGTTTTTACCCCCCCCCCCCTCCCCCCAGTATCAGCTATCACTAAGGGTATTTTGGGTGAGGGGCTGGAGGAGGTATTTATGGCACCAGGTCAGTTTTGGGGATGTTGGTTGTGTTGTTTTGTTGTTTTTTTTTAACCAGAGATTGTGACTGTGGCGGTAGTTGATCAAGGGTTGGACTCGATGATCTCTGAGGTCCCTTCCAACCCAGCCTATTCTATGATTCTATGATTCTGTGATTGCAGGGTTCAGGAGGGATGGTGTGACGCTGAATGGCTTCAGGGCAGTGCTGTGTCCTCCCACAGAGGTGTTACCCATCAAAAAGAGAAGGAACCACAGGTTCTGCTTTAAACACATCTTGGTAAAGCCTCTGCTTACTCAAAAGTTAGAAGTTTTGTTGGTTGTTTTGGTCCCTTTTTCTTTTTTTTTCTTTTTTTTTCTTTTTTTCTTTATTTTTTTTTTTCCCATAAGAAATATTACTGAATTGGAGCAGCAGAAATCCTTCTACCCTAGCACTGAATTTTTTTTTTAATGAAGTGAGCATGTAAGTTTCTAAAGCTGCTTGAAGGTCCTAATGGCAACTGCATACTCAAGAGACAAACTGAAGCCTTCCCTGAAGCACACAAGAGCACGCACACCAGGATTACTGCTGCTGCACTGCTGACCCTGTAATTTCAAAATTCAAAGAATAGTTCAGGTGGAAAATCTTTCCCAGACCAGTAAAACCTATTTGTTGCTAGTTGTAATGAAAAATATTGTAAGTACGTTCACAATCTTGACACATCACCATTTTTGCTTGTAAGGACCCAAACCAGAATTGAGTGTCATAAGAATATTTGGAGTATTTTCCTGGAGATGGTATGAAATGCAAACAACTTTAAAAATAGATCTTGAAACTATTTTAATGTTTAAAAAATTGTGGTTAACAATCTCATGTTAATTTTCTGTATCTAGTAAAGGGTGGATATGAGTGGGGAAAAAATAATGAACATTTTAAGTCAAAGGAAGAATGAAAAGCAACCACAATGAAATGTTCATAGGGCATTTTTATATTACTAGCCAAAATATATTGCCAAAAAAGGCAATAAAAAACCATCTCTTTTGATCCAAGACATTTTAAGTATATCTATATCTATATATATATGTATTTCACCTTGATAGCCTTAAATTTACCTCCTCTATTTTGCGTTTTTCCAGCATTTTATTTTTATTATTCTGGTTCTAATACCCCAGTGTTTTCCTTTAAATAAATCCCTATCCCCCTATCTAATCTGGGGATGAATTCCAATTTTTTTTTTCCTGAAGCAATTATTACTTTGCATAATAGCCACTGTGTGGTAAAACATATTCAGGTTCACACTTGAGGTTGACCACTGGTCTTCACCTCTAGAGCATGATTCAATTTTTTTTATTTTTTTTTTTTTCGTCAGATAAGAGTTTGGATCCTCACATTTTGCAGGAGGAGGAATTGAGTGCATGGTTGTAAAGCCAGAGCATCTTTTACACTTTGTTAAGCCAAGGGACCTGCAGCACAGCCCAGCTCCATCCCCATCCCCAGCTCTGTAGCATCCCACACCGTGGAGCTGTGGAAACCCCATGTGAAGCCCCCATGGAGCACAACTGCTCCCAGCTTGCAGGTGTTAATAGACAGACAGCTCCAAAAACCAGGCTGGGAGCTCAGAGAGGAGCAGCTGATGTAACCTGAGGAGAGGCTGAACCCAGAGGGGCCTCTCCAGGCATTTGTGTTATTCTCAGCTGGGTGATTATTCCAGGGGATACAACAGCAGAGGGGTCCAGCTGGCACCTTCCCTCCTCACCACCCACTGTGCCCTCCCTGGAAACACTCAGCAGCTGGCAGGGTAGAGGGTGAAGCCCCAAAAATCAAACATTGTCACCAACCAAGTGCTCAGACTGGTGTGCTCCTCCTGCCTCTGTTGGACCACTGGTGAAGCATCCCATCAGCCAGCATCCACTGGGAAAGCTGGGGCTGCCCCAAGACACCAAGAGGGGAGGAAGGACAACTCCACACAGGTGCCCTCTGCCCACCCAGACACGAAATCAAAGAGCTGAGAAATCACCCTGACAAGTCCAGGAGCTGAAATCCTGACCTGACAACTGGCTGATGATTGGTGCTGCATGTGCTGTGGCTCAGCTGTGGCACACACCTCGGATGCAGCTGCTGGGTGGTTTGGTGTTTGGTTTTCTTGTGATTTTTTTTTTTGTGTGTGTGTGTGTGTATTTTATTTATTTATTTATTCCCCCTCTTTGCATTTCCAGTTCAACACATAGGCTGCCTTTGGACAACTTTCCAGTCAGTCTGGCCCTGCTGCTCTCTACATTTGGGCTCTTTGCCCAGGAAAGGGATGCAGCACATGCTGTGAAATGGCAGCAGCTGGGGAGCAGCACAGCTGCCCTGGGGGGTGCAGGGGGAGGACAGACCCCAGTTTTCACACCTGGTGCTGTGTTACATGGTGAAGCCTTGCTAAGGGAGTGCCACAGCCCCAGGAAATCCTCCTAAGCCATGAGTCATGGTAACACGTGGGTGATGAAAAGCTTTCATCTGATGTGAGCTGCACCAAAGTCTTGAGGCTCTCGTTGAGAAGCAGGGCTGGCAGCATCCTCAAGCCCTCATCTAAACTGTGTTTCTATCCCAGAGCATGATCAAGGCTTCCTCACATTATAAACACTTATCCAAAGCATTCCTGATCTGCTCTTAAAAGCTTTCAGTGATTAAGATTCCTTAATTGTCAGGCCATGACCTCCAGTGCCTTACAGTGGATTTCTGCTTGGATCATTCTCTGCTGTATATCCCACAGCTACATTCTGATGCCTTTTGAGACTGACTTCTTTCCCCTTTCACAACTGGGAAAATCACATTATGCTCTTGGTCCTTCCAGATTCAGACACCTCCCTTCTCTTCTTTTGGTGTTTTTGTTTTTGGTTTAGGTTTTTCTGTGTGTGTGTAAGAAGTAGCTGTACCTGTTGTAATCATCCCTGCACTACCATGACAGCTCTGGATTTCACACCTCTGAGTGTTATTTCCTCTGTTGCCTCTGAAGTTATTTCCCATTTAGCCAGCTTACCCCATGTGTACAAAAGATGGCTTGTCCACTCCCTCCTGCCATCTTGATTTCCAGCTCAGAAAAAAATCAAACCTCAAAAGAGTCACAAAACTAAGGTAACTAACCCTTTCCTAATTTCGTGTTTTAAAAACCTGACATTAAACAAGAACTGCCTCCAGAAGAGTTTCAGACAAGCAGTGACTCACAAGAAGTGAACATCCTTCAATTCTTCCCCATCACAGCAAGAGAAATGAGATGAGGAAGGCACTCCACTGAGACCCATGTCAATCTGAGCTTGCAGCATCCTGGAAACCAGAGCTACACCCTATAGATAATCTGACACAGATCTCATGATCCTGCTTCTTCAAGGAAGGACATGAAGCAATAGAATCTGTCCTCCTGTAGATCAGGGAAATCAATTTCTGCAGTGAAATAACAGCTCCTGGCAACAGGCACACCATGCTAAATCGTTACCATAATCTTTTGCAACTCTAATTGCAAACAGATGTACATACGAATTGTCACCATTGCTGCTTGTCTGGATGTTGCCCAGTACAAACAGGCCCACTACAGACAGTCCCTGTCAAGCAAGGACATGCTTGACGTCCTTAAGTGCTTCCACTATTTCTAGATCTTGGGGCTTTCCCCATCCACAGGAGCTTTTCAGATTTTTTGCTTTAGTACAGAACAACTTTTAAAAGCTGGGGTGTTCAAGGGTGGTGTGGTAGTAGCATGGGAATAAAAAGAAGGTTATGGGGACCCTTCTGGAAGATAACATTTGAGGCAGCTTTGAAAAGGACAATTCTAGCTTCAAAATGACCAGGTCCCACAGTGGTTCTATGAAAATATGAATGTATTTTTCAGACCTATAAAGCCCTTTTTTGGTTCACTTCACTATACATAAAGCCATTTATCTACTTTTCTTTGCTTTGCCCTAATTAGAACATAAGGAGGAACAACAAGTAGTCAACAGTAGACTGGTATCTCTCAGAGCCTTTAAAAATGGGCAAACCCAACAACTTAGTGCCACGGGCTTCCTTTTTCTCAGATTCTTAAAGAACCTTAGGAGGCTGCTGCTTCTACATCTCACCTCAGTTTTTTCCCTGTGGGAGTAGTACAAGAGGATAGACAGCTTTCACAGAGAAGAAAATTCCCTTTGTGGTCTGCCTTGGGTGCTGCAGAGCTTTAAAAGGCATCAGGAGCTGCTATTCTGAGCCCTAGATCACCATTTCTGCACTGTACACCTTGATTAACATATCAAATCCCTGCTGAAGATACTAAGAAGAAACTTAACTGTTCACTTCTGTTTGAGGAAGATGTTCAGACTAAGAAGCACTCCAGGCACAAGCCTCTCTCTTAGAACTCATCTTCTCAACTTGGTAAACATCAGACGTGCTATGAATGGAATAACAACAACAAAAAAGTTATGTCCCTAACCATGATGTGATGACAGAAAACAGAACAAGGGAGCAAAATTCAGTGATCTAGTAGATGTAAAGAGGGTCTGTCATCACCGTACTTGCCCCACCAAGGAGAGGACTTCAGGAAGAAGCACAATCCAGAGCCTGGACAGGGAAAAAGGAAACCAAACTCCCTGATCAGTTCAATTATAAGTGGTAATGATCAACCAAATCCTGATAGGGACACCTTCTGGTGAAGGTGCTATCTGGACACCAGCTGTATATCATCACACAGGAAAAAGAACTGGTAAAACAGGCAGCAAGTTTGGGGGATATTTAATGAAAATTAAGTGAGGTTTACAAATACAAGGCTACATGAGCTGTAGGCTTGAGCATGCTTGCTGGGAGGTCACAAACATGCCATCCAACAGCAAGAAGGGTAAGGCTAAAAGCAGCAGAAGTACAGTAACAAGCCCCAAATGTTTTACTACTGCAAGCAGACACTGGAAAGGAAATCATCTTCCTTGCAGTCCCCTTCAAGTGTACCGGTAACTCCTGGGCATATCAGAAAATGCCTTGTTAATCTCTGCTGTGAACACTTCCTCCAAGATATTCTGGCAGAATTGAAAAAACAAAACAAGAGGGATCAGTGCTCACAAAAGAGTTTTCTTAGATTCCCATTAGACAAAATCCTCAGGTCTTGTTGGCACTGACCAGCCTGAGTATTCATCTGGAAATAGTCACTGCTGCCAACAGCAGCAGCCTCTGCAGACCACTACCAGGACATCTCAAAATGAAGGGCTACACAAGGGCATTTGCTGTGTCCCAGTGTGGCATCAGACACCTTCAAGCTGAACAGGAACACCCCAGAGGTGAGTATCTGACCTGATAAAAGCCTCAGGATGACAAGGTGAACTTGTATTTCTGAACCAAAACAGGGTGGTTGTCACCAACCTGAGCAGTTCCACCTGGAGATGTACAAAATGCTCTCAAACAGCTGTGATTTTCAATGGCAGCTTTAAGGGTTTCACTGAATAGCCTTTATCTTTCAGAAAAAAGATAATAGCCTGAAGACAGGTTATGTGCTCAGGTGTGGCCCTGCTCACCCAGGAAAGCTATTAATGAGCTTCCCAAAAATCTTTATTTGACTGTTTCCTGCAGATTACACAAGTGTGGATGAAATGGGCATTGTGTTTTATAGGGGAAAGTCTTCACTGCAGTCCACAGGGCAGGTATTAAATAAAACACGGGCCCTAAAGCCCTCAGAGCTCAGGAGCAGCAAGGAAGGGTGAGTGACCACAAAGCTGCCACACAGCTGAGTCAATAAACATTCTGAGATGTGAAGCAGACAAAATCCAGAGGCATACAGAAATCTAATCCCCACTTATACCATTTTGCCATCAACTACTTCTGAATCTTAGATAGCATTCCCCCACCAGTTCCTCTTACCCATCAACATGGCTTCTGCCTTTACCACAGCAAATTTCCCTCTAGAGATCATTAAGACTACAATCTGAGGTAGATAAATCCACAACCAATAATACATATAGCTTGTTTTGGAACACCAACACTCATTTAAATACCTGAGAAAGATACATAATCCCCCCGCCCCCCAAAAAAAACCGCTTACCAGTTCTCGTTTTGCTTCTGCAATCTTCACTTGTGCAAGAATAATGCTCTAACGAGACAAAATGGCACAAAAATCAGTATCTCAGCTGGAAACAGAGTACCCAAATAATTGCCAGAGTCTGATGGTGTGCACCAGGGGGAATTCAGGGACAGTGAAATCAGTTTTGCATACACCTTTCACATGCTGAAAGTACTGACTTTAAGAGCCTAGTATCAGCTTGGTTTGGGCAACCCCATTATTTTTCAGAAATCTGGTATGGCTTAAAGTCTAGAAAAAAACCAACCCATTTTTAGTATTAATTTTGCAAACCTGCTAATGAAGGAAATGGATTTTAGACATGGTCCTGGTAAGTACCCAGCACCCTCAAGAGAAATCAGAGAAACTGGTGAAGCAGCCAGTACTCACACAAGTTAGAGCATTTGTTTAGGGGATTACACTCACATGTGTCTGCTTTGTAATAATCATTAAAATCTTGCTTTGACCTCCAGCCTCTGCACAAGGTGCTGTATCCCACATACTGACATCCTGATGACATGTATAGCTAATATACTGGTAAATCTCAAAAAAACGTTATACTGAGGAATTATGTTCTCTTTCATATTTCCTTGTCTAATTTGGGGCCATTTCAGCTTCACACTGAGCTCACCCAGTGAATCTATGTATATTTTTTCTTAACCAACATTGCCTGGTAAGAATACCTAATTTTTGGGCTTTGATTAATAAATACATACAGCCTTCTGTTTAAGTAAAGCCTCTGTATCCATCCATAAGTAGACCTGTAAGACATCTGCTTGTGAAAGCATCACAGCATCCTTTACATTCTGAATACCATTAAAATTAATCTGATGGCAAATGCAATAGAGGAGTGGAAAATATAATTACAGGAGGTAAATCTTCGTAAGCCTTCAGCCTCTTCTGCAAAGCTGCAGTTTCTTTATTCAGTTTAGCCACTTTCTGTGAAGAGAGCAAGGCAGGTTATAGTCTTACTTACAGAAGTCATGTAAATTAGTTTAATAGATCCACAATTATCTACAGTATTTTGGAATTCAAAGGTCTTGGCCTTCATGATCCTTCTTAAAACCCACAGAAAACTAAAGATCTGCCATTCACTCAGTTATGAGGCAGCTAGCTTTACTCAGAGGTATCAATTAATTTTCCTCTGTTCTGAAGACACCTTCAGACTTCTTTTTTTTTTTTTTTTTCAACTGTAAAAGCACCTGACCTCACTTCCCTGAAGGGAGAGGGGACTTCAAATGAGAATTCACCAGCATGACTTTTCACTGTCAATCTCACTGCAGGGCAGAGAACTGAGCCCCAAGGAAAGGGAACCATTCTCTGTGTGAAAGCAGTTTTGCATCTGCACCAGCAAAGCCTCCCCTTATGCTTGTATGGCTCTGCTCAGTCTGCTAACAAGGAAAAGTAATTTCTCTTTGGGCTTGAAAAATGAGCACCTTCCACAGTCCTCAACTCTTTTCAAATAATCAACTTAAAGGTAAAAAAAAACAAACCAAAAAGAAACCAAATAAACCCACATTCTGAAGACAGTCACACGTGCTGCCCAATTCTCTGAGGTCTTGGCAAAGCAGATACAGACATGTCAGCAAGTCAGCCTGCCCTTATGCTCAGGTTCTAGAAGATGACAAGTTTAGACCATTGCCTACAACAACTTTTTATGTGTAAAATTGCCACAGAAATTCTCTTTTTGTTAGTACTCTTCTGAAACACTGTGCAATGTAAACATTGCCATCCAGTGTTGGTTCAGGAGACTGACAACATAAAACTCAGGAGACCTACTATTTTCATTGTTCAACTTAACCTACATGCAGGATAAGCTAGCAAAATAAATGGGAAGGCTAAACTCACATTACAGTAATATGAAACAATATTACATATTATTATTATTAATATATTCTGCAGACAGAATACCACAAATGTATGTTACCTGTGTACAAAAGCCTCACCACACAGCTGGAGAATCTAGCTAGAAACATGCTTTTCTTTTAACAGATTTTTCTGCTGAGCTTACAATACAGCAAAAAAAAAAAAGTTATATTTAAAGACACAAGATTAAAAATAAAAAAGCATATGGTGGGTCAGGATTTGGGCTCCACTTGACCTCCTTTCCTTGCTCATTATTTCACATGAACTAGAAGGAATCACCTGGGTCATTCTATTAGGTAATTGCAATACATAGGCAGCCATGTAACAGGATATAGCTCACTCTGGTTTTGACCCAGATCACAGAGAAAGGAGGCAGGTCATGGGCTGCCAATTTTCTGTCAGTAGCAGGGATTTTTATGCCATGGCAATTCTCTAGTAGGCTCTATTCCCAGTTACAGACAGAGGCGGAAAAAGAAGAGTGGGAAAACCAAAAAAGGCAACAAAAATAAAGTTTCCAATTGTTCCCCTGAAGAAAAGGCACCACTTCAGCAGCCACAGATGCTTCTCAGTGGCTAGGACAGACAAACCCACCCAACATATCCCAGTTCAGAGCAACCCATCTACGGGATTTTTAATTATGCTTTTTCTGGCTACTGAGATTGATTCAGGTAACCAAGTAGCAAAATTAATTTCCTGAAGCCACTAGACAAACAATCCTGTTCTGTACCACTGCAGAAACATCCACCTTGCACCAGAAGACTTACCTCAGCCAATTCCATCAGTGAATCATGTGTCAGCGACTTGTCAAAGTCAGAGGCCAGAAACTTCTCCTACAAAAAGGAAAGAGTTTGTATCTGACCACAAAACATAAGAGTGAGGAAGAAAGGTTTTGCCACTTCCTTGGGTGTTCACCTAAGCTGGCAAACAAGAACACAGTTCGTCAACAACAGCAACGTGTGCTATTTGAGCCACAGCTATTGCTGGTATTTGAAATCAGCTGCTACTGGGAGCTGTATCAAGAAGTAGTGGGAGAAAAGCAGGGGCCAATGCTGGGAAGAGGCTTCTCAGTAAAGTGCCTACAATGATTTTCATCAAGGTAATGGACAGTTAAATAAAGCATTCACATGTCCTTCATCATGTAAGAACTCTGAATGAGAAGGCAGTACAGCTTCTGATTTTTATCCATTCACTAATTTAAAAAAAAATGCTGTATTCACATTTTTGACACAGAATTTATTTCAGTGGATTAGCTGCTCTACCAGTAGCTGCTTGGATGCTCTTACATGAGAAAACCTCACAATAAGCACAAGGTAGTCTGAGCTCACACATTTTTCAGTGAAAGGAGATGAAATGTCCTTGCATTTCACAGGATGTCCTGGAGAGACACCAGGAATATAGCAGGAAAACTGAAGTGTAGTAACCCACTGTCTTGTTCATAGAATCATAGAATGGGCTGGGTTGGAAGGGACCTCAGAGCTCATCAAGTCCAACCCTTGATCCACTCCCCCCGTGGTTCCCAGCCCATGGCACTCAGTGCCACATCCAGGCTCTTTTGAAAGAGCTCCAGACACAGAGAATCCACTACTTCCCTGGGCAGCCCATTCCAAGGGCTGATCACCCTCTCCAGAAAGAAATTCTTTCTCAGCTCCAACCTAAACCTCCCCTGGCACAACTTGAGACCCTTTGTGCCCTCTTGTCTTGCTGAGAGTTGCCTGGGAAAAGAGCCCAACCCCCCCCTGGCTCCAACCTCCTTTCAGGGAGTTGGAGAGAGTGATGAGGTCTCCCCTGAGCCTCCTCTTCTCCAGCCTCAACACCCCCAGCTCCCTCAGCCCTTCCTCACAGGAATTCTGCTGGATCCCTTCACCAGCCTGGTTGCCCTCCTTTGGACCTGCTCCAGCACCTCAATCTCCTTCCTAAGCTGAGGGGCCCAGAACTGGACACAGGACTCAAGCTGTGGCCTCCCCAGGGCTGAGCACAGGGGCAGAATCCCTTCCCTGGACCTGTTGGCCACGCTGTTCCTGAGCCAGGCCAGGATGCCATTGGCCTTCTTGGCCACCTGGGCACACTGCTGGCTCATGTTCAGCTTAGCCCAAGAGTCCTCAGTCCTCAAACTTAGGATGTTCCTGGGATGTCTGTAACAGCAGCTTTGGGCCTGACCACCCATGATGGTGCAATCCTGTCACAACATCACATTGGAAGATTTGTTCCACCTACCTCAGCAATTCTGATCCTGATTGCCATATCCAGACTTTTATCCTTTAAGAACTTCAAATCACATTTTCGGATTTCAGATTTGATACTTGCTACTTCCAGTTGTTCTTCTGTTTTTTTAATATCCCTTAAAAAAATACAATAATAAACAAACATTTACATTCAAAGAGATACTGGTACACAGATACTGCCTAATTACCTATGCCCAAGTGAAACCATGCAATACAACCAACAGCAGAAAAGAGAGAGAACACTTGCATTTCCCCACTAGATTTCCCAGTGGAAACATCCATAGCTGTGACACCCAGCCTCCAAAAAAAACCCAAAAAGGCCAAGGGTAAAGCTATCTGCATAAAAGCACAGTCTTCTTGCTTAATTCCCTAATCCAGTTAGGGACCTGTTATGCAAGCTACACTCAAGATCACAGAGAGGGGCCATGGCAACCCTTGAAAGACTAAAGCCAAAAAATAATTAAGAGTTGAAGGGGGCTGTGGAGAGCATCTGGGCCACTAAATGATGCTCTCATCATTTTGTGGATTCTGCAATGCTTCTGCAAATCCATCAGAGGTGGATTCTGCAATGCTTGACCAAACACTTCAGATTACATCCTCTAGGGAAGTTACTTGATATAAATTATTATTTTTTTAAGTGTCCCACACACTGGTTAAAGGAAATTCTTACCTGGGAACGTTTTTTGTTTTGCCTGTCTCCTTCACTCTGACTACACAGCACACACCAGATGTGGTAATAAAACCAGGTTTGCCTTCAATCTCAGGAGAAGGCAGCTGGTGTAAGATGTCAGCCCATACCTGAAAACTGCTTGTAGACCATGTTTGGTTTAAAATGGCTTGATGATACCACAGATCTGGTTTGATTATTGAGTATGTCCAAAGCACGTGGCTTTTGGCAGATAGTTACAAATACTGTCAATACCCTGAAAATTCAGTTATCCTTGCCAGTTATCACAAACAACGTTCCACAATGAAGATATAAGATGTATTTCTTACATATTTCCTTTTTCCCATCTATTACTCACTCCTTTAATTTCTGCTCCAACAGCAGTGTTGCAGTTAGTTTGTCCCTCATCCTGATCAGTTCCCTTTTCATTTTTCTGTTTTTTGCTTCTGTTGCATACACCTCTGCAGTCATATCATTGATGGCACTGAAGAAGCTGGTGAAAAGACAGAATCAGTGGCAATGCTCAGGAACTAGCTCTTCTGAAACTCAGAATCATCATCATTATTATTATTATTTTCTCCACAATTTACACAAATGACTGGGTTTTGGGTTTTTTGGGTTTTTTTTTGTTCTTATGTCTTGATCCACCAGGTAACTGCCAGCTATCTTAGAGAATATCTTCTGTTCAATATCTTCATTGATGACTTGGATGAGGGGATTGAGTCCATCATCAGCAACTTTGCTGATGACACCAAGCTGGGGAGAAGTGTTGATCAGCTGGAAGGCAGGAGGATTCTGCAGAGGGACCTGGACAGACTGGAGAGTTGGGCTGATCCCAATGGGATGAGCTTCAACAAGGCCAAGTGCCGGGTCCTGCACTTTGGCCACAACAACCCCATGCAGCGCTACAGGCTGGGGACAGAGTGGTTGGAGAGCAGCCAGGCAGAAAGGGACCTGGGAGTCTACATTGACAAGAAACTGAACATGAGCCAGCAGTGTGCCCAGGTGGCCAAGAAGGCCAATGGCATCCTGGCCTGGATCAGGAATAGCGTGGCCAGCAGGTCCAAGGAGGTGATTCTGCCCCTGTACTCAGCACTGGTAAGGCCACACCTTGAGTACTGTGTCCAGTTCTGGGCCCCTCAGTTCAAGAAGGATATCGAGGTCCTGGAGCAGGTCCAAAGGAGGGCAACCAAGCTGGTGAAGGGACTCGAGCACAGATTCTATGAGGAGAGGCTGAGGGAGCTGGGGCTGTTCAGCCTGAAGAAGAGGAGGCTCAGGGGAGACCTCATTGCTCTCTACAACTACCTGAAAGGAAGATGGAGCCAGGCGGGGGTTGGTCTCTTTTCCCAGGCAACTCTCAGCAAGACAAGAGGGCAGGGTCTCAAGTTGTGCCGGGGGAAGTTCAGATTGGATATTAGAAAGAATTTTTTTTACGGAAAGGGTGATCAGACATTGGAACGGGCTGCCTGGGGAGGTGGTAGACTCTGCGTCCCTGGAGACATTTAAAAAGCGACTCGATATGGCACTCAGTGCCATGGTCAAATGACTGTGGCGGTAGATGATCAAGGGTTGGACTCGATGATCTCTGAGGTCCCTTCCAACCCAGCCTATTCTATGATTCTATGAGAAGGGAAGTAAAAAAAAGTCACCAAGGGTATTTGCTGCCCTTTGCTAATAAACATTTCATCTGAAAGGAGAAGTGGCCCAGCAAGCAGGGGGAACTCAACAAGACGTGGCACTCTTGTGAATATAATCACTGGGTTTGACACAAGCTGCACCCCTGGCTTGCCAAGCTGCCATTGAGAGAATTGTATTCACCTCAAGGTACTCAAAAGAAAACGAAAATCAGATTCCAAAGCAGATTTAGGTCCTTCCTCACTGCCAGTGTAAAGCACAAACCTGCTGTTTAATGGGCCAAGGCCAGGCTAGGGAGAGGGGCCCAGACTAACAGCTTTCTGTAGCCAAGGGAAATTCCTTATATTAAATGAGGGCAGATAAGAGAGGATAGAATGAGGAGCTGAGACTGAGAGATGAGTTACAGTTCCCCAGTCCTTGCCTAAGCAGCATGAATCCTGCTGCAGCTTGCACAGCCTGGCACAACAGCCTGAGTGGCAACATCCTGCAGCCCCTGACCACAAAAGCATGGCCAAAAAAAAGAGGGATTTAACTCTGGCAAATGCACTTCTCAGGCTTTGAGGACTTCCTTTGCTGGGTGTCATGGTTTGGCCTGGCAGGCAGCAAAATATTCTTGCATCAGTGAAGTCTTCATTTCCCTCTTCCTCTGCCCCTCCCCTGGGGCTGGGGGGAGGGAAATGGAAAGGTAAAAGAGACTCGTGAGATAAAAAAAATGTAGTAACATAAATAAATTAATAATAGTAATAAAATAATAATGATGATGATACTAACAGGAGAATTTCCTAACAAGTGATGTGTGATGTGCAGTGCAACTGCTGACCACTCTCTGACCCATGCTCAGCCTGTCTCAAGCTGGCAACCCTGTGGGACGGAAACCCTGAAACTGCAATCCTAGAAGAGAGGGAAACTTCCCAACCAACTCTCATCTATATACTGAGCATGACATAGCATGGTATGGAATAGTCCACAGGCCAGTTTGGGTATTTTGCTCTGGCTATGCCTCCCTCCCACCTTCCTGAGAACCTGCAAGCTAGGAAAGCATGGGAAGTTGAAAAGTCCTTGATTTCTTCCAAACAGCTAAACCATCTGTGTATTATCAGCATTCCTCTCATATCAAATCCCACGCTCAATACAAAACACAGAACTGTTCTTTCTAGCTATTAAAAAGAAAATTATCTCTCTTCCAGATGGAATCTGCAGATGAGGATAACCAAGAGCTAAAGCTTTGTGCTCAGCTCCTGTGTTCTGCAAACCTGCTCAAAGGGTGCAAAATAAGCTGGACAAGACACCAGGTGTGAAACCCCAAGTTTGAAACCACTGAACAGATAAAAAATACACAGGAGGGAGCACAGACCACCACCCTTAATGCACAGTGGGAAAAACTACCTGATAAGAGAAGTGTCCTTTGTTTCAAGTATCATTGCACTCTTTGCCAGGACATCAAGACATTTGGAGGCTTTATGGGACAGCCTAGATGGGGAAAGACCCAGGCTTTCTTCCAGAATGTCCTGTAGATATTTAGCTGGAAAACAAATACAAGGTAATATGGTAATTTCTTTATAGCACTGTCAAGGGACTCTCCCTTGTAACAGGTGAGTTAAAAATGTATTGTGGTCCCCTGCACCACTGCTTTGGTATGGTCTTAAGTTGTGCCAGGGGAAGTTTAGGTTAGATATTAGAAAGAATTTCTTTCTGGAGAGGGTGATCCGGCATTGGAATGGGCTGCCCAGGGAAGTAGTGGATTCTCCGTGTCTGGAGATATTTAAAAAGAGACTGGATGTGGCACTCAGTGCCATGGTCTAGCAATCGCAACGGTGGTTCAAGGGTTGCACTTGATGATCTCTGAGGTCCCTTCCAGCCCAGCCAATTCTATGATTCTATGATTTGGTCCAAGAAAACCCCATTAACAAACGCGCACTCTGAGAGCTCAAGCACAACTTAATCACCTTGCTGCTGTCTCAGATTCCTCAAGTGCTTTCCTTAACTGTGGATTAGCAACAGCTCAGACTCTTAAATCAGCTGTAGGGTTCCTTCCCTGTCTTACCAGAACATATTTCAATATTGTGTTACTCAGCCCTGCAGGGTAGGAGGTTTTAGTAATTAATCTGCTTGCTGGTATTACTGGACTGCTCAGGATAGCTTAAAAAATTGCTCTTGACCAACCTTTCATGACTGTAAATTTTGCCAAAAGCAAGGAATTGTAGAAAAAGCAGCACCAGAACAAAAGCTGAGTTTGTTCCCATTATATGTATAATGTAAGTGTAAATGTAAAAGTGTAAATGCAAATTGTGTAAATGCAAATGTAAAATCTTACAAACCAACAATGTTAAACAGAGACAATCTTCTAATTTTGACTGAACTGAGAAATGGAGTTTCAAACCTTCTGCTTCATATGCTGCTCTCCTCTGCTTCACGTTCTCTATCAGCAAAAGAATTTCCCTGTCTCTGGCTTCATTGCACGCTGCAATCTCATGCAAGATATTAACTGATGTCTCAGTCACTTCAAACTGTGGAATAGGCTGATTCCCCAATATTTTCCTTAGCCACAAACCAACCTGCCAGAGAAGGAAAATAAAAAGCATAAGCAAGTGAAACAACAGAAAACAGTGAGAGATGTGTGAGACGTAAGGTGCTGCAAGCTCTCCACTTCTGAAGAACAAGTCCTAAAGCTCCTTTGTTTCTGTTTTAAACACTCTCTGGAGTTTAGAAAATCCTTTATCTTTTGATCTCCCCCATTTCACTGAACACATGCTTACCTAAAGTAGATAAAAATTTCTCTTTTTATCTGCAGGACTCACTTGCTGCAGACATACTAATGGTCTAAGAGATGCTATGTGAGTATTTGGGCAGCTGCATTGGGTAAAAACTACTGCACTAAAGCAGCATGGGATATGCCTGCCCAAACTCTGATAATTGGGAAGTCTCTACAGGGAAGAGGGGGAGAGGAGGTTATGACATCAGACAGGCATAACTCTGCAGAACACAGTTTTTACCTCTGAAAAATGTCAGCAATTAGAGCAAGCTTGATGCAATGCTCTCAAGTGGTACAGAAAGATTAGATTATGGCTGGTTAATTATTGAACACATGAAAGTTCAACACTGAGGAAACAAAAATTCCTTGTTTGAGACATCTAAGCAACCCAATGATGGAAAAGGACCCAGCCTCATAACTTAAAAAAGACAATTCTTTCCAGCATGTCCTGATTTATGCTTTTACCATAGCAGCATCTCAGCTAGATACGAAGCAAACATAGAATCACAGAATGGTTTGGGTGGGAAGGGACCTTTTAGGGCCATCCAGTCCAACCCCAGGGACATCTCCAACTGGATCAGGTTGCTCAGAGCACCATCCAACCTGACCTGGAATGGTTCCAGGGATGGGGCATCTCCCACCTCTCTGGGCAACCTGGTTCAGGGTCTCCCCACCCTCAGCATAAATCATTTGCTTCCTTGTATCTACACTGCATCTCCCAGAACTGTGCTGGGGAGAAAACCATCAAGCCCAGAGAAGCAAACAGCACTAATTATATGTAGATAAAAACCCTTTAATACTGCAAGAAAGCCTCAGTTCCAGGACAGGGCAACCAAGATAATGAAAGGGAGTGGAACAACTCCCTGGTGAGGAAAGGCTGAGGCAGCTGGGGCTCTGCAATTTGGAGAAGAGGAGAATGAGGGGTGAGCTCAGTGATGTTTAAAAATATGTAAAGGGAGAGAGCCAGGAGGAGGAAGCCAAGCTTTGCTCAGGGGTGACCAACAATAGAACACGGGGCAATGGTTATAAACTGGATTTCTGTATAAATATACAGGCAGTTCTGTATAAATACAAAGAAGAATTTTTTTCACTGTGAAGGTGACAGAGCCCTGGCCCAGGCTGCCCAGGGAGGTTGTGGAGTCTCCTTCAAATCCCACCTGGACACATTCCTGTGACTTGCTGTGGGTGACCCTACTCTGGCAGGGGGGTTGGACTCGATGATCTTTTGAGGTCCCTTCCAACCCCTCACTTTCTGTGGTTCAGTGATTCTCTGATTCCAGGCTCGTGAACAAAGGATGAACTACATCTTCCTGCTACTCTCCCTCATCAGAAATACTCGAAACGCAAAAAAAACCTCTAGCACCCAAGATCTTCACAGGCTGACCTCTAACACGGGCCGTGGGCTGATACCTCGAGGGGAGCGATCTCGGGGTCTTATCCCTGAAACATCAGTGGGCTGAGCACAGAATTGGGGGCAGAAAAAATAAAATAAAATAAAATAAAATAAAATAAAATAAAATAAAATAAAATAAAATAAAATAAAATAAAATAAAATAAAATAAAATACACCCCCACCCTCCCCAGGAACCACATCCTGCCTGTCCCCCACCGCTGGCAGCAGCAAGGAAACAACAGGGGCTCCTTCGTACACCCCAGGGCACAGAAAATCCTTTATCTCAAACCTTTCTCAATAAAAAGAAATAAATCGCTGGGGTGGGTGGGTGCCCGGTGAGGACGGGAAGAGCCGCACCCGGGATAAGCGGAGCGCGGGCTCCGGGAACGCACCGCGCCCACGCCCGCCTCCGCGGAGCCCACCGATACCTCCTCCACTAACCCCCCCCCCCCCTACCGCCAGAACCTCGTCCCGACCCAACCCACTCCGGTTCGAGCCCAGTTACCCGCTTCGCTTTCTTCTCCATGGCGGTCTCGGCCACCTTGAGTCTCCCGCCTCCGGAGCCGCTTCCGCGCCGCGGGGCCTGACGGGAGTTGTAGTTCCGAGGGGCTGCGGGTTGCGGGGAACACGCAGATCCCGGGGTTTAAATGCTTAATTTCCAGGGAAAAATAACTACAATTTAGTTCAGTGCCGGCAGTCGGCGCTTGTAAGGGAGTAGATCTGACTGTTCTGAAGGAAGGTTCTCACCCCCTGTTACCGAATTCAGGAAAACAGCCGTGAGGTCGTGTGTGATGTGTGTACCATGTGGAAGGCTGCAAGAGAAAAGCATATAGAACACTCCACAAAAATAAAATAAATTTATTAAAAAAATATAAAAAGAATTTAAAAAATAATATATTAACATTTATAACAAATAGTAAATAAAAAAGGCAAGATTTGTGTTTTACATTCAATGGTAAAAATTGAAATCTGGACGGTTTGTGTATTACTGCTTATGTAAATTCATCTGAAAATTTACTCCTTGCTGGAAAATACACTGTAAAACACATCTTCTGAGTCAAACTCTTCAAGCAGTTACCAAGGAACCACCTTTTTCCTCAAACAGTTATCAAGGAACCACATTTCTTTAGTAACATAAGTACAGAGGCACAATGGGTTATTTAAGTCAATGCATAATTCTTTTCTTTTCTTTTTTTTTTTTTCCCAGGCATTTTAAAAGAATTTAAAGTGATCACTGGGACCATCCATGTAAGGAACCCTGCTGAAGTAGCTGATTTGGTGCCACACATGGTACGATAGTGGAGGATTTTTCACTTAAGACTTTAATGGGATCTGGTGGGATCTGTGCTTTACCAACCCCTCTGCTTGGGACCAGCCCTGTGGAAAAGGACTTGGAGGTGCTGGTGGATGAGAAGCTCAACATGAGCCATCAGGGTACACTTACAGCTAAGAAAGCCAACTGGATCCTTGGCTGCATCAGGAGAAGTGTGGCCAGCAGGTCCAGGGAGGGGATTCTTCCCTTTTACTCTGCTCTTGTGAGATCCCACCTGGAGTATTGTGTCCAGTTCTGGAGCTCCTGTTACAGGAGGAATATGGATGTGCTGGAGTGTGTCCAGAGAAGGGCCCCAAGGATGATCCTATGGAGACAGACTGAGAGAGTTGGGGTTATTCAGTCTGGAGAGGAGAAGGATCTAAGGAGGATCCAGTATCGATACAAGGACATTTTAGGATGCCAGAGAGTGATAGGACATGGGGGAATGGATTAAAAATAGAGAAGGGGAGATTTAGATTGGAAGTTTGGAAGAAGTTCCTCACCATGAGGATGGTGAGACCCTGGCACAGGTTGCCCAGAGAGGTGGTGGAAGCCTCATCCCTGGAAGTTTTTAAGGTCAGGTTGGATGGGACTTGGAGCAACCTGGGCTGCTGGGAGGTGTCCATGTCCATGGCAGGGGGGTTGGAACTGCGTGTTCTTAAAGCTCCACTCCAAACCTGAAAATGTTATGATTTTATGATTCTGGATTACCATGGGGAAACAACTGTGCTGTGCTCAGGTTTTGTCGCTTTCTCCCTGGCAGAATCAATCCCTTGTGTCACACAAGGGACACATTGCCAAGCACATTGTCCCTGCAGGGCTTTTGGGAAGCCATGGACCATGGCAAGTAAGAGGCATGACCACCTCCTGCAGACAGGTCCTCCTTAGCTATTGTCCTGCCACTGTCACTCTGATAGCACCTAAGGGGTCAACTTTTAGGGTGGACATGCTACCAGCAGGCTGGATAAAAAAGAAAAATTAAGTTGTGCAGCATCGGTGAGGAAACCACCATGGAGTTACACGTGTCTGGAGAAGAGGTCTTGGGAGGAGAGGCTGAGGGAGCTGGGACTGTTCAGCCTGGAGGAGTTTGAGAGAAGACTTACTTGCTCTCTACACCTATCTGGAAGGAGGCTGTGTTGGTTTCTTCTCTCAAGGAACAAACAACTGGACAAGAGGAAGCGGGCTCAGGTTGTGCCCGGAGAGGTTCAGATTGGATACGAGGAAAAATCTTCACCGGGAGCGGTGAAGCCTTGGAAGGGGGTGCCCAGGGAGGTGCCAAAGTCACCATCCCTTGGTGGTATTAAAAAAGTGGGTGGATGTGGCACTTCGGGAGATGGTTTAGTGGTTATAGCTGTGTAGGGCTGATGCTTTCCACTTGTTCTGAAGGTCTTTTTCAACCTTGTAGTACTGTGGTTCTACATGGTGCTCCGTTCCCAGAGCAATGGCGAGATACCCGCACTCCCCTGCCGTGGAGGACTTTTCGACTTTTCTTCTTCTGTGGAACAAGGTGCCCAGGAACACCCCCAGAAAAGAGTGAAAACCACCCTGCTACCCCTTCCCCCAGGCACCTCGTCCCAGACCGCCTCACAGACCCCCCCCAACACCACCTCACACCTACCCGCCCTCCTCACGCCCCCCGCCCCGCCTCTTCCGCCCTTACGGGGGCCGTTTCAAGGGCATTCTCCCCAGCGAGGTATTTTTTCAAAGACCAGCCCCATTTCGCCTTCATTTTTTATTATTATTTTCCAGATATCTCTACACTCCCCCTGTTTCCCAGAGGCGCAGAGGGGGGGGAGCGCTCAGAGCCGCTCCTGAGGTGGGGGGGGGGGTGGCGGGGGGGCGGCACTTCCTGCACTGGGCGTGGCCTGGCCGGCAAAAGGGGAGGAGCGCGCCGCCGCCATTTTGTGGAGAGGGTGCGGTGGCGGCAGTAGCTTCACCTCCGGTTCAGTCTTCTCCTCAAGGTCCTCCTCCACCAGCGGCACCATCGTCACCACAGCCGCCATGCTCTCCGCCCGCGTGGCTGCCGCCCTCGCCCGCTCTCTGCCGCGGCAGGCCGGCCTGGTGAGTGCGACCTGTCCTCTCTAGGAGCGAGATCCTTTGGCGGGGGAGGCGGGCGCCGGCGCCATCTTGGGGGCTGCGGTGACATTGAGGGGCCGCGGCCTTCCTCTCCTGGGAGTCTGGGAAGGGGTTGCATGGAGGGGTTGCCTCAGTGTTGGGTGGCAGCGGGGTCCCACGAACTGCTGGAGGAGCGGGGGTGCCGCCGGCTGAGAGGTGGGAGGGTTAAGGGGACGGCGTGTCCTTCGCAGGGGATAGAGATTGGCACCCCTGAGGTGCAGGTTAATGTCTGAGAGCTGCTAGTTCCCAGTCATAATTGAGGGTTTCAGCTGGAAGGCTTTGCCATGTCGCAGTTTTACCGTGGTGTTTGTGGGGAGAACGGGGTTTGTCAGGACCTCTTTCTGGCTGGTGTCCCTTGTGAAGGTGAATGGAGGAGAGGCCTGTGCGGACTTCCAGAGGAGCAGCAATAAGGCTGCAAGGAACTGCACTGGGTTTTCGCCTTGGGGTGTAGGATAATAATAATGTTTTAATGCGTTTTTTGTCTCTGCTATATGTTCTAAACATGCTTCAGTAAGTACTTGCAGTTAGATTTTTCTTAGGAAGGCCAACCCTTTTAAGGAGCTGTCTTGTTTCCACCCTTGTGCAGAATCATGAGGGGTGCACTCATTTCTTCATATTCTAGTTTTTCACAGAGTGTTAGGGGGGGTGGAAGGGATCCCAAGAGATTGTTTGGTCCAGACCCTTTTAATGTTCAGCACAAAGGTGTGGAACAGGGCTGTTGCTTTTGGGATCTGCTGTGGTGCTGTCGTGGTGACATAAGTGCAATGCAGAAAAATTCGGGGAGTAATTAAGAGAAATCTCTGTTACCATCTTTATTTGCTTAGTCATTCTGGACTTGATTCTATAAGTACAGCTTGTGAACGCAGTGCTGTGGAGGACAACTCAAAACAGACTTGTATTAAATGTATAAGCTCATGGCCAAAAATTTCAGTGTGTTATCTCCTCTTGAATGATAGAGGAAATTTTACCATTGCTGAAAGAGTTGTTTGCTTTAGATTTCCAGAAACACCCTGGGTGCAGCTTTTGTTGCCACAAGAAACATCCATGCCTCCAAAACATGCTTTCAGAAAACTGGTGAGTCTGAGAAATGTCTTCATATAAGAACACAGTTTAAGAAACTTGCTTTGTCAGACAAAAAGTTTGAATACGGAGCGTGAGGGATGTGTACATTTTAGTAGACAAAACACCTGAAAACACTTTATTTCTGACCATTTAACAGTAAATTGTCTGTTATTTAGTGACCTCCAGAAGACTTCACTGTAGTAACTGTTCAAGTTATGGCCAAACCAGAGGAATGGTCACATGTCAGCTGGCTTACACAGCTTACCTGCCTCACAAGGGTTTGATTCTGCTGTAGCGTTATGTGGAAAAAATGCTTCAAATTCCAGTTTCATATCTTGTTTCTAATAGTGTGAAGGAACAGATGACTTTCCACTGCCTGACTGGAAGTTTGACCTTGTGTCCTTGAGGGTAACTTTTTAGCTGTCAGCATCTTGGCAATCAGAGAAGGCAGCAGTGCTGAATAGGTGTATTTTTGGTAGTGGTTTGTGTACAATTTTTGAAGTGGTTAAAGGTGATTAAAGGTGTTACTAGGAATTAATAGTGTTCACAATGTTACTTGCTGTTTCCTAGCTGAGGAAATAAAATGGTTTTGGAGAATGGAGTCGTTGGATGATAGAGAATATATTTTTATAGCTTATATCAAACATTTTGCTTATTTAATATTTTAAATGCTTTTGTATCTTGAGTTATAGATGAGTTGGCAAGGTGCTGGGATGCCTTCAGTTTAAGTAAATGCCATGCAAGCAGAGCTAGCATGTCTCTTTTTTCTTAACAGCTATTTCTTTAACAGCTATTCTTTCTGAAAGCTAATTATTTAATCTAATTGCTCCCAAGAGCAGAGTGGGCTATTAGCATAGACATAATGAAGGAAGTAGATAACTAAACAGCCATCAATATTTTGACTGAATCTGGCTATAATGATGAGTTGAAGCTGCTTTTACTGCCTGTGAGAACAGAAGCTGGTATTTATCTTTCACATCCTCTGCAAGGAAGTGTTGCTTGCTAAACCTTGTGGTTTACCCAGGAAAGGAGACCTTGGGTTGTGAATTCAGGACAAGCTAAGTGAATCCATCTTGTGCTTTAATGTGCTAAAAGTGGTTTGAAACACCTCTTCCCAGGCACTGCTGAAGTATCCTCCATTCTGGAGGAACGTATTTTGGGAGCTGACACCTCTGCTGAGCTGGAGGAGACTGGCCGTGTGCTCTCCATTGGGGATGGAATTGCCCGTGTGTATGGCCTCAGAAATGTCCAAGCAGAAGAAATGGTTGAGTTCTCTTCTGGGCTGAAGGTAAGATTTCACTAAAGCAGTTTCCTCAGCCTAGGAGTGCAAAGAAGACTATTTTAAGAAAAGATTTTTCCATGGACAACCTGACACTCCAGTTGGAGTTACCCGTATGGACCCTTCACAGACTTCATTGCAACTTTATTTTATTAATTCAAGTAGCTACTAGACAATAAAAACCAAATGTCATTTAAATTTTTAAAGCTTTTTGCTTTAATTATCTGGTTCTTGGCCAATATTTGAGTTTTATTTCTCTTTACCTACGAAGCATTAAGAACAAATTTCATTGGATTTTATTGTATTTGGTTTCAGGCTTGCTTTTATCTTTTAATGTTGAGCAGTAGCCTCCATGCTTCAAAGCAATGTGCAGATTGCAGGCTTCTTAGTGTAGTAAGAGCAGACTAGAGTTAGAGCTGTCTGACTATTCCCAGAGTTCTGTAACATCTCTTATGTTTAATGACCTTGCTTGACACAGACAGGGAAGAAGCTGGTGCTTTTCTCTTGTCTAGTTTTTTGGCAAGCAAGAAGTTTGAATCTTGCTTATCTTTAGAAAGATAAGTGATTGCTGCAGGTAAAATTATGTAGTAGGTTCAAGGCTTAGGGATGTTTTTTAACCAAAATAGAAGAACATACAGGCGTTGTACATAAAAGCAGAACACTGACTGTTGTTACAAATAAAATTGAGATAATATGGTGTTGGGTGTTTTACACTGTAGAATAATCATTCTGTTATTACACTGTCAAAATTCTGTAAATGGTGGTCTTTGTCCTAGGGCATGTCCTTGAATTTGGAGCCTGACAACGTTGGTGTTGTCGTGTTTGGCAACGACAGACTGATCAAGGAAGGGGATGTTGTGAAGAGGACTGGAGCCATCGTGGATGTTCCTGTTGGGGAGGAGCTGCTGGGCCGCGTTGTAGATGCCCTGGGCAACCCAATAGATGGGAAGGTAAGTGTAACTATGTATTTATTGCCTCTCCTTGTTACCAGTGTGACACAAACTGCTGCAACAGGTTGTTTTCTCTCTTCTAAGGGTGCTATTGCATCCAAAACCCGTCGAAGAGTTGGCTTAAAGGCCCCTGGAATCATTCCCAGAATCTCTGTGCGTGAGCCCATGCAGACTGGGATTAAGGCTGTAGACAGCTTGGTGCCAATTGGCCGTGGCCAGCGAGAGCTGATCATTGGTGACAGGCAGACTGGGTGAGTTACATGGCCAAGCTAAAAGTGTTTCCTTAAACAGAGACCCCAAGTACAGTGTTCTTTGCTCTGCAAAGCTGAATACAGAGCTGCTGAGAGGCTGGGACAGCTTAACTTGCCAGGCTTTGTGTTACACAGGAAAACTTCAATTGCAATTGACACAATAATCAACCAGAAAAGATTCAATGATGGAACAGATGAGAAAAAGAAGCTGTACTGCATCTATGTTGCAATTGGCCAGAAGAGATCTACTGTTGCCCAGCTGGTGAAGAGGCTCACTGATGCAGGTACAAATAGCATCTTCTCAGAAGCAGTGATCTTGTTGACCAAAGCTTGTATTTTAACAACTTGTAAAAGATCAGCCACCTTATGTCTTGCTGCTGGTCAAGCAGAGTCACCCCTGGCCAGGAACCCTTTCTGTACTGACCCCACTTTGTAATGGACATACTTTGGAATTACATGACCAAGAGTAGTACCACCTTCCAGTAGTGAGGAAAACATGGACTTTTGGGCTGAGTTTCTTGTAGAACCAAAATGTGCCTTAGTGATAGTTGCAACTGTCTTAAATGGGGAAAAAAAAGTCTTTGAGTCTTAGACATCAGGTGCCATGAACTTGCTTATGAAACTTGAGTTAGTTGAGCTCAAGAGATGCTAATCTGGAACGAGAGATCTTTTCCTGCAAGGGCTGCCTGGGCTCTCCTCAGCAGCTACCACTTCACGTGCATGTTGTGTGCTTGCTGCTCAGAGGTGTGTGATGTGTTCACAGTGGTGTGTGTTTCCAACTCTTCCCAGATGCCATGAAGTACACCATCGTGGTGTCTGCCACAGCATCAGACGCAGCTCCCCTTCAGTACCTGGCTCCCTACTCAGGCTGCTCCATGGGGGAATACTTCAGAGACAACGGGAAACACGCATTAATCATCTACGATGACTTATCCAAACAGGTCAGGAAATGTCCTGTTTGCGTTGGTGTTTGTACCCCTAAGATGCATCGGGTGCAGAAAACCAGAATTTTTAATAATCTGAAGTCTGAGAGTGTTGTTGGTACTTTGCAGGCTGTTGCCTATCGTCAGATGTCTCTGCTGCTGCGTCGTCCACCTGGTCGTGAGGCCTACCCAGGTGATGTGTTCTACCTGCACTCCCGCCTGCTGGAGAGAGCAGCCAAGATGAATGATTCCTTTGGAGGTGGCTCTCTGACTGCCCTGCCTGTCATTGAAACTCAGGCTGGTGATGTGTCTGCTTACATTCCAACCAATGTCATCTCCATCACTGATGGACAGGTAGGACTTCTTCACCCAACAGTGCTTCTGTGTAACTTACTGGCAGGTCTCTGAGGAGGCTTCCAGGCTTCTGACTCATGGTAATAAAGCAATTTTCTCCTGCAGATTTTCTTGGAAACTGAGTTGTTCTACAAAGGTATTCGTCCAGCCATCAATGTGGGTCTGTCTGTGTCCCGTGTAGGCTCTGCTGCTCAGACCAGGGCTATGAAGCAGGTAAGCATGAAACTGCTGCTGCTCCTCCTACAGATGAGCAGTGTGTAGACTTCCCAATCCATTTCATTCAAGAGCTGTGAATAGAGAGGGAACACAGCTTTGGATTCCTTAGTGCTAATGAAATTATAGAAGAACAAACTTTGGGGATTTCTTTGATAGTCTGCTGGGAGAGGAATGAAGAAAGAAAATAGTATCTACATAAGTTTGCAGGGCTTTTAAGTTTCAGTATGCTGAATTTGGGTACCAATGTAATTAGAAATAGAAAATGCTCTTTTTAATGGCATGCTTTTAGAACAAATCTGGAATTAGAGAGGTTTAATACCAACTGGTAACATTTTATGAAAAAATGTCCTGCTTACAGGGTAAGCAAGTTATGGCCAAACCAGGGTTTTCAGACAGCAGGGTTTTCAGAAATGCATGTAACCATCTGCCAGAACCTTGAGATCCACTTGGCTGATATGCAAGGCAAAACTGGCATGTGACAACTGGCAGCTGGAGATGACCTTTAAACTACAAGACAGATTTAAAAGAGGTGATCAAACTTGGTGTGACCTGGTGTTGTAGGTGGCAGGTACCATGAAGCTGGAATTGGCTCAGTACCGTGAAGTTGCTGCCTTTGCCCAGTTTGGGTCTGATCTGGATGCAGCCACACAGCAGCTGTTGAACCGTGGCGTACGTCTGACAGAGCTCCTCAAACAAGGACAGTATGGTGAGTGTCTTGGACATAAACCTGCACTTCCCACTCATTCCTTGTGCTGAGGAGGTTGGGCTTTGTGGCAGCATGTCCACAGGAATGGACAATGGTAAATGTGGGTTTGTTTAGAATCATAGAATCATAGAATGGGCTGGGTTGGAAGGGAGCTCAGAGCTCATCAAGTCCAACCCTTGATCCACTCCCCCCGTGGTTCCCAGCCCATGGCACTCAGTGCCACATCCAGGCTCTTTTGAAAGATCTCCAGACACGGAGAATCCACTACTTCCCTGGGCAGCCCATTCCAAGGTCTGATCACCCTCTCCAGAAAGAAATTCTTTCTCATCTCCAACCTAAACCTCCCCTGGCACAACTTGAGACCCTTTGTGCCCTCTTGTCTTGCTGAGAGTTGCCTGGGAAAAGAGCCCAACCCCCCCCTGGCTCCAACCTCCTTTCAGGGAGTTGCAGAGAGTGATGAGGTCTCCCCTGAGCCTCCTCTTCTCCAGCCTCAACACCCCCAGCTCCCTCAGCCTCTCCACATAGGACTTGTGCTGGATCCCTAGTTGCCCTCCACTGGACCTGCTCCAGCACCTCAATCTCCTTCCTAAACTGAGGGGCCCAGAACTGGACACAGGACTCAAGCTGTGGCCTCCCCAGGGCTGAGCACAGGGGCAGAATCCCTTCCCTGGACCTGCTGGCCAAGCTGTTCCTGATCCAGGCCAGGATGCCATTGGCCTTCTTGGCTACCTGGGCACACTGTTTGAAACACGTTGAGTGCATGCAGTTGGTTTTTGTAGAATGAATGACAGAAGTCTCCCCATGCAAGAGTCAGCAGTAGCATGAATGCTTTGTTTTCTGCAGTGCCCATGGCTATTGAGGAACAGGTAGCAGTCATCTATGCTGGTGTAAGAGGTCACTTGGACAAACTGGAGCCCAGCAAGATCACTAAATTTGAAAGTGCTTTCCTAGCTCATGTGGTGAGCCAGCACCAGTCCCTCCTCTCCACAATCAGGTATGATTTGTCTTTCTCATCTCCATGGCTGGAGTCTAGAGGGTAGTCACAGAACTGCTAATTTATTTAGTGTGTCCTAGAACATCAGTCCTGGAGCTGCCTGTGCCAGAACTGGAAGTTCAGTCAGCATGGTCTTTGTGCTGCTGTCCAGAGGTCAGCTTCATCTCTCCAGTTTTTACTTAAATTCAGATGACATTTAAAGTGAACCTGCTGGCATACCTCTCCTCCAGTCTGGTACTGAAGTCCCTTAGTCAGTTTTGATGTTTCTGACAGCTTTAAGCTCTTAGAGAACTGTAGGCCAAGTGTTGCCCACTCCTTTCCCTGCTGCTGAGGGAACTGCTGGACAATTCCATAGTCCTGTCAGCTGGTCCTAGCTTGTGGTGTCATCAGCCAAGTCATGTTCCTTGCATCTCTGAGGCATAGCCTCCTTGCACTATGTACAGCTGTTTTTGAAGTATTTGCTGACAAACCTTTGTTCTTAAACAGGAGTTTTTGAGGAGAAAGGATGTTCTGTTAGTTTCAGTGGTACAGCATTCTGCACTAAAATGATAATTTTATTAGTAACTGAAAGGTTCATTGCAGAGCCAGGGATTAACCCATATTATCTATTCCTGCATCAGAATTTTAACTAAACTCTTTCAACAGGACCGAAGGGAAGATCTCTGACCAGACAGAAGCTAAGTTGAAGGAAATAGTCACGAATTTCCTGTCTACTTTTGAGGCATAAACTCTTAAAAAACAGACCAGGCTGTTGTGATCCCGTGCTCCAGCTCCATCAAAGACTTAAATGTATGTGCGACTTGAATGTACAGATATCAGTTAGAATAAAAGTTTCCATTTAAAAAGGTTTTTGCATATTTTGTTCTGAATTACTGGTACTGGAGCAATGTGTGCCTTTAAAACCATGCAGTTAAACATCCCTTGGACACACACTTGACAAAGGAACAGGGAAAATCAGGGAGCTTCATTGTTGGGTGGATCCAACTTCCCATGGGAGGAAGAGGGGGGTAGCAGCTGAATTCTGTGGCTGAAGCTGCTGTTTTTGTGGTGGTGAAGCTGAGGGTTGCTTGTGTGGTTTTTACCCTTTTCTCTAGGTCAGATGATCTGTTCTGTGCTATCTTGACAATTGGTTGGACAGCAGGCTCTTCATAGAATCATAGAACTGGCTGGGTTGGAAGGGACCTCAGAGATCATCAAGTCCAACCCTTGATCCACTCCCCCCGTTCCGGTTCCCAGCCCATGGCACTCAGTGCCACATCCAGGCTCTTTTGAAAGATCTCCAGACACGGAGAATCCACTACTTCCCTGGGCAGCCCATTCCAAGGTCTGATCACCCTCTCCAGAAAGAAATTCTTTCTCATCTCCAACCTAAACCTCCCCTGGCACAACTTGAGACCCTTTGTGCCCTCTTGTCTTGCTAAGAGTTGCCTGGGAAAAGAGCCCAACCCCCCCCTGGCTCCAACCTCCTTTCAGGGAGTTGGAGAGAGTGATGAGGTCTCCCCTGAGCCTCCTCTTCTCCAGCCTCAACACCCCCAGCTCCCTCAGCCTCTCCTCGTAGGATCTGTGCTCGAGTCCCTTCACCAGCCTGGTTGCCCTCCTTTGGACCTGCTCCAGCATCTCAGTCTCCTTCCTGAGGGGCTGAGGGGCCCAGAACTGGACACAGGACTCAAGCTGTGGCCTTCCCAGTGCTGAGCACAGGGGCAGAATCCCTTCCCTGGACCTGCTGGCCACACTGTTCCTGAGTAACAGTCCTGTTCTTGTAACAGTTCCTGTTCTTCTGTAACAGTCTGGTAATACACTGTCTCACCCATCCTGCTGCCTGCAAGGTGGTTTATTTTGGAACTGACTTCTTGTAGTTTGTGGGACATCTGCACATTGAGCTTTTACATTATAGTGGTAGAATATTCCGAGTTGGAAGGGACCCATCAGAATAATCAAGTCCAACTGTCCCCGAGCAGGGCACCCCCAGGATCACACCATGTGCCTTGAGAGCATCACCCAAACACTTAACTCAGGAAGCCTTGGTGCTATGACCACTTCCCTGGGGAGTTTGTTCCATTGCCCTGGTGGCCTCTGGGTGAAAAACCTTCCTGATACCTCAGCTAACCTCCCCTGGTTCAGCTTCCTCACATTTTCCCAAGTCTTGTATTTGGCCACAGAAGTGAAGAATTGATGCCAATCCCATTTTGTCCCTTTGTGAGGAAGCCATAGACTGCAATAAGGTCACCCCTCAGCCTCCTCAACCCAAGTGACCTCATCAGTCATCCCTTCCAGACCCTTCACCATCCTTGTTGCTCTCTCCAATGTCTTTTCTATATTCCAGTGCCCCAATCTCAAGGTGAGGCCATACCAGAGCAGAATGGATCAATAATCTGCCACCACCCTCTGCAGCTGGTTTTGCTAATGCCCAGTCTGACATCTTCAGCTGCTTGGGGGCAGCTGGAAACACTTGATCTAAAAATGAAAGAACTGTCAGACACTGGGGAAGAGCTGGCAGGTCAAAGATCAGTGTTGTGCTCCGAGAGGGGGACTTCTTGTGGAGGTGCTCTGACCTTCCAGTCTTCTGACCTTCCAGATTCTTCTGACCTTCCAGTCTTCTTCTGACCTTCCAGTCTTCTGACCTTCCAAAGTCATCTGTCCACACGCAGCTCCACCACCCGTAGCTGGGAGGCTTTGTGGATGGGAAGGAATATTTTGTGTTGCTTTGGCTGCCCTGCACCTCATGTCCCTTCCAGGGCAGCTTCCTGCTGTTTGTACACAGTGACTAAATCTGTCACTTAGAATCATAGAATCATAGAATTGGCTGGGTTGGAAGGGACCTCAGAGATCATCGAGTCCAACCCTTTTACCACTGTTGCAGTTGCTAGACCATGGCACTGAGTGCCACATCCAGGCTCTTTTGAAAGATCTCCAGACACGGAGAATCCACTACTTCCCTGGGCAGCCCATTCCAAGGTCTGATCACCCTCTCCAGAAAGAAATTCTTTCTAATATCTAACCTAAATTTCCCCATGGCCTTAAGACAACTTAAGACCATGCCCTCTTGTCTTGTTGAAAGTTGTCTGGCAAAAGAGGCCAACATCCACCCGGTTACAACCTCCTTTCAGGGAGTTGTAGAGAGTGATGAGGTCTCCCCTGAGCCTCCTCTTCTCCAGGCTGAACAGCCCCAGCTCTCTCAGCCTCTCTTCATAGGGTCTGTGCTCGAGTCCCTTCACCAGCCTGGTTGCCCTCCTTTGGACCTGCTCCAGGACCTCGATATCCTTCCTGAACTGGGGGGCCCAGAACTGGACACAGTACTCGAGGTGTGGCCTCACCAGGGCTGAGTATAGGGGCAGAATCACTTCCTTGGACCTGCTGGCCACGCTGTTCCTGATCCAGCACAGTATGCCATTGGCCTTCTTGGCCACCTGGGCACACTGCTGGCTCATGTTCAGCTTCCTCTTTCTTCCACTTTCACTATGTTTTTTTTTTTTTTTTTTTGTCTGCTGTCGTAGCTGGAAAGCACCAAGCACAGGAGTGCTTTCATCCCAAACTGCACAGAGACACATTTGTTTCTGGTAACATAAATATTCCTAAATTCTGATTTCTGCCCCATCGCTGCTGTGACTTTGGTGGCAATTTCCTCGTTAAAACACTGTGGTGGTTAAGTCTGGCTACACAGCAGGGTAATGTCAGAGCTGGTTCTGAAGAACCGAAGCCCGGAGCTGTGCTGTGAGCTGGCCTGGCCACAGTGTGGTGCTGGAAAGCCGAGAAACAGCGTGTGGGTCGGTGGTGATGAGCGGTTGTGCCCTCAAAAAATAAATCAAAGTAATTTTTTTCTGCTTCTGTTGTTCGTTACCGACTCACAGAAGCAGGGAGTTTTAATTTTACCTTTTTACTCCAATAATCCTACCGGATGACATACAGACACACACCAACTCCTCTTGCTTTGTAGGGAATGTATAAAGCCATGACTGTTGGTGGCCATGTGCAGGGACTCTGGAAAGTAATGATTTGCATAAGCTGCAATCTCGCTCATTGCTCCTCCCAGGGCTGGCATCTCCACTTCAGCATCTGTCCACCCCATTCCAGCTACTTGGGTCTTCACTTCAAAATATATCCCTTAACAAGGTCATGGTAGACATGCTAGAGGTTTTGACCAACACAAGCACTGACATTTTTATATTAAAAAATAGTGCAAAATTTTAACATCTATATAAATAACTCTAAACTCCCGCTTTTGATTTTTTGGGGGTTTTTTTTGTTTGGTTTTGGTTTTTGGTTTTTGTTTTTTTTCTTACAAAACGCTGTTGGCAGTGTGCACGGGGTTGTCACACCACATCACCCTGAGGAGCCGAGTCCGAGGATCACAAGACAATCCCATGTCCTGGTTTGGGCCAGGATAAAGGTGATTTTCTGTCTTGGACTTTTGCTTTCAGCTCAGTCTCTTGTAAGGAGCTGCACTTGCTGAAATGAACAGCAAGTTTCTCAGGCAGTGTCTGCTGCTGGGACTGATCCCACTCCATGGTTATAGTTACTGCTGGAGACTGGTGTGCAGAGCCAAGGGCACTGCTCAGCTCTGAGGAACATTTTGCCCTCCAGAAGGAGAAAAGGAGTAAAGAGGTCACACCTGGAACCCTCCTTTGGGGAGGAACAGACAAGATAAATGACCAAAATTGACCAAACAGAGGATTCCATCCCATACACCTCATACTCAGGATAAATTTGAGGCATCATGAGGGCCAAGCCAGTTTCCAGCTTCTGGCTGCCTGCCCTTCCTGCCTTTCCTGCTTCCCTTCCTTCACCCGGCATCCTGGGAGGATTCCATCCCTTCCTCTGCCTGTGCTCCTGATCCATTCCAGCCTCAATCTGTGTGTTCCTGCCTCCAGCTCCCAACTGCTGCTGACCCCAGGATTCCAGCCTGGACTTTCCCAGGGCTGCCCTGCAGCCTCAGTGGTGATGTGAGAGTTACTGGGGGAGAAGGTGGAGGAACGTGGTATCCATTTTCCTGTATATTTGTATATATTTAGTAATTTTTCCTATTTATCATTATTGTTTCATTAAAGCTGTGTAGTTTAGTTTCCAACCCCTTAGTCTCTCTCCCTTTTTCTCTCTCCTTTCTTTATCAGGGAGGAGAGAGAGATTAATAGAGAGCATCTGTTACTCGGTTTAATTGCCAGGTCAGTGTTAAACCCTGACATCCCAGAAGCACCCTTTGGATGGGTGTGTGGTGATGGGTGACTGCCAGCCCTGCCACAGCACCCTCTCCCTCTGCAAGTGGCCCTCAAGCTGATGTGTGACACCAGGGCTGGTGGTGACCACTGAAGACACTGCCCTGAGCTGCTCTGCTACCCATGTAGCCTGGTCCTGCTCATTTTGGATCTCTGTCCCACTCACCCTTATCCTCCTGCCCCTTCCAGTGCAGGCTGATCAGACAGAAAACTTGGAAATATATTCCAGAATTCACACTCTGGAGTTTTCTCGTGGAGTTTTTTTTGGAGCTCGGCAGGCTGAACTTTAGCTCATAGATGTTCAGATGAAGGTGCTAAAACTTCTTCAAAGTTTTGACTGAAACCTTTCACACCTGAAACAGAGATGTGGCACTGCCTCTGCTGATGGGGCAGGAACTGCAGCCACAAGCACTGGGAGCACAGTCCATGCAAACCTGATTTCATCAGTACAAACCTGAGGAATAATCACCCAGTGGCAGTGGCCTCAGGTCAGAACTGGGCAGATTTATTTCAGTAAGCGGAAAAATGCCCTTTTTTTTTTTTTTTTTTTTTTTTTTAACATTACTGTGGTGTTTCAGCTGTTCCCATGCTGAAGCAGAGGCAGCAGGTTAGGGCAGCAGGAATGATTCAGGCTTTCCAGCACAGAGTCCTATCCCATCAGCTGTCATCTTTTTTTCAAGAATTGCTCAGAGATTGCTCACCCTGCATCCCCTTGTCAAGTAAGAAGAACAAGACATATATGGTGAAACCTTCCCAAAACTCTCCATCAGCCTCTGGCCAGGCTGGGAGGGGAAGGTGTTACAGGTCACAGGCCATGGCTGTGCAGCTGCTGCTGATGATGCTCACCCTCCACACCAAGTTTCTTTCATGGAACTGTGTCAGTCAGCTGGGTTTGGCCATCAGAAGTGGGCTTCCTCCCATGGCACATCCACACCATTCCTGGCTGGCATCCCCAACCCTCACCCACCTGCAGCAGTGCACCTTACTCCTCTTGCTTCTGGGTGGACACCAAGTTAACCATAAGCCAGCAAGGTGCCCTTGTGACCAATGGCATCCTGGGGTGTTTTAAGAAGAGTGTGGCCAGCAAGAAGAAAAGAGGTCATCCTACCCCTCTGCTCTGCCCTAGTGAGGCCACATCAGGAGAACCGTGTCCAGTGATGGGCTCCTCAGTAGTAGGAAGAGAAGTATCGAAGACGTGTGGGACGGCTGCAGAGGTGATCAGGGTTTGGAGCATCTCATTGACAAGGAAAGGCTGAGAAACCTGGGTCTGTTTAGCCTGGAGAACAGGACACTGAGAAGGATCTTAACAGTGCTTACAAATAATTGCTGTATAAAAAGGAAGTATAACAAGCAGGTCAAGGGAGGGGATGAGACACCCTCCTTCCCCCTGGAATCCACCACTGTGTTCAGTTCTGGAGCCCTCAACACCAGAAGGAGATGGAGCTGTTGGAGCAAATCCAGAGGAGGCCACAAGGTGAAATGAGGTCCTGGGGCAGCTCTGTTCTGGAGCCAGGCTGAGAGAGCTGGGGTTGTTGAGGCTGGAGAAGAGAAGGCTGCAGGGAGACCTTAGAGCACCTTCCAGTGCCTGAAGGGGCTCCAGGAAAGCTGGGGAGGGACTTGGGACAAGGGCAGGGAGGGATGGGATGAGGGGGAAGGGTTTCAAGATGAAAGAAGGGAGATTGAGATTGGATATTAGGAAGAAATTCTTTGTTGTGAGGGTGCTGAGCCCCTGTGCCAGGTTTCCCAGAGAAGCTGTGGCTGCCCCATCCCTGGCAGTGTCTCAGGTCAGGTTGGATGGGGCTTGGAGCAACCTGGGCTGGTGGGAGGTGGCAGAAGGGTTGAAACTGAATGATCTTTGAGGTTCCTTCCAACACAAACCAGTCTGGCACATGATTCTTTGAGGAAAACCACTTTTGCTTTGAAGGTGGCAGGCACTGGAGAAGGCTGCCCGGAACAGTTGTGGAGTCTCGCACTCTGGAGACATACAAAACCCTCCCGAACGTCATCCTGGGCAGCCTGCTCTAGCTGAACCTCCAATATCGAGGTTCCTGCCCCTTCCAACCCGCACCATCCTGGGATGCTGTCACCCAGGGCGACCCAGGACCGCTCTGACAAGCCCCGAGCAGCAAGGGGGGGTGTGTGGGTTGTGGGTGTAACCGTGCGGTTTTTGGGGTGTGGGGACGGGACGGGGTGGGGACACTGCACCGAGGGGTGGGACCGTGCGGGCGGGCGGTGCTGGAGCTCCGGATCGCAGCGGTGGCAGCAGGATGCGGGAGGCGAGGTTCAGGGACCACTTCTGGGTGAGTGGTGGGACCCGGCAGGAGCGGGAATGGGACCCAGAGGAGCCGGGGGGATCACAGCTGGGTGTAGGGTGAGGGGGTAACCCCGCTCTGATCAGAGGTGGGTCCAAAGCCGCCTTTGTGGTCCTGGATGAGGGCTTTGCTGAAGGTTCTGAGTATCTTCCCCCCCCCCCCCTACCCCCAAGCCCCGGTCCTGACAGCCGTGGCTTTGCAGCCAAAATAACTTCCCGGTGCCGGATTGAGGGTTTGGTGATATTAAATTCTTTGCCCACTGGGCAACTACTTGGAGGCACCGTGG